>NC_138372.1:100490212-100565778 GCF_054177405.1 Leptonychotes weddellii | reverse complement strand
TTTTAGTTCTTTTACTTCTCCAGAAAGGGTTTCTCTTATAACTTCCATGCTTTTCTCAAGCCCAGCTAGTATCTTTAAAGTGATGATTCTGAAGTCTAGATCTGACATCGTACTAATGTCCGTATTGAGTAGGTCCCTGGCAGTCGGTACTACCTCTTGTTCTTTTTGTTGAGGTGATTTTTTCCGTCTTGTCATTTTGTGCAGAGGAGAATAGATGAATGAGAGAACAAAATGCTAGCAGAGTAACAACGTCCCTAGAAAATATACTCTAAACAAATCAGAAAAGACCTAAAGCTTGGGAAAAGAAAGGGAAAGAGAGACAAAAGAAAAAGAAAGAGATAAAAACAAACAAAAACAGAACAAAACAAAACAACAACAAAGAAAACCCAGGTTGTGATCAAATATGATCAGGCTGGTATATAGATCAGTGCCACACACTAGATTTTGGGTGTATTTGGGTCTGTTAGAAGAAAGTGCCTCCCAAAATTTTAAAGAAAGAAAAACATATATATATATAAATAAGGGTTGATATGATGAAGGGATGGAATATGAGTGTAAAGATGTAAATTATAAAAAACTTTATAAAAGGAATTGATAAGAAGTTGTTCAAAAAAAGAAAGAAGAGGATTTAAAAAAAGAAAAAAGAAAAAAAAAGAATGTGATCAGGCAGGGGAGTAGGAAAAAAACCATATACTAGAAATTTAGGGTATATTTTGATCTGTTAGAAGAAACTATCTCAAATTTTTAAAGAGAGAACAACTTAGATATATATGCCAAAAATACGGGTAACTACTATGAAGGGATAGAATATGACTCTAAAAATGAAAAATAAAAATGTTTTTTAAAAAAGGGATTGATAAGATGTTGGTTGAAAAAGGGAAAAAGAAAAAAAAAAAGACAGTTAAAAAAAAATTTACTTTGAAAGACTAAAGAATCATGGAAAAAAAGCCATGATTTTTATGTGTAGTATTCCCCTAGCGCTGGAGTTCTGCCGTTCTCATTGATCTGTAAACTTGGTCTTGGCTGGCTGTTCTTGTTGATCTTCTGGGGAGGGGCCTGTTGCCGTGGTTCCCAAATGTCTTTGCAGGAGGCGGAATTGCCCCGCCCTTGCCCGGTCCTGGCTAAGTAATCTGCTCGGGTTTGGTCTCCGGAGCTTTTGTTCCCTGAGAGCTTTCCGTATAGCTTTGGAGGTGGAGGGTGAAAATGGCGGCCTCCCAATCTCCGCCCCGGAGGAGCCGAGAACTTGGGGCCCTGCTCCTCAGTGAGCCCCCAGAGAAAAGCAGTCAGTCACTCCCGTCTCCCCGGTCTCCAGCCGCACTCCGTGCTCACCTGACCTGTGACCGCGCGTTTCTATCTCCGGCACTTGAACGCGTGTGGAGTCTCCAAACCCAGCAGATCCCTGCGGTGCACTCCCGCGCCGCTCCTCCCGGGGGAGGAAGGTCAGTCTCCCCGGATCTGCTGCTTGTTGGGTCCCTGCTGTAGGAGCAGTGGCCCGACTGTGCCGCAGATCACGGTTTATGGCAACCCCGAGCTGAGAGCCCGCGCCTGGGCTCTGCCTCTGCAGCTGGTTTCCCTGCTCCGATACCTGGGAGCTCTGCTGCACTCAGGCACCCCCGGTCTTTCTGTGACCCCAAGGGTCCTGAGACCACACTGTCCCGCGAGGGTTCCACCCCCACCTTAGCCACCAGAGTGACGTCCCTCAGCAGAGCAGACTTTTAAAAGTTCCAATTTTGTGCTCTGCGGCTCTATCACTTGCCAGAAGCGGCTGACGGAGGCCCCTCCCCCGCCATCTATCTTCCCGAATATCGCCTCGGATTCACTTCTCCGCACGTTCTACCTTACAGAAAGTGGTCGCTTTTCTGTTCAGAGAGTTGTTGCTCTTCTTTTCTTCAATCTCCTGTTGAGTTTGTAGGTGTTCAGAATGGTTTGATCCCTATCCAGCTGAATTCCTGAGAGGATATGAAATCCAGGTCTCCTACTCCTCTGCCATCTTGCTCCGCCCCCTCTAATTAATCATTCTTAAATCCAAACAGTTTGAAGTTATGTCTGATTTTCTTTCATTATGCCATAACATAGAGCTGTAATGGCTTTTTAATAGTATTTTCTTTACTCATAAAAAATGAAGTATATTTCAAGTTAGGGGATTATTATTGAATTATCACAATATTTATTACAGATTTTAACTTGCAAACTCCTCACATGTACATTAATTATAATCCAAAATTCATGGCCCAGCAGTTAGGGGACTTGATTGCATTTCGGTGCCTCCATGTGGTGGGATATCACATTTTTGGATTTTGGAAGAATTTTTAATGGCATGAAAATGCTTAAGACATATTAAGCAAAAGTTTGAAATAGTATATACAGTATAATAGTAATATTGTGTTAAGAAAGCGTATAGATGCTTAGAAAGTAAATATTAACAGTGGCTCTTGGAATATTAGGGTTATGAATAATTTTTATTTCTTTGTTTTCAAATTTTCTACAAATGCACATAGTATTATCATTGAATTGGTCAATGTTATGAAAATGTAATTTATAATAATTCATTTTCCACCCACCATCAGAAGCTATGTATATGATAAAATGACTTATCTTTGAAGCTCTGTAGTATAAATTATTATATTTTCTCTTTTTGTTTTTTGATTTTTCTACTGTAGCCTATTTGCTAAATGTATTTTTATTTCTTAGGAAATTATATTCTGTGTGTCTTTTATCTTATTCTGGTCTAAAATAAAATACACACACACACATATATTTAAGTATCCCCTTTATTTTCAGCTTTAGTTGTCAATAATGCATGTATACAATTTAGAAAGTCAGGTGATACCCTGAAGACAAAGTATAGCAGTTCCTGGCTTTACCTGTTTCCACCTGGAGGCTCACACTGCAGGGGGATCTTAATGCATTCAGCTATTTCATAGTAGGGAAGTTACCTCCATGTTGCTAACCTTAGTTAGCATTTTAGATAGCATTTACTTTCCTATAATCACAGATGAGGTATTAACTTCCATACCCCTCTTTACCTCTTCTCTTTTGTCCTGTATGGTTAAATGACTATTCAAATTGAAACAGCAATTGTGTTTTCACTATTCTATGTACACATTGTCTTCCCCAGACCAAATAATGTATAATTATATTCTCTTTCTTTTACAGTTTTGGTTTTTCCTTTACATCTTATTTTAAAATTAGTCCTACAGTATGTTTCTCATTCTTTAAAAAGCCTTTGCTGGCTTCATTGTCTGTGGGAGGAAGTCCAAGCTCCATGTGTGTGTGGCCTGCAAGCTTCGTTTCTCATTCCTCTTTATTGTTTTAGCCTCACCAAGCACTGCTTTCTATTCCTGCACTTCAGCTCTTCGGTACTATTTGTAGTGCCTTAAGTGGGCGGGTGCATTGCCTCTTGTCTCCTTGTCTTTTCTGCTTGTTTTGAACACCTCTCCTTCCTTCTGCCTCTGTGCTTACCACGTCTTCATATTTAGGAAAATTTTCCTATACTTTTGTGTCCACCCCAGTTTACCAACAAGAAAAATAGCAATCCTAATAAAATTTTTAGCATAGCTAAATCTACTGGAATTTGCATGTAGCATTACAGTCAGTCAGTCCTTCATAGCCTTAAACCCTAAGGTTTGTCTTCCTCTGAAATTTAGGCTCTAGAAGATAATTTGCTTATGGATATTGTTTTATTTGCACATGTATATTTTTATCAAAATTTAAAAATCTGAATCTGGGTATAGCCTCAATTCGTCTGTTGCTTTAATCCAGAGACATTGTCTTAACATTTTTTTCGTCTGCATTCACAGCTTCCCTAGACCCCTTGAATTGCCTTAGAGGTAGGCATTCTCTATTTTTAGCTTTTTGCTGGAAGTGTTCTTAAGTCGCTAAGGTATCTTTTTTTTTTAAATTTTGTTTTATTGTGTTATGTTAATCACCATACATTACATCGTTAGTTTTTGATGTAGTGTTCCATGATTCATTGTTTGCATATAACACCCATCTTTTTCATATATGTAAGCTGTCACTTCAAAACATGAACATGGCAACCACCCCAACTTCTTCATTATCTGCACATCATTACCTTATATACTAAATGTGAGCTAATAATTTGCGTTAAAGAAACGATGCATTGTAGCAGATTGCACATCCTATTCTAGAAAACCTTTCCTGACCACCTCCCTCCTGGATACCTTACAGCTTTGTGTTCAGATGTATTTGTCTTTCCTATCAAAATAGAAGAGTCCGGCAAATCTGGCCTCAAATTTTTACGTGGCTCCTTGTTAACAAGGTGTTGTGTTTTCCAGCTTTCTGAGTACCTGGTCTCTGGGTCTGTTGCAGTAGTTCAGAAACACAAATTACACGGCACTTTCTAAAATGGAAATGTAATTCTCCCTCCCTTGTTAGTATCTGTGGCTGACTCTGTTGCAACTAATAGATGTTCTTAAATTAGATTCAACTCATGGGTCTGTAGGAACTCGGGATCCTTCTGAAGTTGGTTGTAAAACTTCTCATTCATTCATTTTTTAATTAGAGAAAGGGGCCAGAAATATGATCAGATTCTCAAAAGAGTTCAGGCTTAAAAAGAAAAATCACTGGCCTACATAATAAAGGTCTTATGGTGCTTGGAAGGTACCCAACTACATGTAGTTTCTTAAAAGTGTCATCTGCTCTTTTGCTTTAATACTAGCCATATCCTTAGCCTTTAATTCCCTTAGTCCTTTAATTGCATGACACAATCCATGCCTTTTTAAGAGAGCTTTCCTGGATCCTTGGATCCGCCTTCCTCCGGGCTCCTTTAGCAACAGTCACATGAATTGTAGTACCCTAGTCCTTTACTCATTGTTTCTACTTCAAAGTGGGCATGGGAATGCCTTCCTTGTAGGCTTATTGTAGCTTTTAATGAGATAATATACAGAAAACACTTAGGACAGTGTCCATCAGCAAATGGTAGTACTTCTTGTTGGTTTGATACTTCTTTGCTTTTCTCACCAAGAGTGTGCGCTTTTGTGTAGTGAAGTCAGCATTTGCTTATTTTGCTGTGATAATTTTGGACAGGTTAGAGTTCAGAAGGACCTGAGAAGGATTAGGTCACTCTGCGGAATAATATTTCAAACTAGTAAAATAGAGCATTTCCAGGAGAGCCATTAAGTGTCTGCACAGTCAGAATTAGGCCTATAAAGTCCTGAGGTAGGTGCCACACTGGAGACTCAACCGAAGCTGCCTCCTAGTCTAATGTAGCCACTTTTTCTTTCATCTTGGGAAGGAATTAACTCTGAGTACCAGGTAAAAAACTTAACCTATGCTTAGAAGCCATGTTAGTAAAAAAACCAAAAAAACCCCCCCAAAACACACAAAAAACCTTTAAATGCTAGAATTGTGCTCAGCAAGTTGAGATGCTTGGGCTATAAAAGGGTGTCCAACTAAGACTGTTGAAGGAAGAGTGGATTGATGTTTCCAGTTGCACTATGTGCTGTGAAATACACTCATTGAGGAGAATGGTGCTGCGAGCCCATGTATTTTTTTCAGTTATGTCTTTTTTTGGCTGTGGGGGGCATTGGAGCCATCCAGGTTTGTATACGTGAGTTTGAATAAGTTAAATAAGAGTGTGACATGAGTTCACAATATTTCCTCTACTCAGAAAGTTTAAGGACCTCATAGGAAAATACAAAAGAGGACATAGGCAGGCAATGGGGCAGGGACAGGACCTGGTGAGGCAGCTGCCCCATTAGTGCTGCAGCAGCTTGGTGCCAGAGGTGTGAGGACCCTGAGGAAGCTCGAGGCATTGGTTGTTTTTCTTCTCTAAAGTCAAGAGAGATACAGTCTTTCCAGAGTTGGCTGTCATAACTTGTTTTTGGCCACAGGCATTTCATTTTTTTCTTTCTTTTTTTTTTTAAGATTTATTTATTTGTCAGAGAGAGAGAGCACGAGCAGGGGGAGGGACAGAGGCAGAGGGAGAAGCAGGCTCCCTGCTGAGCCAGGAGCCGATGTGTGGGGCTAGATCCCAGGACCCTGGGATGGTGACCTGAGCTGAAGGCAGACGCTTAACCGACTGAGCCACCCAGGTGTCCCGGCATTTCATTTTTCATTTTCCTTCTCCTGATTTATTAATTCAGAAATTAAGTGTTATATGAATTCATTTACTAACTATAGTTGAATAAAGATTAAATTGTGTTCATTATGATGTATTGAAATTTTTATTTAATCAGGTTGCACTTATGTTTTCATTTAAAGATGCTGAATTTGACTTTAAAGAAGTTTATTGTACTTGTGTGTGTAACATATGTTCTTATACTATTAAAGTTGTTAATAAAATTTGTGGTCTCCTTATTTATCACCACAGGGTTTACCAAATAAAGCAATCTTAATATAAACTACTTATATGTGGGTGTGTGGGTGTCTATATTTTAAACATGTGGATCTGTTTTGTTTTTTTATATTTTGTATTCAGTGTTTAGGTAATATGTTACTTTGTGTTAACATTTTGAATTTATGTGTTGCATTTAAGATGTTTAGCATTCAGGTGTTAGTGGATTTTTAAGTTTAGGAATTTTCAATCAATCAAGTAATTCATGCATATTAAACTAGACTCACCGTACTCCAAAGGCCACCTGGCTTAACGCTTAAGAGCATGGTTTCTAGAGTCTGAAAGACCTGGAACTGTGTCCCAGCAGTGTCACTTTCTAGAGCAGCTCTGTTCAGTGTGGCAGGTACTGGCCACATGTAGCTATTAAGCACTTGAAGTGTGGCTAGTGTGCCTGACTGAATTTTAAGCTGTATTTAATTTTAATTTTGGCCTAGGTAGCCACGTGACTAATGGCTAGCATATTGGGCCTCATGGTATGAGGTAACTTAACCCTTCTGTGTCCCAGATTTCTCATCTGTACAGATGAGATCAAACTTAAGCTACCTTTTGTGATTGTTAGAAGAATAAATAAATATATTTAAAGAACTTAAAACTATGCCTGGAACAGAATATGTCCTTTAAAAGTTATAATGACTATTATATATTTAATAAACTGGAATTACTTTCCTGTGAGTGTTAATTTAAACCTGTTTATTTTTATTCTTCCCTTTCAGGATTAATTTATTTTTGGAAATCAAGTGCAATATTAAAGGGAAAACAAACCACACTACATTATTGGAAGCCATTTCTGCTAATTTTATTACATTTTAAAATTTATGATTTGATTTGAATACTATCATGGGAGGAGCTGTGAGTGCTGGGGAAGATAATGATGACTTAATTGATAACTTAAAAGAAGCTCAGTATATCCGCACTGAAAGAGTGGAGCAAGCCTTCAGAGCGATTGATCGCGGAGATTACTATTTGGAAGGCTACCGAGACAATGCTTACAAAGACTTAGCCTGGAAGCATGGGAACATACACTTGTCAGCACCTTGCATTTATTCTGAAGTTATGGAAGCATTGAAACTTCAACCAGGATTGTCTTTTCTTAACCTGGGAAGTGGAACCGGATATTTAAGTACAATGGTGGGCTTAATTTTAGGTAATTTTATTTTTGTAAAATTTTATTTTAAAAAGTAAGCTGAGTTTGTATTACTGTTTATGATTTACAGGGTTTGTAAATTTGTATATCTTTGAATGTATGTACTCAAAGTAGTTCTTTTCCTTATTTAAGTGTAGAAACACAAGGCAGTAGTAATCTTCTCTTATTCTCTGCCCTGACCCTGACAGCTTGTGCATTTAATCCCAGACTTAAGAAACCCTTGGAACTGTTTTTCCAATCGTTGTCTGTACTTAAAATTGAACAGCTGGTAGGCAGGAAACTCAGGGGTATCATGTAATCTATTTCAGGTAAAGGGTTGTGACTGACTGCTGGCATAGAGAGTTCAGTCAGTCTTCGATGTCCCATTTAAAAAGGGAATGGTGCCAGGTTTTTGTTAGAGTTTGTGGGATGTAGAGTATACGGCACTGGTGAGGCCAAGCAAGGGATTGGGAGAAAAACAGAAGAGAAGTATATGTCAGTAAGCTTTCATCATACTTACTGTCTGTTCTGTCAGGCATTCTTCCTGGTGTAGGTACACAGCAGTGATCAAAAGGGACAACTCTCTCTGCCTTTGAGAAGCTTACTGGGTGCTTCCTATGAGAATGAGCCATTGTTTAAAGCACTTTACATAGAGTCACTCATTTAATGTTCCTAATAATCCTGTGACGTACATACTATTAGGATTCCTGTGTATGTAGGTGAGTAAATGGGGGCTCACAGAGGTTAACTAACTTGCCTCAAGTTGCATAGCTAGGAAGTGACACCTGCAAAATACAGAATGTGGGTTGAAAAGGCATGGATGGAGGAAAATAAGCGCTAAGACCTTAGGATGTTGGTGGAGGTTGAACAACCATTATTTTTACTAAGCCACTTGGTATTTACCGAGTGCTACTTTGTGACGAGCCTTAAGGTAGAGCATCAAGGCCCACAGCGTAGACTCTTGTCCTTGAGTTCACAGACTGGCAGGAGTAGAGAGACATCAGAAAATGAGCCATTGTCATCCAGTGTGGTATGTGCCATAGTTGAGGCATATGGCTGAGTTCTAGGGATGAGACTGATTTAAAATTCACCCTGAAGTGATGGAGAATCATTGAAGGATTTTGAATAGAGAAATGAGTATAGTCTAGTAGGGTGATTCCCTGTCGCAGGGTGCTGGGTCAGTCCCAGTTTATCCCTCTTGTCCTGGCATCAGTATTTATAATGTCCTTTTCTTTCCCAAAGTGTCCCAATTTTGACAGTAAATTATATAGTCACATTAAATGACTAATAAGGCATTTTCAGGCCTGAAATTCCCCTTTCTTACACACTGACTAGCTCCTTCCTTTCCTAGTCATGGAACCTATGTCTACTTCATAAAGACAGCTGAGTCAGTTCCTAATACATAATACAACCTAATACATAAAACAATCTGTTTCATCCCATGCTAAGTTTCTGATTCATAATGATATGCTCAAAAAGTAGCAAAGTATTAATTTTTACCAAAAAGAAATTAAGCAGCTTACATTTAAATTTGGTATTCCTGCCCTTTCTGAGACAGGAGTTTCTCTGCAGGTTGGGAACCCCACTTATCTATTAACTTTTGAAAAAGGAATCTCAGGGTTTGAGACTGTTTCCAAATCAAAGGAACTTAGTTGAGGCAGTAGAGAGAGCTTTTGAAAAAATGGGAGTTGCCTTCTTGAAAGTGCATTTCTTGACCAGCTCTGGCAACTTTAGGCTGGAGTCTAGGCCTCCTAGCACGTCTGGCTAGCCTCAGAGCACCTGTTACCCTGTGTTCCACCTCTCTAGCCCTGTCAGCTGGCTCATGCTGAGGGAGGTCAGTCTTAGCCAAAGGCCTGCAGGGAAGAGGGGGGTCATAATTAGCAACCTTGCTAGCAGTGAGATTGCCCCCTTAAACTCTACTCCTCAGTCTCAGTCTCCAAGAGATGAGGTTCCTGTGGCCAGATGCATTTGTAGGTTGACCTCACACTTTTATCATATCTGGAATGGCTTTAAACCCATACCAGAGGGCAGCATGGAGAAACAGACCCCTGTGTAAGTGATCCATCCACAATGCAGTTGATATTTTCCTTCTGTTACGAGACTCCAGGGAGTCATGGTCTTTAGTTACATGTATGACTATGGTTACTGGACTTTATTCCAGGATTTATCTGTGTGTGACCCTGCAGTCAAAACCAAGATAAAGTTTCTTTCTCTTTGATGGGAAATGGTCATTTGCTGAGAAAGATAAAAACACTTTAAAGAAGAAGGAAAGGCAGAAAGAATAGTCTGTAAATCCGTGATTGCAGCTAGTAAATCTTGGATCTGTCTAGCTACTGAGGAAGTTTAATCTTTTTACCCCTGCCCTTCCTTTTTTGGTTTGCTTTGTGAGTGTTTTAAGTTAAGAAGGTAGACCCAAAGAAAGGTGCTTACATGTTCCCTACAATTATCTGAGTATGGTGAATCAGATTTTGCTTCATTGCTTCACAGTGACCTTACTAACAGAAGTTCTGTCCTTATTAAGTAACTGTAACATCATGGCTCTAAGCCATGTTTCTCTCCCAGTCACAAGATGGGGATGACAGGTGCTCACCATAGGCAGGGATTCTCATTTGAGGACATGCTGAGCATGATCTGGAGGAATTGTGGCTAAGGCAGGGAGAGCAGGGTGTTTGTGATTTGGTAATGCAGATAAGAAAAATGCACGCTGAGGAATTTACACCGCCTCTCCAGAAACAGACCTGTAGAGGACGAGCTGCAGTCTTGCGAGAGCTTTTGTTCAGTGAGAGGAAGTTAGGTTTATCTTAACCTCAGGAAATTTCTTGTGATTAAAGTATACTTGAAGCAGTTATTCGTAAGTGGAATTTATTTTTGCTCCAGACCTAGAGAATGGATCACTCTGACTCCCAATGTGCCTCATTTAGGTAACTTGTTTAGTTTCACATTGAAGATAAGTTGTTGTTCCACTTGCTTCTCCTTAAGACTCTTCCTAGAACTAAGGACTTTCACAAAGAATCAAGCACTTACTTAATTCTCCTCTCAGTACTGTCTTTCCATACCTAAAGAGTCCTGTTGAAAAATAGGGTCCAAGAGAAGAGGGCTCCCAAATCCACTGCTTCCCAGACTTGTGTTATGAATATCAGGTCCATGAAGGCAAATTGGTCTGATCATCTTTCTGATTCAGGTAGGGGTGGTTCTCCATTCTGATCCTTTTTGCTTAGGGATTCACTCCCATTTTCTAAACCTATAATATGAGGATTCGTCCAACGTACTGAGTTCCTTAGTCTCTTGACTAATTCTTGAGTTAATAGAAATGACTGGAGAAACTGCCAGAATCATTCCAATATTATGTTTGCCACTACCTCAGCATGACAACATTAGTTTCTGAAGTTAAAACAGTTGGCAAGCTTATGTGCTTGACAGGCAACTCACTGCCAGCATTATATTGTCCAATGCTGCTGTATTGTCCAGAAGGCTGATTAGTTAAGCTACGTGTTGCCACCATGTTTGGTCTCTATAGTCTTTATCTCTTTACCAGAGGACATTAAATGGCCCTCATTCAGCTGCCTTTAGATTGCCTTTGACTTGAGATACTCATGTTTTAGCTCTCATTTTAGCCCCCTTTCTCCCTTTAATGAGATACAGCTTACCATAAAGTTTGCCCATTTTTAAGTATACAGTTCACTGAGTTTTGGTAAATTTGCAGAGTTATGCAAACCTTACCATAGTTCAGTTTGAGAACATTTCCATCACCCCAAAAAGATCCCTCATGCCTGGCTGAATCTACTCCCAGTCCCCACCCTAGCCCCTGGCAACCACTTATCTACATTCTTTTTCTATAGATTTGTCTTCTTTGTACATTTCATATAAATACAATTATATATAGTCTTTTGTGTATGGCTTCTTTCACTTAGCAATATGTTTGCAAGGCTGTAGCATGTATTAGTATTTATTTCCTTTTTATGATTGAATAATATTTCATTATAAGGGCATACCACATTTTGTCCGTTCACCACTTAATGGACATTTGGGTTACCACTTTTTGGCTATTATGAATGATACTCTTGTGAACATTCAGAATGTACAAATGTTTGGGTGACCATCCATTTTCGTTTCTCTTGGGCGGATTCCCGGAAGTGGAATTGCTGGGCTCTATGTTAAGTTTATGTTTAACTTTTTTTTTTTAAAGATTTGTTTATTTTGAGAGCGAGAGAACGTGCACAAGAGTGTGAGTGGAGGGAGGGGCAGAGGGAGAGAATCTTTCAAGCAGACTCCCCGCTGAGTGCGGCTTAATCCCACGACCCATGAGATCATGACCTGAGCCAAAACCAAGAGTTGGACACTTAAGCGACTGAGCCACCCAGGCGCCCCTATGTTTAACTTTTTAAGAATTTGTCAAAGTATTTTCTACAGTGGCTGCACTATTTTATATTCCCACAATGAATGAGGTTCTAGTTTCTCCACATCTTCACCGATGCTTGTGTGGTTTTTTGTTTGTTTTTTTAATAGCTGTTATAGTAGGTATAAAATGCTATCTTGCTGTGCTTTTAACTTGCCCTTCTAATGATGTGGAGGAGCATCTCTTCCTGTGTTTTCTAGTCATTCCTGTATCTTTAGTTAAATGTCTTTCCAAATCTTTCCCCCATTTTTTTAATTAAGTTGTTGGGTGTTCTTATTATTGAGTTGTAAGTGTTTTTTCTGTATTTTGCTTACAAGCCCTTTATCAGAAATACAGTTTTCAAATATTTTTTCATGATCCTTTAAGCACCTTTTTTAGAAATCTATCTTGGCTCACTGTGAGCCAGAGAATCAGGGAGATCCAGAGTGGTCTTCAGCTCCCCTCCCCCATTCTTTTTGATAAGACAAAACACATTCTGCAGGTTCTCAGGGTTCTCTTTAAAGTAGAGCACATTTTCTGCATTAAACCACACCTCAGTTTTTCCTCTATCCCTTTTTTTTTTTTTTTTTGGAGGATATTTTGTTTTTTCTTTTTAGGAATTACAAAGGCTCTTGGTATGTGCTTTATTTTGGGCTCTGAGCAAATCTGTTTTGAAAAGAACCATTTCATTTAGGCTAGTCATATTTTCTGAAATCAGTAAAGCTTGTCACTGTTTAAACTGTTCCTTCTTAGTACTAGTTAGACTTCTCAGCATCTTCTGCCCACACACCCTGTATTGAGTTACCATTACTTTTCTATATCTTAGGGTTTTTTCCCCCTCTCACTTCTGGTTGTGGAGTGGAAGTCATTACTCTCAACCATCTCTTTCATTGCTGCTACCTCTAAAAAGACACATGATTTTGTGTTTATGCGATATTACTGCTTATTATTATTGGGCAACCGATAGGAATAAAAATATCAAATATTAGGAAATAGTATGGGTTTTAGAAATTTTAAAGTTTTCATAGTGATTTCTGGTTCTCTTTCCTCACACTGTTCTTCAAAGTTTTAAGGCAATCCCCTCAGTGGTGTGAAAAATCTTAGGTGGTTCTTTGAGCATCTTGAGCTTTTATTTACCTTTGGGATTAACTATACCCAATTCAAGATTATCCTTGTACCAAATACAGTTGATCCGTATTGTTTGCGAATTCACTACTTCTTAAAATTTGTTTGTACCCTTAGATGGTGGCTTTTGAGGTCATTTGTGCACATGTCCACAAACACCAAATTACCGGTGCTACTTGGGGAAACATGTACATACACATACCTCAAATTGTTAATAATTTTAAATCCTAAAAACTCAACCTGGTTGTTCATTTGCTTTATCTTACAAAAGAGAAAATGAGCTTCCAAAGTGTTAAGAGATTGGCCTGAGAACGGCCCGGGAGGGGCCAGAAATGGGCCCCAGAGCCAGAAGGAGCAGGTTGTGCTGCACTGTCCCCTTCTGTTTCCATTCTCTAAATGTTCTTTCTGTTGTGTTTCTCATTCTGGTGAAAGGTACTTTTTTTTCTACCAAAAATTACTCAGGTGGAGGGGCACCTGGGTGGCTCAGTTGGTTAAGCGACTGCCTTCGGCTCAGATCATGATCCTGGAGTCCCGGGATCGAGTCCCGCATCAGGCTCCCTGCTCAGCGAGGAGCCTGCTTCTCCCTCTAACCCTCCCCCCGTCATGTACTCTCTCTCTCTCTCTCATTCTCGCTCTCTCAAATAAATAAATAAATCTTAAAAAAAAAATTACTCAGGTGGAAACCTGGACATCAGACTATTCTAATATTTTATGGAATAAGTAACATATTGCTAAGGTTACAAAAAATTCAAAAGAATCAAAAGACATACTTTATTTTTTTATTTTTTATTTTTATTTTTATTTTTTGAGAGAGAACGCCTGTGTGTTGGTGGGGGGAGAGGGAGAGGGGGAGAGAGAGAATTCCAAGCAGGCTCCATGCCCAGAGTGGAGTCCATCATGGGGCTTGATCAATCTCATGACCCTGAGATCATGACCTGAGCTGAAATCAGAAGTCATACGCTCAACCACTTGAGCCACCCAGGAGCCCCTCAAAAGGCATACTTTAAAAGGTTTTCCTTTTCTCCATTTTTTCTGGTTGTCTCCCCACTTAAAAAACAGCTTCATAGAGCCTGGGATACCTCTACTTTTATATAAAACTCACATGATTATAGGGATAATAGTTGAAGTCATATTTTTCTTAGGTACATAAAGGAAAATATGTATTGCATTTTAGAAGATTCCTATCAACAGCTAAAATTAATAAGAAATTTCTTTTGAATGGAATGTATTTATCTCTGTCTTCTGTGGAATGCCTCATTCTGTGATAATAACATAAAATAGATCTGACATATACTTAATGACTTTTGCTAGTGTACTTTATATTTAAATTAAGACGTGAAAAATAAACATTTTGGGCTTTGTATATCATTGCCTCAGTCTTGGTTGTGAACCTTTTAACTTTGGGACCATAGTTACATTTTTGTACTTATCATTCTTTCAAAAAATATTTATTATATCAAACATTGCGCCCGCTGCCGAGGATACAGCCGTGCATAAGACACATCCTATAACCTTGAAATTGTGCATATCATCTCTGAACTAGCAGTAGAAGCATTATGTCAGTTTCATTGGCTGTTCTCTTCATTTAGTTCACTAAATATTTATTATGTGAATTGGTCACTTCACTGGCCCCAGCATATCTTCAGGTATTTCACAAATAAATACCCAGTGGAATGAAAGAGCTGCTGAAAATGGCTTCCAGGGGAAATGATTGCATTAAAAACAATCTAGATCAAGAACTAAAGCTGTTTAAATTAGCTTTTAGAACTATTTTCTGTTTTGTAGGTGAGCACAACTTTTTCTCTGTTTACTGAATTTACTTTCGTAGAAACTATTTTAATTTTCTACTGTAGATATGTGAGATAGTCATAAGTTGTAAACATATTAGAATTGAATATTAGCCTGCTTGGTGGAAATATGTAAATGAGCTGATTGTGACGTCTGTTTTTGGTATTTTAGACATGTCGTTTATGTAGGGGTTTGGATCCATTTTCTGTGACTGTTTAAACCAGTATGTTCAGATTTTGTTTAAACATATATCTGAGATTAAAGTGTAATAAAGAAAAACCACATTTATAATCCATCAGCTGAGAGGAGCTCGAGGGGCCGGAACTGGAACTTCTGGAAAGTTTTTCAGGATTTGCTTCATGAGGCCTTTCCTAAACTAGAGAGCAGAGAACCACGTCTCTAGTCTAGTCTTGGATATAGCCAGCTAGCTTCAGAATAGTTATGCTAAGGTGGCCAGACTCAGTAAACATTTGAGCGTTTGTTTTTCTTTAATATGCTCTTTTTGTGTAATATAATAGGATGGAGAAACCATAAGAAATTAATTGTATCTTGTGTCAATACATGAGATGTTTCTTTTTATCTAGTTAATGATTACCTAATCTTTTGCTGATTCCTTTTACTCCCCTTCCTTTATCTACCTTTGCACTATTTTATGTCTCTTTGTTATACTCCAAGGTGTTCACAGAGTGAAACCTAATCTTGTCTGCTTACCGTATGTTACTGTCCCTGAATTCTTATAAACTCACTTAGAAGTCTTCCCAAAGATGCCTTATTTTATACGACTGAAATTAGTAATAAAATATCTTTGGAACTTACTAAAAGATGTTTTTACATTATATATTTCAGTTCTTACTGAGAAACTTTACACTAGGCTCATAGAAACCAAATAACTGATTCACCTGCTCCCTCTTGTGGTAAATATTTAGTTTTATCCATAATGCTTTTATTTGCAGTTATTAACTCTTGATAACACTTACTATTAGTGAGAACAGAGATTTGGATAGTCCAAGGAGATTTTAAAAATTAGGAGGATGTGGCTGGTGTGCTCAACCTGGGCTGCATTTAAGATTATCTGCAGGGCCTGGGCCATATCCTAGGAGATTCCCTCTGCCTGCTGGGTTGGGAACCAAGCATTTACAGCTTAAATTAAATTTAATCTACTTTTAAATATAATTTAAAAATTCCCAGGTATGCAGTCAGAGTTGAGAACTACTTAGAGGTTATGGTTTTGCTTCTATAGCTAATCAGTTCTGTATACAAAGAGAGGGCACGTTATGATTTTTAATAATTTGTACCCATTTTGTACCTAATAGTGGGTGAAGCACTTGTACATAATTTACTTGATTTTCCCAGGAACCCATTTTATGCAATAGGAAAGACTTCAAAGGGTAAATTACTGGTCTCAGATTATGCAGCTGTTAGGAGGAGGAACCAGGATTGGAAACTAGGACATCTAACCTTAAATCCACTCTCTTTCCTACTGCTCCCTAGAATGTAGATCTGAGTCCTCAATTAAAATGATGGATCTTAAATTAGTTTATCTTGAGAGCTCTTCTAGTTTATGTATCATGAAGTTTTTTTTTTTGCCTGTGGCTGTGTTCTGTAAATTAGCTTTACACAAAATACTGAAGGCACTGAAAACTTGATTAAAACGTGTGAAGCTCTCCTGATTTCCCTAGATTGCCTCAGGCCAGCTCTGCCCTGCATACTACACTCAAAACAGCCTTTCAGGGTGCCTCAGAGAACGAAGCTGGAATATTGGGTGTCACATAGGGTCAACATTGATGTAAAAAAGAGATACATATATTGAATAGACACCTAAACCTAATAATTATTGACCTTTATATAACATATATGGTTTGATTATTGACTGATATAAATGAGCTAGATTAGATCCAACTACTATAAAGGAAAAAGAGTCTCTAGATTTTATTATATTGGAATTTTGTTATATTTGTTACTGCTCTTAATAAATAGGCCTTTGCCAGCCTTAAAAATCACATCTAATATTACATAGGATACCTAGATTTTTCTAGTAACTATTTGTCTTAATAAACTTTGACTTCTGTGTACTGTGTATATTTCTATTTTTCCTTTAATGTTTACCTATTAAAGATAATGGTCAACTGTTAGTACTTTTATTTTTTTATATGTATTACAAAAATGATGCCTTTCTCATTTTATAGAAAAACCTTCGCATTGGCAAATACAAAATAGCATTGGAAACTATTGAATACAAAATTAAATTTATGCTTTATCTGTTAGATATGGTGTTAGAAAGTGTTGACAAAGTTTCTTTTGGATACTGTTTCATTTTTTTCCATTGACCTTTCCATTGTACCTTTCTGCCAGAATTATTCTATTGTTTATTTTATTAATTTGAAAACCTTATACTCATGTTTTTCTCATCTCTTTGACTAGCCCAATATTTTTTGTTGGAAAAAGTTACAGGTATAGTCAAGACATTTTAGACAAAAGGGTGTAATGATGGAAATGTGTCTGTCCTTCTCACCCTAGATCTCTTAATCCCTTTCCTTAGAAGCAGCTATGTATGCTTTTTTAGTTTTGTTTTATTTTTCTGTTCTATTTAATATAGATGTCAAATATGAGTTGTAATAAACAGTATCACTCTACATTTTTATCATACACTTTATGTGTTCTAGTTGCATATCACATTCTAAATAAATGAGATATTGGTGACATTGCTATTTAAGTTCTGCCTTTTAATAATGCATTCTTTTAGATTTATAGATTTATTTTCAATATGTTAATTATTATTCAGTTTATTAGTGATAAAGGTGTGTCTCCGTGTTATTTAAATTAATTTCATTCACTAAGAAATCATAAATGGTGTTTTTGCACTAGAAGTTAATAGTCTATTCTGCATGTTTGTTTATGATAATGTCAAATCCTTTATATGTTAATGAAATTGTTTTCATTTTATGTCAAGGTAATGTGAAAAGTTATATGAAAAACATTCTTAAGAAATTTTCTAATGAACTTTAACCTTATTTCCAAAAGTTGCCACTTTGGTTTTAGACAATAAGCAGAAAGCAAGGAAAGGAAAAAGAGACCAGTGGTGTCTTTAAGTGATGAACACCTGTGTAGTCCCTTTGATCTAGAACTCTGAAGGTCAAACTCCCTGTTAAGAAAGCAGTTTGAGAGGCTGAATAGAAACCTTGATTTCCAGATTATTTACTTGACACCTCTATTATAGTGCTTATGCATTTGGTCTTAACAGGAAGCTTCAAATTACAGCAGTATTGATGTTTTTCATTGATCTCTTACCCATGTAGCCGTAGTTTTGTTTTGTTTTCATAAAAATAGTTGATTAGCTAGATGATGAAAATATGGAAGTCTCTGTTTCACATTAAATGGATCTCCTTTAAAAGGGTAAAATGAATTCATTTCATAGAACAGTATTTTGCTTATGTACATAATGTTAAATTAACTGGTTTAATTTGAGTTTTTTAAATGAGGAAAACTTTATTCAGTGTTTCCTAACATTCTTTGTTTCCTTATGGAAATTCAAGTTATCGAAATATTCAGATTCCGTATAAATTAAAAAGAGACGTCACCGTGTGTTCTTCTGTAAGTTTATTTTTTAGCCACTTTATTTTTGAAAACAGTAAATTTTTGTTTGACTCAGTTTATGATAAAATAAGGAATTACGAGAGGTCTTAAATGCTATCAGATGGATGTTCTAGTTTTCAGATGAAGAGCAACAGTTCCATCGTAAGGAGACAAAAAACAAATCAAAACATTAAGATTGCATCAATCAGAATAACTTGCTTTAAAAATATAAAAACATTGCAAAGGGAGTTAATTCTATCTTGTATTTTGACAGATCAGTACCTTTTTATTTACCCTTCTTATCTGAATACATTTTTCAAGTAGAACCAGTTTTTTTTTTTTTTTTTAATAATACTAATCAAATGCAATATGATAGAAATGTAGTAGGTTAAAGCATCATCTGATTTTGGCTTGAAGATAGTCTCCAAACATTTTGGTTTAATTTTTATAATTTGGGTAGTTCTAGATCACTTTTTTTTTATGTGCCCTCTGAACATTCAAACGTGGTAATTGATGACTGTCTTTTATTATTTAAAAAATTTTAGAGGTCAGTAGAACTCCACCATATTATTGTATTTTTAATGACATTCAGTAGGGGGCATATCGAGTTAATTAGTTCTTAAGATACAAGATACAGAAAATATGTATGTATAAGAGAGAGAAAATAAACATACACATACTTTTTCCTAGGAGACCAATTTCAAAATAAAACAAAAATATAACATAAATGTAGAGTGGAAAACCCTGTTTGGCTCAGTTTTGGAAGTTCAAAAGCAATTAGCCTAACTAGATGAGATGGTGTGTTACTTTCATGTGCATCATGGGGCAGGCAATAACGCACAGTAGCTTTAGGAAATGTGAATCCTGTTTGGTCATATTCTCAGCGAGTATACCAGGGTAGCATCTGTCGACCATCTCCCGGGCTCGCTCTCTCCTTTTCTTCATTCCTATGATGTCACTTATCCATGGCTATGGGTAAAAGAAATACTAAGTGAAGTGTGAAGTATGCTAAAACAGGAGAGTAAGATCAGCTCTGCAATGAAGTGTCTTGATGGCCACATTCTGCTAGAGTTTGGGAACTCCAAAAGGCATAGAATGTGGTCTTGGCCCTCCAGCAATTTAGCATATAGTGGGGTGGTGTGAGATATTTATATAGTATCTATGTTAGCCCACGGTTTCAGGCATTTTAGAATTATAAAATTTTTAGAAATGATAAATGAAAATGTAATGGTAAAGAACTTAAACTTTATGTAGGAATATTATTTCTTTGTCAGTATTGTCCTGACGGATAAGCTACTCCCTTGAGAGAAATCTATAACAGCCTTTCTATTTTTCTTTTCTTCTTTTTTTAATTAAAACCATGCAAATAGTGAGATTTTCATTCAGCTTTTTAAATTTGGCTAGCAGATGTGCACATCTTTAAATGCTCCTGTGATAGATAAATGAGCAGAAATTAAAAGAGCTCTGTAAAGACATATTATTTATATATTTTATAAACATGCTGCTGCTACAATTGCAGGTCCTTTTGGAATAAATCATGGGATTGAGCTTCATTCAGATGTGGTGGAATATGCCAAGGAAAAACTGGAGAGCTTCATCAAAAATAGTGATAGCTTTGATAAGTAAGTATTCATATCTATAGTTTTGGTTTGAAAGCAGTTGATAAGTAGATATATATGACATGTCTGTTTCTCAGTGCTAGTAGTTGATTGATCCTGAATTGCTCAGTTGACTGCAGCAAAAATCAGTGTGGTATAAAATGACGGAAGAAATTAAGTTAGAAAAATTATTTGATGCTATAATTTTTGTTCTATGTAAGTCTATAGTAAATTACAAATAAATAACTTATAATTCTGTATTACTGTCACTTTATTAGTGATAGTAGGGTAATGTTTCATTCATTAAATATCATACAAGTACCTTTTCTAAAAATAGAATGTAAAGATGCTTGGCTTGAGAGAATTCTGTTCTGGAACTGGTTTTATACCTTTGGAGTGATAATTTAAAAGATCTGCCCTCTTTATAAAATGAGGGTGATACCTGTTAGCATACAAATGACTTTCTTTAAATCATTCAGTTACCTTGTTATCATAGAAATACCGTGATCTATTTTGTGATAGGGTTGTGTTTGAGCAGTTTCTTTAGAAAACCATTGCTTGGAACTCTTTATTTTGTCTTAGAAGAAACACTGCACAGACTTTTGGTCCTTAGCCTGGCAGGGGAGTCTTCTTGGTGTGTAATGTTCCTAAAATTCAGCAATGACAGTACTATGGGGCAAGGGTGTCTTATGCTAAAATTCATGAACTCTTGTGAGTTTATGTAAAATTTGAAGGCATTTATATCTTCCAACTAGTCCTATTTTTAAAGGAAGAAAGCTTTAAAATCTTAGAAACACTAGCTTAGAACTCAGTCACCTTATATAGCAAAGTTTTAGTACAAAACCAGAGTTCCAACTTGGCTTGTTGGGAGTGGGTCTTCCTCACTCATCTCTAGACCCTGGCCATGACCATGGAGGTGAGAAACTTGGGGGTCTGAATCAGAGCTGAGGGCTTCTTTCCAGAAAGTCTTAGGCTTGAGACAGTACCATGAAGGAGGCAGAGAAGGCCCTGTGGATGTCTGCTGGAGTATATTTTCCTTTTTCTTCCCCTTCTCTGCCCTTTCTCTCCCTCCCCTTGCTCTTTGCTTTTACTCCCCTTGCCTTTGCCAGTGTGTGTCTATCCTCTGGCAAGTGGCACTTTGGTTGAAGAACAGAAAACTGCTGCAAAATCCTCAGTGTTACAGAGAGGGAAGGGGAGGTCTTGTGTATAGGTGTGATTGTAATTGGGTTATTAAAGACCTCAGTCAGGCAGGCTTAAGAGAATTGGAAAATGTTCAGGTTTATTTTGTTCTATAAGTAATTCAGCGTATTTGAGCAAGCTATTTGAATTTTCTGCATCAACTTGCTGAACACCATCCTTTATCTTATTTATGCTTGTCTTTATAAATAATTAAAATTTAATTCACATTTGAATCATTTTTCAAGTGCTTACCGTGTTGGTTCATATTCTCTTTCCAAGAATAACATGTTTGACAGAAATGAAATAGTTTCTAGCCTAAGTTATTTGATAAGAAGTTGGGATTCAATTTTACCATCCTTTTGTGTCTAGTGTTTCTGTCTGTCTGATGATTTGTAGCATGTTAAATGCTTAAGATATGAAATGAATATTTTTTATATTGTTTATTAGAGCTGTAGAATTTTGTTGAATTTATTGAATTCCTGTTGTATGTGTTTTGATGTTGAAACAGTGTACACATAAGGACTTTCTGAATACATTTGGACTTAGAAAATATACAAGTACTATTATTAGTAAAAGTCAGTGTTTAAGGTCTATCATAAGGTCTATTATACGTTAGATAGTAATACATTTCAGGCAGAACGCACTCAAGGATGAACCTTGAATCACTGAACACCTCTATACAAGTATCTGTGGAGCTCAAGTTTATTGCTGACAAGTGGGCATGGTCCTGGGAAACAGTAAAATATGTCATTATTCAAAGCATTTCTATATTGATGTAATTTAAATATTAAATAATCCATAACAGATAAGTTTGAAGACTGTATATATTTGTGTCTCAGTTTAAAAAAAAAATTTCTAAAGTTGTTTCCATATAATTGTAAAATGATTAGATTTCCTTGTATTTCTTGAGTTTTGTTGTTCTGTTATACAGATTTGTTATTCATGAAATGATGAATCATAAAATATGGTGACATGACTGATGTGAATGTTTCTTTATAATCTTCAGTGGTCTTGTTATTTTAGTTAAAATATTATCAGTCAGACTTTGTAATATAGTTGTTTCTGAAGTGTTGCAACTTATTTTTAAAACAGATTCAGACATTAATAAACTAGTCTGAAAAAATTAGTGCTTACTGTGTTGGTTTTCAGTAGTGTTCTAAAGTATTAAATTTTTCAGATTATAAAAGTATCTTGCATACAAAAAATAGTAAGTACTGGGAAACTTTCATTTTGCATAGAGTAGTGAATGGTTGGAAGCTTAGTAAAGTTGATGTGGAACTCATTGGGCTCCTTTTTTGGTCTTTATATTATTTGGTTTTGGTGATAGAAATTCTAAAGGTATAATAGTTTTCTTTCTATCTTGTGTTTTGATGATTTCTTCGCAATTTTTCTTGATGTTTGTCGATGATATTTTATTTATGGTCAATTTTTTGAATTTGAAAGACTTGTGGAGCAAAGTGATTTTAAAAATCCCATTTCCAAGCAGTTTCATTATATCTAATTGTATACAGGTTATCAAAATACATATATTAATTAACCAAATATAAATTAACTCTGTTAAATTGATTGCTATTTTTGTATTCCTTAGTACCAGATCATCCTTGATTATGTGTAACGCAGAATTGATAGCTAAAACCTAAACTCTTCCAATCTTACTTATCCTGTTTGTGTGGATCTTTTTTAGTCAGTTCTTTTTTTCAGAAGTGTTGTTATGTCACTTATGATTTAAATTGCATCTTATATATCTATTGGAGATCATAATGAACTCTAAATATAGTAGGTGGGAAAGAACCTATAAACTCCTCAACCTTAAAATATATATTTAAGGTAAGGTGACCTTTTAAAAAATACAAATGTGTGTTTTTGTGTGTGCTTTATAAAGCAAGCTTGGTTCCTGAGTCTTGAAAGTAGTAGTTCTTCTTTTAGAAGAAAGAATCTTTATTATAATGTATGTACGTTACTTTTCTTTCCATGTATCCATGTTTCCATGTACTCCTGTTATCAGCAAATGAAATAATTTGGAGAGGCTACTCTAAATTTACTGTATTTGGAGATGGGCAGGAAGGGGGAGCTCTCTTGTATGGTTTATCCCTTTGCTCTACCTGTGGTATTTCCAGATTCGCTGAAATTCCCTTATAAAACTGACATTTAATTTCAAAGGTCCTTCTAAACACTGGCAAAACTTTTGCAGTAAAGGACCAAATAGTAACTATTTTGGGCTTCCTGGGCTAAATGATCCCTGTGGCAACTGCTCAGCTGTGCCATTGTAATGCAGAGGCAGCCTTAGCTACCAAGAAAGGGAATGGGCATGAGGTGTTCTAGTAACTATTTACAGAAACATACAGCAGGCCGGATTTGGCCTGTTTGCTGCCCCCTGTTCTGCTCTTCACACAAACTCTTTAGAATACGTTTATTTTAGCCCACTCTGATCTAGGCAAGTTTTGGGGCCTAGGTTTTAAAGGCCCTTAGGTATCTGGCTTTCATGAGGGCAGAAGTTTGGAGAAGGTCAAATTATAATCAGTATTTGTGCTTGAACAGTAAACAAAATAATCTCTCCAGTTATAGTAACTTGGAAGAGTAAGTCAGTTAAAGTAGCCTGAATTATAAACCTTTACCCTCTAAGTACTTTGCAAATGAGTTGATAATTGGTATAGCATTTGTTTATAGCAATATTTATGTACTTCTATGTGTACATGTGCATGAGGTTGACTTAGTTCTCTGGAATGCATGCTTTGGAATGTGCCATTTCCTTACAACAGATCAGTCCATCCTATCTCTCCTCTGTTTCAAGGATACCGTAGCTGACTTTGGAAATATTCTAACATCAGTAGCCAAATGAGTGCAGCTTGGTTTGATTTATTTGAAGATTTTCATTCTATTTGAAAAGGGAGGACTTTTGTTTCTATATAGTTTGTCATATAAATGAGTCATGATAGTACTGAAAACGGTAATGAGATAATAAAAAATAATAGCACCTAATATGTATTGTCTCTTCATTAAGTACCACGTACCATTCATTCTGAGTGCTTAGCTCACAGCCCTAGAGGCAATATTGGTATCCACATTGCCCAGGTGGGAAAACTGAGGAATAGACAGGCTGTGACCTCATTAAGCCAGCCTTTTTATTTAATTCTGATTTAGATATGATGATGTAAACACTAATTTATTCTAACATTTCCTCCCAGCAGTAAGCTACTACCCATGAATTACTATCAAGCAACTTAGCCCCAGATAAAAAAGTTGAAGCAGCACTTACTTTTTCATCATCTACTTCCCTCAGAGAATTAAAGAATGCTGTTAAATGCACCATAGCATTTTTATTACAAAGCATACCTACCATGTTCATTAATGAAACTCACCTATGGTATGAGTTACTTTTGAGGACAGAGATGACTGGGAGAGGCAATGCAGTCCTCAATTTTGGTTGAGGTATAAGTTTTAAGTTAAGTGCAGAGTTAGTATAGTCTTTTGTATTTTAGAAGATTTCTTTAATTGATTTATGGCAGTATCTAGTGGCCTAAGTTTATCTTTAATTATAGGTTCATTTTTCATGTAATTTGATTTGCATTGGAAAAATTAAATGCTTCTATATCTTGTCAATTTTATCACTAGAGTAATCCTGCTTTATCTTTAAGAGAATTATGGCATACTTGAAGTAGTTTTGCTATCTACAAATACATATTCAACATTATTTCAAAATATTTCTCAGATATTTGAATGTTTTGATACACCAATAATGTTCAGATAGTAGCTTTATAACAGTTACTACAGGTTGGTAAACAGTTTTTAATCATGACAAACATTCAAATGGTGGTAACAGAAATGCTTGAGAATAGTCATCAGGGCTATTTATCAGTTATATTATTTTAACATCAGTGAGAAATGGCATGGGGAAAAGGTGGATGGCTTCAAAGATATTGTTAGGAGAATAAATTATTGTTGAAATACTGAAGGCTCACTTTTATGTGATGTACCTGCACATTTCCTATCAAGTATTTAGAGATTGTTTTTGATCCTCTGGATTTTCCTAAAGCTTCATTCAATGGAAGAACACTGTATGTACTTACTCTTAACACTTTGCTTTAAATAATGCTTGAATTATTCTGAGATGAGTTTGGTGCAGTTGGAAGGGAAAACACTTGAAAAGGTAATGTCTTCGATTTTTTGAATTTTACTTTGCTTAATTATTGATTTAAGAGTTTTTGAATGGTATAACTGCATTTGGAGATCAAGAGATAATGTTTCCATGGATTTTCTTCCCAATGGAAAGTTTTGAAGTTGTGTCTTGTTTAAACTAAGTAGTCATAGCTCTTAAAACCCAAAATGTGTATTTTGACAGTGTTTTAAGAAAAAGAGATTTCTCTGATTCATTTGGCAGATTGTTTTGGATGAGATATGAGAACAAGGTAGGATTCTCTCCTTTGACCTTGAAATCCTTTATTCCATTGGAATAATTGTCTAAACTTTCAATGACAGCATCCTGTGGCACATGATAAACTAGGTGTGCAAATTGTCAGCCCCCACTTCAACAGTGTATTGAAGGGGAATATTGTTTTTTCTACTCTCAGTCAGCTCCTAGACCTAGACTATCCGTCTAAGAGGGAAGCTGCAGGGCAAGGCTAGGTCACCCTGATCTCCTAGCAGCTTATCAAAAGAATTATATGGGCAAGTTGGCAAGGTCCCTGCTGTGAAGGAAATCACCTGTCCGTCTCCAGACGAAGATATTCCAACACGCACCTATAAAGAAAACCACTGCTAAGGTAAGTGATGAGAATCCCGGTGTTATTTTGGGCAAGTGTTCATGTTGTAAACCAAGATAATATGTGCTCTATATTTTTCCACAAATGATTTCCAGTGTACATTTTAGTAAGAGTGTGCCTAATATTTTTCCCTCTGCATAAGAGAGTCTAAAAACAGTTACTAGATTTTCAGATTTAAATCAACAAACGATTATATAAGTCTAACGTGAATCAATTTGTAGTTACTACACACATTTCAGAACTGTTTATTTTGTATACAGATAAGTTATATTGTTAGGTATAATTCAGTGTAATTTAGGAGTGTGAGTCATCTCCATATGGGAAATTGTGTTTTGGAAATTTTCTTCAAAGAATAAAAATGATTGCTACTTTTCATTTTACTGACAGACATAAAATTTTAATGAACTTTCCTAAATTAAGAATAAAAATTAGGTGAAGCACATGTGAATCATACTTTTATGAATAAAATAATAACCACATAGGAAATGCCATTTTGGTATACCTGTTGCCTTCCCTACCCCCTCTCAGGTTTTGTATAGTATGTGGTTGATGTGAAAAAATGGAATTTGGATCTTCCTATTCACTATTTTTAACCTAGATTTTATGTATAGATCTATAAATAGTGTAGTGCTATTTTGTGATAAACTGAAAACTTCTGGTTAGTTTATTGCTGAAGTCTTCCAGATTATACACAAGTTGTATTTGTGGTTTAAAATAATGTCCTTTGCCTCTGTAGAGGTTTGTGGAAACCTAGGTGAGTTGCAGCTTTCAGAAGATAGTAAAAGCCTACGGAAGAAAATGTTTTCTTTATTTTCCTGTCTACATTGGAAGACTGAGTAGGAGTTGTAATTTACTTTGGTAACATGGTAGCCATCATTCAGTTGTTTAGTTCTTTGTAAATATTGGCATGAGCGTGATCTGACATGAGTAGGAGCATATCCATAAACATTGGCCTAAACATTTTTAATCATAGACGTTCTCAAACAATATTGTTAGCCCTGGAATTGGCATGGGTTTATTTATGTGAAATGCTATTAATAAAATAAGCCATAGTTATTAGAATACAAAATGTCTAAGTAAGATCCTCAACTGTGTACCTAGTTAGAAATACTAAAGCTCATCTCTAAGTCCTTTATCAGGAAAAATAATCCATTACCCATTTATATATATATATGTGTGTGTGTGTGTGTATGTGTGTGTATACACAGGCATATATATAAAACATATATATATATATAATATGCAATTTGAGAATTGTTTTGTATTCTTTACTGATGTGAAGGATTTATGTATTACTGGTAGAAAAGATCAACCCATAGTTACAATAAGGAATCACCAGATAGGACAGTATCTCTGGTAGATGTTTTTCTTAATAACCACTAAATTGGTAGTGTTACAGTTTTTCTGTGAATTTTCTACTATGTTCTAGATATTTTAGTGCCAACATTTAAAAATATACAGTGTTCTCCCCAATGTTACTTATGTCCTTGAAGTTTTACTATTTTGTATCTAAAAATAGTCTAATCCTTTGGAACATCTCAAGTTCGATTAACTTTTCAGATTTGAGTATTCTATTAAAGGAGATTAATTGACTATGTTAAATGAAAGTGTGAAGATCCCATATGTATTTGTTAGAAATATATGTTCCATTTGCACTAGTAGAGATTGATGGATTTAGAGATCTGATTTTCAGTATAATGATCCTTTGTTTTACTCCCTAAGTGGAAGCAAATATACTTGTTTTGATCTGCATTACTGGGGAAGAAAGCATTAAGTTGTTTCCTAAAATTATGGTGGCTTATTTAAGATCTTCAGAAAGGCCCAAAAAAGTGCCTTTCAGTTATAGGGCAGTTGATTTATTCATTAAAGACAAAGCTTTTTTTTTAATTATTTGAGTTTTTCTTTTTTCTTTTTCTTTTTTTTTTTTTTTGCATTTTGAGAAAAACTGTATTCTGTAGCATGAAGTTATGGCTTTTTATAGTGATTAATTTAGTAAAACAAGGACTATCATATTGATATAGAAAGTGTCAGAGGCACATATTTTTTTTTGTAACTTTCTGGGCAAGTTTCTAGTCCTGAGGTTCAGAGTTGACAGGTGGAAAAGTTGAGAAAACATTTGTTTTTTATGTGGTTCACTCAGCAAATGTATTTTGAGGACTGTAATAGGTAATGGAGATACATTTAAAATTCAGAAGAAATATTCACAGACATAGTAGGAAAACCAGGAGAATGTTTCAAAGGGAAGATTGTGTTAAGGAGAAAGTATTTGCAGCTCTTAGTTACAGGTGATAAGTAGAAGGGTATTTCTTTAGTATCTTCAGTTTGTGTGGCTGTTGAAATATACACACACACACTCACACTCACCCACTCCTACACACATAAATATAAAAGAAATATTGAGCTATTTTGTATTTATTTTGGACTAAATCTTTGAAATCCCATGTGAATTTTATCCTTACAGTACATTTTGATTTGGACTAGCTGCATTTTAAAGGCTCAATATCCACATGTGGCTAGTGACTACCATCTTGGCTACCATGTGGCTCTAGATTGTCCTGTCTCATCATTCAGATCTTGACATTACTCAGGGAATCTTTCTCTGATTCCCCAGGTCTGTCCATTTCCTTTCACCCTCAGTCTTATGGACTCCTATTCCTTTCCTTTAGAGCATTTATCATGGTTGTAAATCTTTATTACTGCGATTCTTTGATGCTCATCTCTTCCACTAGATGTAGGCATGAGTGTTTCCCATTGTATTTTCAATCTTTATACACAACTGGTGCTCAGTAAATAATATTTCGTTTAGTGAACTGTGCTTATTAGTAGTATAAGGAAATTTGACCAGAATCACACATCTGATTTTAAAATCAGGCACTAAATTCTCTTTAATTAATTTTGCTGGGATGAGGACATATAAAATACCACTAATCTGAGAAATGGTTTTAACTGTAAGTTGTTTACTTGCAGTGGTGTTGTCCTAGGTAGTAGTTCTATAAGCTAAAGTAGAAACAAGTAGAAAGTTTTAAAAACGTAAGTGTATTTTTGAGTTGATTTAACAGACTTGATAAAAGAGGTTTTAATAATTTAATTTTTAAAATATAAATTCCCTGCTCATATTCATCCTGAAAATAAGACTGACTTAAATTATCATAAAATTAAATTATTTAAGATGAATTTTTATAAGAATAAATATTTTTAGATAGACTTCATTGAAAATAGTCTAACTTTTTCATTTTAAAGAATGCTTACTGTGACTTTGGTAGAATGATTAAACCACATGATCCACATTATCTTAAAAGTCAAGAAATTATATTTTGGCCATATTTTAGACAATCATAGGTTGTACCATAGTCTTGAGTTTAAAAGGAATTTAAGCATGATCCCCAACTTAGGTAAGTTTACACTTCCTGTGTGCTATGCAAGTAGAAAGAATGAGATACTGTTAAAATAGAGTTGGGTAAGATTTCAGTACTAAAACTGATATTTGAACTGTATCTTGAAGGGATAGTAGGCATTTATCAAGGGAAGAGAGGGAAGGGTATTTCAGTCAAAGGAACAGCATGTACTCAGATACAGGGTTTCAAAACATTTTGGAATAGTTCCACTAAGCAACTAGAAGCAGACACAGTTGACCCTTGAACAACATGGGTTTAAACTGTGCGGGACGGCTTAAATGCAGATTTTTTTTTTTATGGTACAGTAGTATAAATATGTTTTCTCTTATTTTCTTAATATTTTCTTTAGCTTACTTTATTGTGAGAATCCAGTATATAATACATGTAGCATACAAAGTATGTGTTAGTCAACTGTTTATGTTATCAGTAAGGCTTCCAGTCAACAGTAGGTTATTAGTAGTTAAGTTTTTGGGGAGTTGTAAGTTATACTCAGATGTTACAGGGAGGAGGTCAGCACCCCTAATGTCTGCCTTGTTCAAGGGTCAACTGTAATTCAATCTGGCTACCGCATAGTATGGGGGGGGTGTGGGGGAGGCAGAACCAGGAGATGAATCTGGCAGAACAACTTGATGGTAGGGTCATAAAGAACCCCATGTGGTACTCTAAGGGAGCTTCACCCTGTCCTTTGCAGTAGGGAGCAAAATAATGGAAGAGAGTCCTGAAAAGTGTGAGCAGCAAGGAGACAATTACAGTGAAAGAAATAATGGGACATGGACTACCTTAGTGTGGGGGTGTTGAAAAGAGAGTATACACTGATGATTCACCCCACCCCTCAACCCTTCCCACCCTACCCCTGCCCCTCCACTAAGAAGACAGGATACTGAAGACAGGACATAATTCTGGTAAACTTTTCCTTAAATATTAATGAAGATAACGTGTCTGTGTTTTAGTGAATTTTAATGGAAACTTGTTATGTAATAAGTCTATTAATTACTAAAGGACAGGATATGTTTTACAAAGTAGAAATGATTATGATTCAATCAGTGTCATTTTTCACTGCATGCCGAAACTTTTAACATCAATTATTTCATCCTCAAATAATAGCCTGATTTTGCTGTGTGGTCATATTAACTTTAATCAACTTAGACGTAAAAGGATATTTCGTGAATTAGTTTTTTAAAAGATTATATGTTTTATTAGGGCATTGGGGTTTTAATGTTCTATATTAGAAACTGTTTCCTGATTTGTTAAAATTTAAGGAACAAAGTAGAAGTCTAAATAGGGTAGTTTGTAAAAGCATAACTATATACCATGAACCAACACTGTAACCAGGAGCCAGCGGCCTGGATATGATGCCTTTGCTTTGAAACCCACATCTCCTTTTGTTGCATAGGGAGATCACAGGGGCCAAAGCAGCAGTTACATCCTGTAACAGCCCTGCTAGAATCTATTAGGAAAATCTCCCTAATCTTAGTGGCTGCTAAGGTGTGTGGTCAGGACATTGGTGTCTTTCCCTGACAAAGCTTTTCGCTGTTAGCCAAAGCAAAAATATCAAACAGAGATGAATACTGCATGAGCCCTTCCCATTGTCACTGGCCTGTCAGCTTTTTTTGGAAAGGGCAGTGGAAGGTGAATCTTTTCTTGTTTGCTTGACCCTTGTGATTCTCATCCTTAGTATATATCATTTGTGGGGTATCACAAGATTGGTATCATGAAGGGCTTTTCATTATGTTCATTTTTTTAAGCCCTAAGTTGAGGTTTCAGTATGGCAAAAAATAGGTTAATGTTTTGACAACATGTGCACTGTAGTAAAACAATATATTTGATCAGTTAAACTTCATAAATATGATATTTAAATCAAATTTCATAATGACATTTTATCCTAAAATTTTGTAACTTCACTATTTCAAAGAACTGAATTTTGTTAAATTTTTTAGATCTAATCTTTTGTTTAAATGAATTAAAATGTATTTGTTTTTTCGTGCAGATTTGAGTTCTGTGAACCTGCATTTGTGGTTGGTAATTGCCTCCAGATAGCATCTGACAGTCATCAGTATGATCGAATTTATTGTGGAGCTGGTGTCCAGAAAGACCATGAAAACTATATGAAAATATTACTGAAAGTTGGAGGCATTCTAGTCATGCCTATAGAAGATCAGGTAACTTCTGTCCTTTGCTTAAACACAGTAGTTGAGGGTGGGAAATATAATCAGTGAAAAGTACATTGTGATTTTTAGAGAAGTACGCTTTATAGATCTATCTATCTATCATCTATCTATCTGTCTATATAAAACAACTTGAAATGGATTCTTAATTACTGAACCAAAAAAAAATATAGAAGAAATCCTTTATACTAAGATTTGAAGAGATTTGGTCTTTCACCAGTGCTTAGCTACTACCTATGTGGTGTTTGCCAAGTTGCTTCCTTACAATACAGTCTCTTTACCTGGAGCTTTTTAATTGAATGTGATGATCTTTACTAGCTGCTCAGTTTCTAACATTCTTTAGTTCTTTGAACATATAAAAAAGAAAGTCTATTTGAGATTTGGTTTGGACTGCTTAAATCCATTAAAGAAAAAGTAAATGTTTAAATCTTCATTTAGTACTACATAGGCTCATTTGAAAATATTTTTCAGCAATTTTCCTGCCCTGGTTTAGAATTATTAGGTATAATAAATATATGAAATACTGAGGTATTCAGAAAATGGATGGGTCTTTCAAAAGGAAATTACTTTAAAAATGCATTTCAAAAAAATCTTTAGTATTCATATTAACCTAAGTTTGAGATGTTTAAAATGCCTTGTGTTTTATACAGTAGAAGATAAATTGTGTGAGACAACTGAGATCTTGCCTGATCATTTCAGAGTTTATAATCCTAGGGGATCCCTTAACATCACAGCATGTTATTTGCAGCTCAGTAGATTTCGCCATTACCATGCACTGTGCTCTGTGGCAAATTGTTTGTCAGTTATTAAAAAGACATTCATTAAAAAACATTCGTAAAAAAATGTTGTTACTTGAATGCTTCCACAGTTGAGACTCCCAGATGAGCAATCTTCTGTTTTCTGTTAAAGATACATTTTCAAACATTTAAGATATGGCTTCCCAGTGGTATTTTATTAAATATTAATTATATACTGTTCAGCTAATGTCAAATATAATGCACTGATTTTTATAAAAGAAATTGGAGATATTAATTCAACTTGATCAAACAATGTACTGAGCTAATATTTTTTTCCAAGGACTGGGGATGGGTTTTTGCCAGGTAGGTAAAACTTCTAATCCTCTTGTGATTAATTACATTTATTTGTGAAATACTAATTTGGGATTAGAATTAGAATCTGCATTTTATTACTATCATCGAAGACCATGAAGTTGACTCTTTGGTACAGTAGTGAGAACATGGTTTTATTAATATCGTGCTTTAACCATCAGCTGAGCCTATGTGAGACATATATTTTGGGAGCCACAGGCAGGTATGGGTTGGAATAAGACCCCTAGAAGCTATCAGAGCCCAAATATAACATGATGAATCACTTGACCATATTTGGATATTTTATTTACATGGACTAATCTTTCTTGAGCTGCAAATATTTGTCGTTCCTTCTCTATTATTTTATGGTAAGTATTTAAAGGAAAGTAATTTGGTTGCATTCAAATACAAGTGATTATAGCAACCACTGGCATTTATTCTGTTAAAACAAAATTGTGACTGTAAGGAGATCACATTTCCAGGATTAAGCTATTCTGTTTCTGTTTTTCTCTCTAAATAGTTAACACAAATTATGCGAACTGGACAAAACACTTGGGAAAGTAAAAACATCCTTGCTGTTTCATTTGCTCCACTTGTACAACCAAGTAAGAATGATAATGGCAAACCAGATTCTGTAGGACTCCGTAAGTAACCGTTGGTCCTTTCTGATTGAAATGTGACTTAGATTGTTCAGCTCTTATGCTTGGGGTTTAATGGACTATATGATTATGAAGAATTAAATAAATAGGCAATAATATATTCAATAGATTTATTCAACTTTTTTATGGAGGCGGGTTAAAGCCCCTACCTTGCACCAGGTGCTGTTAGCTTCCTTCATGGACATATGAAAAGAAGGGGCAGGTCAAAGAAAACATGAATTTATTATAGTTGTGAATTTATTAATTATATTAAATTTGTTGGCATTTTCTATACAGAAGGACAGCAAACGCAAAAACCTTTATTTGGGCTGAAAAGAGCTTGGTTGTTCCAAGACCAGAAATAAGTTTCAGGGTAGTTGAAGCTCATTGGCTAGAGTGTAGAAGATTGATTATACAAGACTTTTCTTATACTCAAAGGGAAAATCAGTGTTGGCATGGACAGAGTTGTTTGAAGGTAGAAAAATAGTAGACTATGTGGAAGATGGTGGTAGAGAAAAAAGGAGTATGTAAAATTTTGCCTTGAATAGCTAGCTGAGTGATGGTACCATTTATTGCTGTTTGCAAGACTGGCAATGGAATAGTTTGGAAATAGGTGTAGGAAGATCAGATATTTTATTCTGGCCATGTTTGAGTTGGCATGCACAGATCAGGTAGTCGAGTAGGTGTATAAACCTACTGTGTGAGGGAGGTATAAATTGAGAATCCTCAATGTAAAAATGGCATTTTAAGTTATAAGAATAGATGAGAGCACTTGGGGGAGAGTGAGGAGAGGTGTTTGTGTTAGAAACGAAGAAAAAACGTTTCAAGGAGAGGGGAGTGATCCACTTACTGCAGCTGAAAGACGAAAAAGAGGTGAGAGTAGTATTAATAGGTTTGTGATTTATCATGATTTTGGAAATCCGTAAATAAAGTTCTGTACCAAAAATGAACTTTACCATGGTATACTTCTTCCTTTAATTTGTTTTTTAAATGAATTTATTTCAGAGGAACCTGGATTTATATTTAATTTTATTTTCATTTCATTTTACCCTCTTTTGAACTTTATGATTTTTGTGGCCTGTTTTTCCCTGTTCAGGTTCTTAACTAATGGAGAGATGAACTTGGCGGGGAGATAGCTAGGAATTGAAATGTCAGTTTTATCACCTACCAAAGTAGGTGGGGGGAATATGGCTTAGGTCTGCATGTTAAACTGTTTTCTCCCTCCTTTTTCCAAACATTAGAATTACAGGTTATTTATGACAATTTTCTTTAACCTATCATAACTGGTTAGAGAGTCCTAAAGAGAAGTAATGAAAACAATGCTGTGACACTGTTTGGTCTTGACAATGGCCTAACTACCATTAGCATGATGTGTACCTATAGAGATATAGAAGTGTCCTTACAGAGGGCCCTGTAGATTTCTGTGCATCAGCCATTTAGGTGTTTTTCTTTCTAACAGACACTGCTGTAGCCTGAGCATTCTTCTTCATCTGACAGTTTTCCTACTTTAGTGTCCTTTAGAAGAGTGTAGGTTGTAAATGTGGTTTTACAGTGACATAGTTATGAATGGCATGGATGATGATATGTTATAAATGGGCAATTTTCATTCTCAGTTTAAGGATGTCAATACATTTAGATCTAGGTAGTTCCTTGGTTGGGTTGATCGACATGACTATGAATGTAGAGTAGGGATAAATTTGGTTAAAAAGGATAAAATGGAAGACTAGCCTAAATTAAAAAAAAAATTCATCATGCCTCTAAAGTATTTACAGGTGAAATGATCTAACTTTTCATCAGAATAATATGGTGGGGATGGAAATAGGAAATGGCAGTGTTGATGAAGGAAGATTAGCTAGAAGAGATGGTTGTTGAAGCTGAGTGTCCGGTACATGGGGTTCCTTATACTATTAATTCTCTTGTGTATACTTGAAAGTTTCTATAATAAAAAGAAAAAAAAAATTATCAGCTCCCAATAGGAATTTATAAAAATGAGTCAGGAATTGTGATTTTCTAAAAAAATAAAAGCTTCACTATGAATAATTTTCACAGAATGAAAAATGTTCTGAAAATATTGTTTGTCAAAATTTAATAAGATGTTTGGAGAATAAAACAAGTTTCCTCTTCTGTTAAAATTGCTTTCTGTTTAGAGAACATTTTTTCATTAATTATAGGGGGTTAAAATAAGAAAGAATGTTAGCAAAAAAAAAACAACTGAAAACATACACGTGCAAATCTTTTGCCAAATATATTTTGTGGCTGTGAAATTGCCTACATAAACAGTTACTAAATGTAATTATCACTTTTCCTCAGGTTTATTTATCTCTACTTTTGATTCAACTTAAAGTCCTCTTCTTTTTTGGGGGGGAGGTACACAAACTGCTTTAACTTCAGGGTAGGCCCTTTAGAAAGGGGTGAAAGGAAAAAGGAAAAAACTCTATACCAACTAAAGGAAAACTGTTTCCTCTACACACCACCCATTGAACACTTCTTTCTGTATTCCAGATGTGTGGGTTTTTCCACACCAAGCAATTCTCCAATTCTTTGCGGACACCAGCTAGGTGTCCTGTGATCTAACTCCATTCTGACACTAACCCGTGTTAGCATAGACCCTAAAGGTTAAAGGCTCTACCCCACAAGGCTGCCCCCTCCTCCTCCAGCTGGAGACACCAATCACAAATACAGGTTTTCATCTGTGTTTCTGGCCACCTGGCTATAAATCAGAAACTCCCATGACCCCTTTCTAGAGTTTGATAATTTGTTAGAGCGGTTCACAGAACCCAGGAAAACAGTTTACTTACTAGATACCAGGTTTATTATCAAAGGATCCAGCACAGAAACAAAAATAGATGGAATTGACATATGAAGGGTTTATGTTCATCGGCCCAGAAGCTCTCTGAACCCTTTCAGTTAAGGCTTTTTATGAAGGTTTGATTGATTAAATCATTGGCCATTTATGATTAATTCAACCTCCAACCCCTTTTCCCCTCCCAGAGGGTGCTAGTGAAAGCCCCAATCCTCCAAGCACATGGTTGGTTCCCCTGGCAACCAGCCCAGCATCCTCAGGGGCTTACCAAAAGTCACCTCATTAACGTAAACTCAGGTGTGGTTGGAAGGAACCTGTTATGCTCTTATCACTTACGTAATTCCAAGTGTTTTCAGAGCTCTGTGTCAGGAATGGGAAGCCAAATGTATATTTCTTGTTAATAAATCACAAGGGACAAAAGAAACTTCAGAAATTGTGGCACTAAACCACCTTGAGCTATATAAAGTTGCTGTTTTTGTCGGCTAAAAAATGACCCCAAATCATCACTTTTGTGAGTTTGACCTAAATATAATGCCCTTTTCAATCTTTGTTAATAAATAAAAATGGAAGTGCTGACTGCTAGGTTCCTCTGAAATCTTTATAGAGATTACCTTTTGGGAAACGAATAGAGCTTACACGTGTGTGTGTTAGAGATAACCTTAATTATAATTTTGGAGTGAAAGCCTTAATTCAAAATAAAATTTTAAAAGCAGTCAGGATTAGCATTGTCTAGTCCACTAAATCCTTATCTCATAACTGGAAGCATTAGAAACAAGGGAGTGTTAAAGAATAGGAAATATGGGGGACTTTTGAATAGCTAGGGCTGAGAATTAGCTGAAAGTTTTTGTATCATTCAGAAAAACTTAAATGCAGCTCATGTGGGTACTATTTTAGGACTTAAGGGAAGTCTGAATCTTTTCCATTGTGGATCTAGTTGGTTCTTTATGAAGTTCAGGTATTCTGACAGTTTAGGATTGAAAGCTTCATCATTCTAACAGTGTCCTTGGAATAATAGTGTTGCAGAGGAGGAACATAATTAAGGTGTGAAAAGAGAGTACCAAAAATGTAAGAGAGGTTCAAGAATAAAGACTAGCCAAAAAGACTAATTATAGCTCTGTTTCTTAGCTCTTATAATTCCCAAAACTCTTCTATAGATTTATTCTCCACCAGCTTCCCCTGCCCCTGCTTTTTCAGAGCTTCCTCAGGCATAGGCCTTTCTTCTCTGTCTATACTCCCTCTTAGGTGCTCAGGGGGAGGCTGATGGCTCCCAGAGTCTGTCCCCAGCCTGAGTCCCAGAGGCATGATTCAGCTGCTTGTGGTTGGGCAGGAGCATGGACTGTGCAGTTAAACGCCCACGTTCAGGTCCCAACTCATGTCACTTATAAATTATGACTTCTGTGACCGGGATCAAGTTATTTTACCTCTATCTCCTTCCTTTTCCTCTTTTAGTGTGAAGTGTGTTATTGCCTGTAACATGCTGAAATGGTGATCAGTATATCTCTGTTGTTTTTCTTCCTGAAATCTCCATTCAGGAAATGTAACAGACATTTCAGATTTCATAAAGAACAAAATTGTGATTTTCTTCTCCCCAACTACTCTTCCTCTTTTTTATGTCAATAATTGACCATTAGCACCTGCCTAGTTGCTAGGGCCAAAAATTCTCCTACATCTAATCCCCGTTCATCCTGTCTTCAAAATATGTTGCAAATTTGTCCCCTTCTCTACGTCTTTACTGCCACCCTCCCTTACTCCCATCTGCATCAGAGTGTGGTCAGATCTCAGGTGGATTACTGGAGTGTTCCCTCTCTTTATGATCCATACTCCATAGAGGAGCCTGAGTGCCATTTCCATTGCATTATGACCCTGCTTTTTAAAAACCTTAAGTAGCTGCAAGGCCAATACAAGGCACATTTTTTACCAAGGCCTGCAAGATCAACCCATGATCGTACCTCTTACCATTCTTCCTGCTCTAAACTTCATCTGCACTAGCCTTCTTTCAGCAACTTGAACATGCTGAGCTCATTTACCTCTTAGGGCTTTGCTATTTCCTCTGCCCCAAGATATTTACATGTCTGTTTCCTCATATCATTTAGATCTTAGCCCAGGCATGACTTCCTCAGGGAGACCGTTTGGACTACCCAATCAGAAGTAGCTGTACCCCCATGTTACTTTCTATGCCATTGGTGTTTTTTCTCCTATCCTCTTTTTCATAATTATTTTTTATCTACCCCCTCCCCCAAATATAAAATCTCCATAAAAGCAAGGACTTACTTAGTCTGAAGCATCCACTGTATGTAAGTGAGTTCTTTAATAGTAGATGGCATATAGTTTAACACATAGGTGTTGAGTGAATGTTAAACAGCTTAAACAGTTTGGGGAGGTAGGCAGAGCAGGTGATATTTTACACATTTTAACATATAAGGGATGAGATCTCACATGTTTTTACTTACCAGTGTTCACAAAACTCCATCATTGGCAGAAGCAGGACTTGAACTCAAAATGTTCTGTATTGTTTCAGTTTCCATCTCATATAGTTGGGGGCAGGCCCAGGCAGTAGAACAAACAGTTTCTAACTAAACATGCCTGGTCTGGCTCTTTGGAATTCTTTTCTAGTTCCGGTTTCAGTAGGGAGTTGAAAAAAGACAGTTTGAAGAAAAGATTTTGTAGTGGGCCACTTAGGTATGTGCTAAGGGATCTTTGAATCAGTCTGAGAAGTCTCCCATGCTGGAGTTAAAAAAAAAAAAATAATAAATAAAACAAACTTATCTCCTGCAGAGTGTATCTAATTTGTGGTAGGGTCTGGTGTTCAGAACACAGGAAGCACTCTGAGCCTTGGACAGGATGGTGCACTGTGCAGGCCTAGTGCCTACAGGGCCCTGTGAGGAGCACAAAGAGGAAATGCTGTAAGCTCACTCCTGGAGCTTATAGTCTGGCAGTAGAGAGAGACCACATACCCAAGAGTTACTAAAGAAGGCAGGATTTCATAGGTATAACAGAAAAGTTTGCAAGGGAAGTATCCAGAAAAGAGTACCAAAAGTAAAGAAAGAAAAAATAGTGAAGATTTTTTAATGCTGTTTAAACTGGAGGAGGGTTATGTTTTATTTTGTTTAGGCATTTGAGAGGGATCCTTGATGACAGTTTTATTTCCGCAGGGATGGAAACTTAGTGGGACTAGAAAATTAATTTCTCTATGTATAAAGTATTGGAACAGGCTACAAAGAAGAATGTGTGTTCTAGGGCTTATGCGTTCATAGGTCTGTGGGAGAGGGAGTGAAATGACAGACCCGATAGGGTACAACTGTGATGTGTTTGATAGAAGTAAACATCAATAACTTAAGGAAATCTGTGGTGTGTTTTTGGGTTATTAAATTGTTTACAGCATGATTTGTGGTGGCCCTTTGCCTATGAACCAGTTCTACTCACTGATTTACAGAGAAAAACTGTGTGTGTGTGTGTGTGTGTGTGTACGTGCATGAGTAACAGCTCTAAAGCTCAGACTGAGGCAGCAGTTCAAATGTTGCCTTTATTAGAGTTTTTGGAATAGATCATTCTCATATGGTTTTCAACATCAAAAAGTATAAGAAATAGGTAGTATAAAATCTCTCTTTTATTCTTGTTGTCTAATTACTTCATTCTCATGTAGCCTGTTTCTAAGTTCTTACTTATTCTTTCAAAGAATTTTTATGCATATATATGGGGACACACATATCTGTACATAGAAACCTTTCCACTGTTCACAGAATTTAGAATAGTGGCTTGGCAAATAGTAAGCATCTTGAAATCTTTGTTAGATGAAAGTTAGAGTTTTTATACATTCTGTGTTTTCTAACGTTTGCTAAGAAATACTTGTTTTGTTCTGCGAAGAAATGAGCAATATATGATGTTTTACTTTTTTATGTTTTATGTGTGTGTGTTTTGTTTTTGTTTTTGTTTTTTTAGCTCCCTGTGCTGTCAGGAATCTCCAGGACTTGGCTCGTATTTATATTCGACGTACACTTAGAAATTTCATAAATGATGAGATGCAGGCCAAGGGGATTCCTCAGAGGGCTCCACCAAAAAGGAAAAGAAAGAGGGTTAAACAGAGAATTAATACTTATGTATTTGTGGGTAATCAGCTTATTCCTCAGCCTCTAGACAGTGAGGAGGATGAAAAAATGGAAGAAGATAACAAAGAAGAGGAAGAGAAAGATCACGGTGAAGCCATGAAGCCCGAGGAGCCACCTCAGAATTTACTGAGAGAAAAAATCATGAAACTCCCCCTCCCTGAATCTTTAAAGGCTTACTTGACATATTTTAGAGAAAAATAACTTAGATCAAGAAGAAAGAATGCCTACTGATTATTCCTTTAGTCTTGAAAATGTAGCATTTGTTAGGAGTTAAAAGAGAATTCTTTCATCAGAGCGAATTATAGTGGAAAAAGTATAACTTGTTTCTGTCTTAGTAATAAAAAATGATGTATTCAGTAATTAAAAAGAATCCCTTTTATAAAATATATTTTTCTTTAAATCTTGGAAAAAATGCTGTTTTAACTCAGAGTGACTTCAAGAGTGGAATGCAACAATACTCAAGATTTGTGTACTGTAAATCCTTTTCTGATTCCTTACAGATTTGTAGTGGTGAGGCTTACATTTAATTTTGTATAAGGTTAAGTAATTGTTAAGCATATACTGGTTTTTGAATTGTAGTTGTTTGCATTTCCTCTATGAAAACTTTCTTACATAATTAGAAGATCAAATGCTGTGTAGACCCACTTACCTTACTTTGTTGCAATCACTATTACTGAGTTGCTATAGTATTCCGGGCAATATATGAGTGCAATAACAATACCGATACTGAATAATTTAGCTTTAAAAAAAAAGTTTCGTGGAATTCAACAGCACTGCTACTTTTGCTTTTGAATCTATTGCCAAAAGACAGGGGAAACTATCTGCTTCTCTCATAGAGATTTTAAGAGCACATCAAGTGAGTATTAAATAAAAAGTATATACCTAATACATTTCTTAATTTGTGTGGACCCTTTACATTTTCAGTATTTAAAAATAATGAGGTTATCTTACTTGTTGGAGTTTTAGAAGATAGTACATTTAGGATTGGATTTTCTGTTATCCAATGTATAAAGTATTTGGTTTAAAAAAGAATATGCATTGTTCCGAATGACTGTCGACAGCACAGACAGGGAGTAAACATGGGTAACAGCCTCTTTCTTGAGTTGCGCTCAGAGGCAGGACCAGAGCAGATTTGGTCAGCAGGTGCACTTTAGCAAATGGAACTCCTAGTTCATTTAAATATTTGTCTTTGACAAGGTGGAACTGAGCTAACCTACATTTGCTTTGAAATTCATCTTTATGTAGTGTATGAGATATTCACAGGAATTGTATGGAGATGCCTTTTTGCTTTGAAAATTGTGTTCAGAATCATAGTATATCGGGACCTATGTTGTGCTCATTTAACTTCTCATGGTGTGTGTGGTTTTTTGTTTTTTGTTTTTTTTTTGGTAAAATTATAATGATTTTCACTTTTTTCTTAATATCGTATACTTATACTATCCATCATTTGACTATTAGTTATAGCTTATCAGTGATAAAACAGGTAGTAAATGCCATTGTTGGTTTCTTCCTACTAGGACCTGAAAACAGTCATTCCTTTTAAGAAAGTACACAGTGTAACATATTTACTACTTAGTGTCACATGGATTATGTACTTTTTAAAAGGAAAAATTTGAGAGTATCACTACCACCAGCATCACTATTGCAGTAGTTGATCAAATATGTTTAAGGAAATCCAATTAATGTATATAGTAAAAACGATTATTATCTCTTGAAAGATTGAACTATTAGTAATACATAGATGGTTTCAAAAATCTCAGATCTGGTGATTCTACATATTTAAAAACAAGTGTCTGAAATATTCTAAGTATGAATTCTCCCAAGTAAATGAGGATATTTTAGTAATGGGAAAGATAATTTCATGGAAGGTATTTATTTTATACCAATGATTGGGGTTAGGGGCTAGGGTTTGGAGTTGTGTATATCTCCACAATTTTTTTTTTTAGATGATTACTAAGCTGTTACTGTTAAGAAATGTCCCATCTCATTTCTATCAAGGAAAAAAAATAGTTTTATACAATTGTCATTTGTTAAGAATGTTCATTTTATTTAAAATTGTTAGTTTTAGAGTTTTAATATCAAGTTCCCAGTGCCCACATATTTTTATCTAGCACCCTTCCCTGGCTGCCCTCTACACACTTTGTTGGTTTTGGAGCTAGTGTCCAGTTATGTAAACATACATATTCTTAAATGATGATTTTACCATTCAAAAGAGAGTTTTTGTTAAGGATATATTTGAAGATTGACTTGTTCATATGGTCTCTTATTCTGTTGACCTTAGTAAAGTGTACAGTAGATTTTCATGATCATTACATATTTTTTGTCATTGAAATGTATCTTTTGTGTTTTTAAATGCAATTCATTCATTTTATAGTTGTGACTTTATTATTGACTTTAAATAAAGAAGTAGAAATAAAAAATGAAAATTCAAGTGAAAAGCCCTTTTATCTATTAATGGGAATATATTAGAATGATTAAGAATATTTTGTGTTTGTGTTTATTTTTTAATGAATTCACGGTTACTTGAGGATGGTCAATTATGTTTTATAGGCGGAAAAGTAGCAAATAAAGGTTAAGTAAAATTAATTGAAAATGATGAATATATTCATGGGATTTTAGTGGCCAGATAAAACAATAGAAATAATCTAATCTAGTTTTTATTTTATTTTATTTTACAGAGAGAAAGTAGGGCTGGGGAGATAGCATGATTTTCCTAAGTCAGACAGCTAGATGGAAATGGCTTGAAATAGCGTCCGGCATCTGATAAATCCAAGAAACCTTCAGCGGCACCATTACTACCAAGAAGATAATTTAAATCTACATCTCTTATTGGTTGACACATTTGGTTCTAGTCTTAGTAAAGAAAAATGTCACATAGTGGTTAAAATACAAAAAATGTTAAGTGTTGGTTTCTAGCTGTTGGAGAGGATAAAAGTGAAGCAATACCTGTGAAATCATGGGAAGGCTTGGAAAACTATTTTAAATAAACAGTTGCATATAATTAAATTTTGTTCTCCAGTGGCCTGGCTTTCTTTTTCTCTTCTTTTTAATTTAGAAAATCTTAATACACCTATGGATATATGCTTGAAGTGTTACATACAGTTGTCCATAATTGGACATCTCATTTCCTTTTGACTGTTGCCACCTCTAAAGCAGTGTAGGTTTTGTTTTTTAAATTTGTTTTTATATTCAGTATAGATGAAGGATATTTAGAAGATATATGCAAAACACAAGGAATAATTCAGTGTACCTGTATGTACCCGTGTGTACCTACTACTAGATTTGACTCCTGGCATTACCATGACTTGTGTGCCCCTTCCTAATCTCCTCTTAATTCCTCTCTGGGGTGTTCCTTTTGTGTTTATTGCAACCTTGCCTTTTGCTATAGCTTTAGCACATATGTTTGTATCTCTAAACAGTGTATCATGTGGCTTCATACATACTTAACTTTATATAAGTGGAATCATACTCTCTATTCTGCAGGTTACTTTTTCACTCCAGGTTGCCTTTCTGAGATTGTTCCATGTTGTATATAGTTAAGTTACATCCGCAACTCGGTTTAATTATACTGTTGATGGACATCTGTTGTTACATCAAATAGTTTGCTCGTCAACATTCTTCAACAGGTCTTGTGACTGTATGTGTGCAAGAGTCTTCATAGAGTGTACATCTAGGAGTAGAGTTACTGGATCATAGAATATGTTCCTACTCACTTTCACTAGGTGGTGCAAATTTATTTCCCCCAAATAGTGTAACATTATGTTCGTTCCTATAGTGTTTAAACGTTCCAGTTATTCCATAACCTCACCTACATTTGATAGCGATTTTGCCTATTTAGTATTGTGAAGTGTTATAGAGGCTTTGTTGCTTATTAAGGAGGTTTTGTACATTTTTGAGTGTTTCTTGGTTTTAGGTTTCCTTTCTGTAGAGTTCCCATTAGAGTCTTTTGGAAATGTTTTATTTGATAGTTTCTTTTAAAGAAGTTGGCTTGTAGAGTTCCTTATGTAGCCTGACCCATTGTCAGTTACATGTATTGCAAGTATCTTTCGTTAGTTTGTGGTTTCTGTTCTCATTCTGTTTGTGGTGTCTTTCTTGAATTAGAATTTTCAAATTTAATTGTGTCAGATTCATCCTCACACAACCTCAATCCAGAATCATGAAAATATTAGCCTGTATTTTCTTACAAAAGTTCTATGATTTTTGTCTTTCACATTTAAGTCTGTAGTACACCTGCTATTGATCTTTGTGTAAAGTGAGAAATAATACTTTTTTACTTTGTTGATCAACTGTTTCAACACCATTTTTTGAAAAGTCCCATTTTCTTTCTCTGATCTGCAGTTAACTCATAAATTTTCGTATCTTTGTGCTTTGTGTCTAGGTTTTCTTTTCTATTTTGTTAGTCAATTTATGGATCCCTGTGCTAAAACTACACAGCCTTATTTACTATAGGTACAATAATTCTTGATTTAGTAAGATAAGTCCCTTCAACTTAAATTTCAGGAATTTCTTGGCTATCCTTGGACCATTGACTTTGATACACAATTTAGAATCAGCTTCTTAGACTACATATACACAGTCCTCTTGGGATTTCCTTTGGAATCACTGAATTTATAGATCAGTTTGTGTGAGAATTAACATGTTTATGATACGGAGTCCTCCAATCCATGAATATTGTACTTCTCTCCATTTATTTATTTATTTAATGTCTTAAAGGTACACAATTTTGTTTCAAGCATCTTTTGATTTATGTGTAGATATTTTATATTTTTCAATGCTGTTGTATTGTTTGTTAAAATCATTTTTTGCTCCGTTATTGATTTTTGTACATTACTTAAATCCCACTGACTTATGATTGTTCTAAATTTTCAAATAGACAACCAAATCATCTTTATAAAGACAGTTTATTTTTTCCTTTGGGTTTCCTTGGGTTTCCTTTGGGTTTCCTTGGGTTTGTTTTTATTTTGCCAGATATGCTGGTTGGGACCTCCTGTACAGTGTTGAATAGAAGCCATGAACAGGAGTAACCTTATTTCTTGTTTTATTGCCCATTTATAGTCATTTTTAATAAATGACTTGGTGTGTTTCAAATATATATTCTGTTCAGCATAGTATTCTGTAAATGCCATTTGAATCAAATTTTTTATTGTATTCAAATCTAATATAGTTTAAGTAAGCTTTTTTTTTGGTATGCTCTTATGATTTTCAGCAAAATCTCTCACTTTGATGGTAGAATGTCAGTTCATTATAGGTCTTTCAATTTTTCCTTTGTATATTTTGATGCAATGATGCTACACTTTAGGTTCCCTATGTCTGCTTGGTGATTTGAACCTTTAACATTATGTGGGAACCTCCTTTGTATTCTTTACTTCAAAGTCCATTTGGTTTGATATTCCTATAGCTTTTTTGGGGGTGTTGGTGGTCACCTAGTGTATCTTTTAAAATTTTTATTTTAGAAGCTAATTTGGGGGTATTACATCTGCAGGGAGATATTTGTATTCTCTTCCTCCCCATAGCAAGTTTGAGACAGGCAATTTTCCTTGTGTTCTCTGGGTGGATGGGGATGGGGGTAAAGTGGATTAATTCTAGATCATCCTTAATGAACTTGATGAAAATACAGGTTTTCCAGTTAAGATCCTCCACTCTAGGCTTTTTCTTCTTCCTGTAACCCTGCTCTCCCCAAATCTCTTTATTTTACTTGGTTAAGCAAGTACTCTCAAGCTGAACCAGGCTTCAGTGTTTATCTACCTTGCTAGCTTCTCATTTTCTCTTCCTTTTTGGACTCTAGTATACATGTTTAACTTAGCAGCTCAATGCATTTTTTAAAATGCTTCTAATACTTAACATATATAATAATAGTTTTCTGCGGGAAAGTTGTCCTGAGGCATTCTAGGAAAGAATCTACGGTCTATAGTGGCTGTGTCATGCATGTGGTTCTCTGTGCCTTGCTTGCAATTCTTAGCTCTGTATTCACGGGAGGAAATCAGTAGAATTTTCTCATTTAATGGCAGCTTAGGTTTCTAAAGTAGAGAGTGTATAGTCTATCCTGGAAAAATGCTCTATCAGTACAAGCTAGTATTATGTTTTGAACTGAAAACAAGGCACAAACTTGTATGCCTTGCTCATCCAAGTCCTCCAAGTCACAAACATTGGCAAAAGCACAGTAATTGTAAGGCATGGGATTTAAAGGAAGAAATTAGCTTTTTTAGTTTATTTCGATACTTAGACAAAAAAAAAATAAACATTGAACAACTGTCAAGCATACTTGGTTTGTTTTAAAATCATTCTTTTTCATAGAGATTATTTTTTTCTTGAGATCTCTATTTTAATAAAATAATAAAGCCCCACATATTTAAGTTTGAACATTTTGCCAAAAGAGGGCACTATTCACCCACTGTAGAATGTAAAGGGACTGAAAAATTACTGGAAAGAAGGCAAATTTATTTTCCTTCATAAGATTGATAAAGTTTGACAAAACTAGATCTGCAATCATTAGATTTGTCTCCCAGTCTGGTCATCTGGGATTGTTGCCTACATTGGACCATCCCAAGTTTTAATTTTTCTATTACTTTTACATTTTTTAAAGTGCTAGTTTAGGGATAAGATTTGTTTGGAAATTTTAGTCTTTAAGGTTAAAACCAAAAACCTTTTCTGAACACCTGCCTAGAGTGACCAAAAAACTCGTGTTTAGGGCCTGTTTGTTGGAGTCTGTCTTTGCCAGTGTCCTCAGGGCTGCTCACCTCAGTGACCCGTGGCCCGTTAAACCTGGTGAAAAATGCGTCTACAGCCAACGGTGCGGCCACTGAGCCCAGCGGTGGCTCGGCCTCGTTCTACTTTACACATATGTTTGTCTATCAGTTTGTCTCCTCTGCATGTTGGTGTAGGAGTTCATGGTGTAGACATAACAGCTTTAAATATTAAAGGAAGAAATCGGAAGTAGCTGGTTTGAATCTCATGAGTGAAATGCTTTGGGCTTCAGGTGTAGAATATACAGGAAGAAATGAAACCATTTTGTGAAAGCATACTTTGGAGCAGGGAAGGAAAATGTGAGCCTAGATCAACTAATTAGAACTCTGTCTGCCCTTTAGGATTTGGTAATACTGCCAGATAAAAAGAAAGGCTGTTCTGCATTGATTCAATAAATAATCAACTTGCGCTTCAAAAGGACAGATAGGGGGAGAAAAAAGCACAACTAGGGGCTAAGAGGCTGGCGCTTACATAACGTGCAGGGGAAGCAACTTTGGAAAAGTTTCTATTTGCATTATGCTGCCCAAATAGAGTAGGTTTGTTTCCTAAAGCGGCTTTGGCTCGGACAAGCTTCTCCTCGTCCCTGGGGGTCCAGCGCCCCCTAGAGGCGGCAGGCGCCCTCCGCCCTGTAATGTGATCTCCCTGCTCCGCGATTGGTCAGAGGCTGAGTTTTCCCTGGGAGCGGCGCTTAGCTGGGCCTCCCAAGCCCGGCTCCGCTCCGCACGGCAGGCCTGCCTCTGCACGGCAGGTCCCGCACCGCAGCCACCGCCGCCACCAACACCGCTGTTGCTGCTGCTGCTGCTCCTGCTTCTTCGCTTCCAGCAGCGGGTGGAGCGATGGAGTCCAGACTCCTCTGCTGGACCATTTGCTTTCTCCTGGTCGTGTGGTGCCTGCCAGTGCTACCCTGCCCTAGCCGGTGCCTTTGCTTGAAGAGCACCGTCCGCTGCATGCACTTGATGCTGGATCACATTCCTCAGGTGCCGCAGCAGACCACAGTCCTGTAAGTTCACACAGATTCCCGTTCAGCACTTTTGCATTGCCCTCTACTGAGACTGAGCACTCTGCTTTTAACCTAGATTCCTGATGTAGTCTCTGCTGTATAACAGGAAGAGGGTTTTCACGTTTCAAACAACTCAGTGGTTCTGCTTTGTTAGACTAGAAAATGTGAGCAGTGATGAGTTGAAATAAATATATTTGCACTAGGTGCAGTTATCTTTTCCAACATCTTCCAGAACTTACTGTTGAGAATTTTCATCTCTATTTTAAGAATATTCCTGCATAGAGTCTCAGATTATTCCTTTCATCCTCTCCAAAATCCTTTGGACTCCTAATTAGGTCACCATGTGTCTGTCCCATTTGAAAAGAACTAATTTAGCTTCGTAATGTGCTTCCAACTTATTATGTGCTGGCAATTTGCATTTCTTCTGTTCATTGTCGGGCTTTGTATTGCGTGTGTCTCTCAGGTGGGTGATGCTGTCAACCTCAGGCCCTGGAAGAACTATTGATTTTCCAGAGCAGACCCTATCCAGTAGAGCACTGGATACTTGGAAGCCTTCTGGAGCAGTGACTTAATCAGCATCTAGAAGGTGTTATGGGATGGTAGTGGGATGGTAGAATAAACCATAATACAGGTATCAGATGGACTTGGTTCAAATCCTTGTCAATATGGAGATAATAAACCTGTACCATTGAATTGACATTTGGATTAAATTAAATGATATGTGTGAAGTGCGAATCTTTGATTATCATAATTTTCAAGTCCTACATCACAAGAGAAGGAAAAACACCGAAAGGACATGCTGATTTGAAGGGTTCACCTCTCCATGGTAAAGTTTTTGCAGATTATGTCATGTCCATGGAAGAGAACTCCTTTCACTGTTCCAAGTCCATTCTTGAGCAGAGTGAAATAGCTTAACATTCCTGGGATTTTGAGATATGAGATAAGATCAGCACTGTTTTTTTTTTTTGGTCATAATCATGAAATGAGGAATCTAGCTTGAATGAAAAGTTGAAGTTAGTGGTTGGTAGTTGTGTAGAATAAGAGATAGGTATTTGCCATACATCTTTATGGTAATTTTTATCAAGCATTTTGTTTGTTTCATATGCTTGCAAATACCAAAATAAGTCTTACTCTAAAAAGTAATAAAACAGGTTCTGGAATCTGGGACCATTGTACCATCAGCACAGGCAATCAGCACAGCACCAGAAATACCTCTGGACTTGTAACCATCCCTGTGTCATTTTGTAATAGCGGTTTCTGACAGAGAGTAACAGAGCTTTACAGAAGGGGCAGCTTGTCTAATCAAGTGCCACAGGCTTAAATAAAAGGCTACCTAGGGTCCAATCTGGACCTAAAATTTTGATTCTTAGGTGTTTCAAAGAAATAATTAGCACTCATTAGACACTCTCTTCCTGACATATGGACAGAACTGAAAGGACACTATTGATGTAGTTGTGAAGAGCCTTCCACTACATGTGGAAATAAGTCCCAATGATCGGGTTCTCAGGTTCCAGACTGGGCCTGCCGGTGAGCCAGATACCCCTACAGATGAAATGTGTGTTGCCATGGGTGAGTTCTTGGCTTCTTGATGTCTCGGTTTCCTTTTCCACAAAATGGAAATGCTAATAAGTGTTCACCATCCAGGGTTATTCTGAAGATTAAATGAGTTAATGCATGCTAAATACTTAGGACAGTGTCTGGCCCTACTAAGCACTATGGAGGGGTTCGCTATTATTATGTTTACGATTAAGGATAGGAGCTGCAAACTCAAATACCTCCAGGAAGCTGGCTGGTAAAGTAACGCAAGGTGGATGAAAGTAGGTGGATGAAAGACAAACCACTGCGTGAGTAGTATGATGGACTGCAACCAACCTCGGCTTGGGTCTGTGGGGGCCGCGAGGAGGGAGAGGCAAGCCAGTGGCAAGGTCTGGCCAGTCCCTGAGCTCATTGCTGCCCTGTGGGAATTTGGGCCTATTGTTAATGAGCTTGCCATATTTTTCAAGAGGATATGGAAATCAAAAATGAAATACCCTAACTTTTAAATCTTAGAGGATAATTAAAATTCTTTTATATGAAAGGCAACAGCACGCAGGCCCAACCACACGTATTTGTAGGTTACTTTTATCCTAGGACCTTCCGCTTGTGACCTCTATTAGAGAAATAGTATAAAGGCCAAGAAATATATGTAAAGTTTATAAAAGTTGGTGCACTCTACTTCTTTTGGGCTCCAAATCCTTGACATAGGATTAACGTTTTCAAGTAAGCAATATCATGAAGGTGCACTACAACTGCATTAAGACAAGAATTCTTAAAGAGAAAGAGCCAGTCAGCCTTTGGAAGCTAAGGCCAATGGAGCCGGGCCCAGTTCCTCCCTAGCAGCAAGCAGCGTTGAGAGGTTTTTTTTTTTTTTTAATTTTTTTATTGTTATGTTAATCCCCATACATTACATCATTAGTTTTAGATGTAGTGTTCCATGATTCATTGTTTGTGTATAACACCCAGTGCTCCATTCAGTACATGCCCTCTTTAATACCCATCACCAGGCTAACCCATCCCCCACCCCCCTCCCCTCTAGAACCCTCAGTCCATCGTCTCTCATGGTTCATCTCCCCCTCTGATTTCCCCCCTTCACTCTTCCCTTCCTGCTCTCTTCTTCTTCTTCTTCTTTTTTTATAACATATATTGCATTATTTGTTTCAGAGGTACAGATCTGAGATTCAACAGTCTTGCACAATTCACAGCGCTTACCAGAGCACATACCCTCCCCAGTGTCCATCGCCCAGTCCAATCAGAATGGCTAAAATTAACAAGTCAGGAAATGACAGATATTGGTGGGGATGCAGAGAAAGGAGAACCCTCCTACACTATTGGTGGGAATGCAAGCTGGTGCAGCCACTCTGGAAAACAGTATGGAGGTTCCTCAAAAAGTTGAAAATAGAGCTACCATACAATGCAGCAATTGCACTACTGGGTATTTACCCCAAAGATACAAATGTAGGGACCCAAAGGGGTACGTGCACCCCGATGTTTATAGCAGCAATGTCCACAATAGCCAAACTGTGGAAAGAGCCAAGATGTCCATCGACAGATGAATGGATAAAGAAGAAGTGGTATATATATATACAATGGAATATTATGCAGCCATCAAAAGGAATGAGAGTTTTTGTTAAACCACACTTAAATATATATGTGTTGTCATCCTAACTGTGGAAACAAGGTAAATAAACATAGCCAAAGTGCTTAGTAAATGTTAATTAGTAGTAGTATAACTTTCTTTTTTTTTTTTTTAGTAGTATAACTTTCTTGAGTTTGTCTTTACATGTTTTTAAAATTTTAACCTTAATACAGAAAATATTTTTCTCAACCGTAGATAAAGAAACTCCACTATACTTAATGATTGATTATGGTTAGTGTTTCAAGTTTAGAAAAATGAAAGAACTACTCCCCCTAATTTTAATTTAATTCCATCTATAAAGATATCATTGGGTATTCAAAGCAAATATCATTTACCAAATAGGCCGCTACCATTTAGAAACTCATTCCTCATGCTGTGTATTTTAGTAAAGGAAATCTTTCAGAATTGGAATTAGCAAACAAAAAATTTCTAGTAGTGAACTTTAGGGAGCCTGTTCAATAATCAGAAGTCCTGTGTAGCTTAGGTTGATTTTACTTCAGCCCCAGGTCATTAGGTTGCACCTCCAGAATCTCAGCTGCTGTTTAAGAAATGTGATGTTCTTTGAATTCCCAGGAGTGAAAGATTGAGCCTTGGTTGAACTCAGGGACTGCGATTAAACAGACTCTAAAAACCATCTCAATTCCACTAGAAAAATGTAAAAAATGAGAATTTCCCCCAAAGTTTTAAATTTATAAATATGTAGAGTGCAAAGTTTTAACTATTTAAGGCATTTCCTTTATGTACAAACCTTGCCTAGCCCTCCAGATATACCCACCTCGGGAGGAAGGCTGGGGGTGGCAAATGGGAAAATGACAAGTTCAGTCATGACAACATCTATCCAGCTGACAGAAATGTCATCTTGTTCAAGAAGAAAATAGAATTCCTTCAGCTCTTTCCAGTTTCCAATCCAATCAGACAAGTAGATTTTTTTTTTCTTAAAATTAACCCTCAGGGGTTACTTTGACCTTTGAAACAGAATTTTTCATAACTTTTTTGCAACTGACATAACTTGTTGGCTTTGAGTTATCACTTAGTGAGCAGGCCTGGACTCCCTAGACGCTTTCCCATTTGGCATGGTTGAAGGGAAGCATGAGGGATCCGGCTAAACTATATCTAAATTCAAACCTACCCCAGTTGTTGACCACTTGGGGAGAGAAATGGAACTAAAAGTTGAAATACATTTCCTATTTCATTGCCTACTTAGTAAGTCAGGGTACACTATTTCAGCAAATGCCTCCAGTCTTGGGGGCCTAACATGATGCAGCCTCACCACCCTAATGACTCAGGACAGCTTGGTCCTCAGAGAGGAGCTAGAAGAGGCTGTTCTAGAAGGTGGGTTGAGTGTTCATGGAGCCCACGTGAGGATCTCGGGTGGAGGAACAGTGAGGAGAGGGCAGGGCTAGAGATGTGGGGGGATAAACGCTGCCAGCCATTGGCATCACTGTCTGGGGTGTGACCCACCCCTGATGTCTGGGAGTCATCCTTCAGTCAAACCAACCTACAGGAGAATTAGTTTAGGGGATAAATGAGTCCTTTCTGGACATATTAATTTGGGAGTCTCCCGTGGGACAAATAGTTGAAGAAGTCCAGCAGATAGTTACGGGGACCTGGCGATTTAGATCTGTGCTGTTGAGCATTCTCCTAAAGCACCAGGGAGGGTGCAGGGCGGAGGCGTGGGTCAGGAACACACCACTGAAGGGGAGAAAGTGAGCTCGCCAACTCAGGGAAGGCAGCAGGATGTTTCCCAGAAGGGTGTGACCAAGGTATGGCAGAGTCGAGCTTGGACAGGGAAAGACAGACTGACGATTGGATGGTGCAGATGACTTAGCAAAAGCACCTTTGCCAGATAGGAATAGAAGCCAGATTGCAAGGATTAAGGAGTAATAGGCTTGCTTTCCCAGATTTCAGAACTTGGCCTTCACCAAGGAAGTGTTAGCATCCCCATCTCTGAGTCTCGGTATCCTCATCGGCAAAATAGGAATGAATAATTGCCTAGTGATGCCAGGATCCAAGTGGTCTCATCTCAAGATTTCCTACAATAGCCTGTACTTAGATGATATATGCTGATTAAATTAATGGAAGAGAATAGTGTTTTCTTTTTTTATTATGTTCAGTTAACCATTGTGAGAATAGTGTTTTCTATACTGAACTCTGCATTTCAATCCCTACTATAGATTCTGTAAGTGAGATGAAGGGAAGCATTGCACAATAACAGCTTTTGGGGGAATAGTTACAATACGAGGCTGCAAAGGTGAGGTCCCTGTTCTACTTAGAGAGCTAGTGCATATATAAAAAGTTGAATAACAGTACAGGTCTGATGCAAGAAAGACCGATCTGTTTTGTATTTATGGAGTAAGAAAGGATGGTGAATGTCCTGGTTTGTCAACTTGATAGGGTAATGTAAATAGTGAAAGTAAGTGACAAAGAGGGAAAGAGCTGAAGAATAGGGAAATTTTGAGTTTTTCTTGGGCATCCTGGTGGAGAGGGTAGAGGCTCAGGAATATAGTAAGCTTGGGAGGCAAGGGATACAATTTTCAGAGTCATTGGGATAAGAGTGTACAATTAATTCAGCTGGAGGGAGGAAATGTGATTTCCCAGGAGGCGCTTGTAGAATGAGAAAAGTCTGCATAGGCTAGGATTCTGGAAAGCCCCACAGTCAAGGGAACACATGTGTAAGCAAGAGCCAGGACCGTCAGCTGTGGTTGTGAAGTCTGTACACTCCTCAACTCCACACTGTGCTGGGCATGGTGCCCCCTGCACTTGTGCAGCGTGCTGGCTCTGGGGGCAAAAGGAGGAGGAGTCAGAGAATAACACAGCAGCCAAAGAAGCAGGAGTACCAGAAACGAGTGCTGTCTGTATTTCAAGAAGGAGGAGGGTGGTCAAATCTGGCAGAAGAGGTTGAGGTAGCAGAGTGCAAATTTTGCCTTCAAGCTATTGGAAGAGAAGAAGGTTGAAGGAATTTTGTTGTTTTTGTTGTTGTTGTTGTTGTTAGTTTTTTAAAGATTTTATTTATTTGACAGAGAGAGACACAGCGAGAGAGGGAACATAAGCAGGGGGAGTGGGAGAGAAGCAGGCTTCCTGCCGAGCAGGGAGCCCGATGTGGGGCTCGATCCCAGGACTCAGGGACCATGACCTGAGCTGAAGGCAGACGCTTAACCACTGAGCCACCCAGGCGCCCCTGGTTTGTTTTTTAAAGGATGGGGAATGTTTTGTGTGAGTGGTAGGCAAAGGGAATGGAAGTTACGTAGGAGAAGTAAAGTTTCGTGAGAAGAGAGTGGGTATGTTTTCGTTGGAGCTTGCAGTTGCAAGGAGAGGTGTTCGATAATAGATTAGTGTAAGCAAGCAACTGAGAGCTTGATGTCTAGATGGATGAGGCAGGATGCAGACCTTGCCTGAAAGGGAGAAAACCCAGCAGGACAGAGACTATAAACCTCACAGCCAAGGCATCTGGAGGCCATCATGCTGCAGCAGATGTCCCAGCCCAGGATCGGAATGAGTCTGATGTTTCTGGCTCCAAAGGGAGAGAGAAACATTATAGTAATGGTGAGAATTACAGGAATTAAGTTAAGGAGACAGTGGTTGTTGAGCAACTAGATGTTTCTGTTAATTTATTCCATTGCTTCAATGGCATCTTCAACAAATAATTTTTATAAAGTGTTCTTTTATTCAGTGGAGTGGTAAATTTACTTAAGGTGATTGTGTTAGTCAGCTCAGGCTTCTATAACAAAATACCATAGACTGGTGATGTAAATGACATTTGTTTCTCAGAGTTCTGGAGTCTGGGAAAGCTCTCTTCCTGGTCCAATGAAATGGCTGCCTTCTCATTGCCTCACATGGTGGAGAGAGAGACCATCTCTCTAAGGGCATTAATTCCATCATGAGGTCTCCACCCTCAAGACCTACTTACTTCCCAAAGGCCCCACCTCCTAATACCACCATAGGGAGATTAAGGGTTCAACATATGACTTTGGAGGAGAATCAAGCATTCAGTCCATAGCAGTGACTCAGGTTTAAGTTATCAAAATGTTCACCCAAAACCAATAGGTTACTGATATAATTTAAACATTCTGGTATGTTCTTCATTTAATCTGTATGTTCCTTCCCACTCTGAGACACAATAAACTATTTCTTGAGATACATGGAAGGCATAGTCTTCGTCTTGCTATCGCATGAAGTTGAGTATATCTGACCAAAATTCAAATCATGAGACCTTTTCCAAATGCAATATGAAAATATTTAAACATTTTAAATATTCTGCCTTTCCTTCAGGCAACAGAGAAGCCACAACAAATGACATAAACAGTTTTATTGTCTAACTCCAGACTGCAGTGAAAAACTGAGTTATGTTTAAAAATCATTTGTTTTATTGTTCCGTCTGATCAGTTTGGATCATTGTATCATTCCCTCTCCCAATGATTCTTCATCTGAGTAGGAAAAAAAAAAGTTTTATGTTTGGATTTTAAAATGGAAAAAAGAAAAACATGAACATTATTTCAGCTAAAGATACTCTAAAAAAAATTCCTAAGTCTACTAACTTCATTTGTTATAACAGGCAGAACCAAAAGGCCCTCATTTAACCTCAATTGCTGCAGAGTGCTTTATCTATATAATATAGATATCCATAATACTTTGTATAAATGGTTTCCAAGAGTAAGGACTCAGATCTTTTTTTTTAAGTTTTTAAATTTCAGCATAGTTAACATAGAGTGTAATATTAGTTTCAGGTGTACAATATAGTGATTCAACATTTCCATAAAATACCAGGTACTTATCACAAGAAATGCACTCCTTAATACCCATCACCTATTTCATCCATCCTCCTACCCCACCTCCCCTCTGGTAACCATCAGTTTATTTCTCTATATTTAAGAGTCTGTTTCTTGGTTTGCCTCTCCCTCTCTCTCTCTCTCTCTTTCCCTTTGCTTCTTTGTTTTATTTCTTAAATTCCACATGAGTGAAATCATATGGTGTTTGTCTTTGTCTGACTTATTTCACTTAGTACAATAGTCTCTAAATCCATCCACTTTGTTGCAAATGGCAAGATTTCATTCTTTTTTTTTATGGCTGAGTAATATCCCATTCTCTCTACCACATCTTTTTTTTTTTATTTATTTATTTGAGAGAGAAAATGAGATAGAGAGCATGAGAGGAGGGAGGTTCAGAGAGAGAAGCAGACTCCCCGCCGAGCAGGGAGCCCGATGCAGGACTCGATCCTGGGACTCCAGGATCATGACCTGAGCCGAAGGCAGTCGCTTAACCAACTGAGCCACCCAGGCACCCTCTCTACCACATCTTTATCCATTCATCAGTCGATGGACATTGGGGCTGTTTCCAAAATTTGGCTGTTGTAGATAATGCTGCTATAAACATTGGGGTGCATGTGTCTCTTTGAATTAGTATTTTTGTGTTCCTTGGGTAAATACCTGGTAGTGTGATTGCTGGGTTGTAAGGTAGTTGTATTTTTAACCTTTTGAGGAACTCCTGTACTGTTTTCCAAGTGGCTGCACCAGTTTGCATTCTCACCAACAGTGCAAGAGGTTCCCCTTTCTCTACATCTTCGCCAACATGTGTTGTTTCTTGTGTTGTTGATTTTAGCCACTCTGACAGGTGTGAGGTTATAATATCTCATTGTAGCTTTGATTTGCATTTCCCTGAGGATCAGTGATGTTGAGCATCTTTTCATGTGTCTGTTGGCCATCTGGATGTCTTCTTTGGAAAAATGTCTGTTCATGTTTTCTGCCCATTTTTTAATTAGATTATTCCTTTTTTGGGTGTTCAGTTTTATAAGTTCTTTATATATTTTGGCTACTAACCCTTTATCAGATATGTCATTTGCAAATGTCTTCTCCCATTCCATAGATTGCCTTTCAGTTTTTTTGATTGTTTCTTCACTGTGCAGAAGCTTTTTATTTTGGTATAGTCCTAATAGTTTGTTTTTGTTTCCCTTGCTTCAAGGGACATATCTAGAAGGAAGTTGATAGAGTCAGTGTCAAAGAGGTTACTGCCTGCGTTCTCCTCTAGGATTTTGATGGTTTCAAGTCTCACATTTAGGACTTTAATCCATTTTGAGTTTATTTTTGTGTTTGGTGTAAGAAAGTGGTCCACTTTTCATTCTTGTGCATGTTGCTGTCCAGTTTGCTCAACGCCATTTGTTGAAAAGACTGTGTTTTTCCCATTGCATATTCTTTCCTTTGGTGAAGATTATTTGACCATATACTTGTTATTCATTTCTGGGTTTTGTATTCTATTCTATTGATCTGTGTGTCTAGTTTTATGTCAGTACCATACTGTTTGATCACTACAGCTTTGTAATATAACTTGAAATCCAGAATTGTGGCCCCATGGTGTAATGGTCAGCAGTCTAGACTCTGAAGTCCAGAATTGTGATGTCTCCAGCTTTGCTTCTCATTTTCAAGGTTGCTTTGGCTATTTGCAGTCTTTTTTGGTTCCATACAAATTTTAGGATTGTTTGTTCTAGCTCTGTGAAATATGCTATTGGTATTTTGATAGGGATTGCATTAAATGTGTAGGTGGCTTTGGGTAGTATAGACATTTTACCAATATTTGTTCTGCCAATCCATAAGCATGGAATGTTTTTCCATTTCTTTGGGTGATCTTCAATTTCTTTCATCAGTGTTTTACAGCTTTCAGAGTATAGGTCGGTCACCTCTTTGGTTAAGTTTATTCCTAGGTATCTTATGGTTTTTGATGCAATTGGAAATGGGATCAATTCCTTGATTTCTCTCTCTGCTGCTTCACTATGGATGTATAGAAATGCAACAGATTTCTGTACGTTGATTTTTGTATCCTGTGACTTTATCTGGTCTTAGTATCAGGGTATTGTTACTCTCATAGAATGAGTTTGGAAGTTTTCTTATCTCTTCAATTTTTTGGAATAATTTGAGAAGAATAGGTATTAACTCTTCTTTAAATGTTTGGTAGAATTCCCCTGGGAAGCCATTTGGTCCTGGACTTTTGTTTGTTGGGAGTTTTTGATTACTGATTCAGTTTCTTTGCTGGTTATGGGTCTGTTCAAGTTTTCTATTTCTTCCTGTAATTTTAGTTTTGGTAATTCACATGTTTCTAGGAATTTATCCATTTCTTCCAGGTTGTCTAATTTGTTGACATGTAATTTTTCATAATATTATCTTATAATTGTATTTCTGTGGTGTGTGCAGGGGCTTGTGCTGGTCTTTTGGGGGAGGGGCCTACTATGCTGGGATTGAGGCAAGTTTGACTGAGAAGGGCAGTCCTGCCAGAGCACAGGGTGGGTGGGGCTTGGTATAAGCAAGTTAGGCAGCCAATGTTGGCATTGCACTGCTTTTTGCAGTGGTTCTATGTTTGTGCTGAGGGGCAGGGGAGGGAAATGGTGCCAGTCAGCTCCTTTGTTCCCAGGGAGGTGTCTCCATGCATGCTGCCTCTCAGGGATGCACTCTGAGTAGAGTGAATAATCTCACCACTATGTGTTGTTTCTCAGATTGCTGTTTCCATACCGTCTCCCCTCCCAACCTCCCGCCCCAGGTTGTTTGCCTGCCTTCTCTCCAGGAGCAGGGCATTGCCCTCTGGGCTCTATCCCAGCCAAACCTGCTGACCTTTAAAACCCCAGGCTTCAGATCCTGCTGGTTGCAAGCACTCACAAAATCCAGCTTCTTTCATTTTCCAGGCCAATGGCTTTGGGGAAATGTTCTCCTTGTACATTCCCCTATGTGCTCCTCTCTCTCTTGCCCTTCTCCTCCACCATAGTCCCAGCCCTCTGCAGCAGCCAGGATCTGTTTCTCCACTAAACCACAGTCTCTGCACTGCCTATCTTCTTCTCTGTGGCCTCTTCTCTCCCTTTAGTTGTGGAATTTGTTCTGTCAGTCTTCAGGTTGATTTCTGGGGTATTTAGGATGATTTAATAGTTACCTAGCTGTGTTTGTGGTACCAGATGAGCCTAGGGTCTTCCTACTCTGCCACCATTTTGAAAATGCAGGACACAGATTTTAGGATTCATTCACCAATTTCACCTGGATTGTGAGCCCCATGAGTAATTAGAAGAGGCAGCTGCCTACACAGATGGTTTGGAAAAAACTTAGAGGTCTCCCAAAGATAGATTCCCAGATCCTGGCTTTTTCCAGATCCTGGCATTTTCCACTTACCAGAACCTGGCATTTTCCATGATCTGCCCTTGTATTAGATCACCTAAGACTCCAATGAAAGTCATCCATTTTATCTTGCAGGAATGTTGTGCCCTCATAGATGAAATAGGACCACCGAATCAGTTAATTAAATTAGTACTAGTCGAGCCCCTGGTATAATTAGAACTTATATGGATTGTGTTTCTTGGAAGGTACAGCAGGAAGTCCAGAGATGCAGGAAGCCAATGGGCTTTGTACACATTGCTCTTTTGGCTTGGAATGCATGAACCCCTGTTTTCCTCACTTGGCCTACTTCGGCTTAGTCTTCAGATGTCAACTAAGAGCTCACCTCTGGGGATTCTTCTCCATCTCCTTTCCCTTCTTCCCAGTTTTTGGGAGATACCTTTCCTGTCTTGACCAGGGAACATGTCATATGAGATTAGGATTGTTAATTTATCTCCCTGACAGACCAAGTCCTGCCAGGGCGGAGAAGACAGATTACATCTTTTCTTTTTGAACTCTTAGGACGTGCCAGCATAAAATATGTTGAATGCATGAATGAGCCAGTTGGCAAAATGAAACTTGAGAGGTGGTGAAAACATGCCCTACCTTCTAAGAAAGCTGCAGACTGCTCTGTTTGGCCTGCATTAAAATGATTTCTGTTTTTTGTGACCCTTACCTCCTGCTTCTCCTGTGTTGGTCACTACTCTCGTAAGAGGCCTATGTAATGTGCTCTTGAACTGCAGGCTGAGAGAAGAAAACTGATGCCTAGACACAAAAAACCTTAGGGGAAATGAGGTAAAGAAGAAAAGAGAACTGGAGGCCAAAATTCCAGCAAGTAGAAATGGGTTATCTGAGCACTGACTGATACTGTAGTATGGGGACAGGGAGGAGATACTTATAAAGATCCTTGCTTCTCAGGTTGGTCCCTTTGGTTTGAAACAAGGTGTTGGTGCACTAGAAGACGGTTTGTTTTCTTCTTCACCCCACATACATGCATCAGAGGGCCTTCCCACCTGGAGCTACTTCCTTCTTGTTTCACCTACCATCCTCCCTGTTGGAGAGAGGCCGACTTGGCTATCCATCTGTATTTGGCCACCTCTAAAGACAAGCATAGATGAAAAGCTGGTGCAACATTGAGAATTTATTTATTTATTTATTCTTATGTTAATCCCCATACATTACATCATTAGTTTTAGATGTAGTGTTCCATGATTCATTGTTTGTGCATGAGAATTTATTTTTAAGATGTTCCAAATCAGCTAAAAGCGGCCACCAACAAGGGATTATAACTCAGGGCCCATGGGAATCCTCAACAGTGCTCACAAGGAGCTTCCCAAGAAAACAGGGCCATCACTTATTATACTGTTAAAACTCCCCAAAATTGGTTATAGTAGTATTTTATTTACTTATCCCTCACATTTTTCCAGAAAGTTTTTCAAGTGGCTAATAGCTAATAGTTATGGGAGAAGATAAAAATCAATGTTTCCCATCTATTTTTCTAAATCTTGTGTTTTCCCTTTTTTGCACTTGTTTTATTTCTGATCATGTTTTTCATTTAATATTAATCTCTCTGAACTTACTGAATGCAAAAGAAGAGGAAGTGGAGTTCTGTCAGAACAGAATACCATTTTTTTCTAAGTGTGACATCAGCGGAGTTGTAATCTAGTGCTGAATCTTAGTCAGACTTCCAGGTTATTATATTGAGAGTGGGACCCATACAAAGAATCTGATCTCTAAGAATAAACATATGAAGGATATTGCATCCATGACTGAATTTCCATTTGCCTTTATCCAGTGCGATAGGTCAAGTTCAGTACTAACCTGGACTGTCTAAAGGCAGCAGGAAGCTAACTAACTTTACTAAGGGGAGTCTAAATTGGCACTCTAAATTTAAAGAATTGCCCAAATTGGCAGGGGTGAAGGTGATGCAAAACTTCTCATGTACTGTTCTGCACTTTTCTTCCTCCAGCAGATTTGAACAATGAAATCCTGGCCAGGGCCTGAGAACGTCATCAGGCTGAAGTTGTTACCCCCCCAGTCCTTGGGTGCTCTCTTGCTGTCTCAGAAAGACTGTTCATTTTATGACCTTCAAGTCCTGCACAGTTGTTTCTAAAAGGGGATCATTTTGAGTGACTGCATGTCATGTCTATGCAGTGTGCATGGTACCTCGTGGCTAGAATGGACTGTATACTTGTGATATGATTCCAGTCACACTTGGAATAAAATCCTATTGAAGACATATGACTGCATGACTTCCCAGTATTTTTCTGTGTGAGAGGAAGAATTTTAGTAAGTTTATGTTTTGCCTAAAATGTATTTCAGACTAACAGATCTAGTTGTGAGGCAGTGTGCTCAGTAGTTAGGATCACAGACCCTGGAGCCAGACTGCCTACATTTGAATTCTCCCTTCATAATTTATTGGCTGCGTGTCCTTGGACAAGTAACTAAAGTTCTTTGGCTTCAGCCTTCTCCTCTGTAAAAATAGTACTTACCATGTGTTGGGAACTATTTAAATGTTACTTGCTGCGGTTAGCACTGATATTATTATAGTCATTAAAGTCTAGAGGTACAGATATCAATTCTAAAAGGTCCTCTTTTTTTTCCCTCTCTCTCTCTATTTTAATAAGGCAGAGTATAAATATTATTTACAAAGATTATGAAACTGATCAACTCATGTCTCTTGAAACCAAAAGCTTACTTTTGTTGAGAAAGCACTGGAAATATTCTTTTTTTTTTTTTAAGATTTTATTTATTTGAGAGAGAGAATGAGATAGAGAGAGAGAGCATGAGAAGGGGGAGAGTCAGAGGGAGAAGCAGACTCCCTGCTGAGCAGGGAGCCCGACGCAGGACTCGATCCTGGGACTGCAGGATCATGACCTGAGCCAAAGGCAGTCGCTTAACCAACTGAGCCACCCAGGTGGCCTGGAAATATTCTTAAGCATGATTTTACTACGGTTGTGTCTGAAATGATTCAATGTTCAGAAAGTGTTATTTATTTCTGAAATGCAAGTTTTTACAAAGTCTGAAAAATACATGACAGTCAAATCATTAGCCTAAAGAGTAGGTTTAGTAGATTGTAACATTTTGATAAGATTTGTAGATTTGCCTTTTTCCAGTATAGAGTCACACTTGTTTTGATATTATGGTCATCCTGCTTGGATCTTGTTCTGATCCCAAAGCCACTACACTATTTTAGCAACCAGCTTTGTATAATGGAGAAGGGGAAACTCTTCAAAGTCTCTGCTGATTATAACACAGAAACAGTTCCTAGTTCTGGCAGTGAACGTCATAGGTTAGAACAAAGTTTTATGCCACTTAAAACCATAGATTATAAATTGTACGTTTTTTCCAGATTCTAGTGTGTATTTATAAAAATTCTGAGATTTATACTGTGGGAGAGTGCTCTCTTCATCTTTCCCTTGGGAGATATGTGTAAGGAAGAAGGAGAATCTTAGGTCGTGTGTGTGTGTGTGTGTGTGTGTACACAGCTGTGGAAGACTGAAACTCTAGATTTTTTAAAAATAAAAGAAGATGGAGACAAAAAGACCAGTGGTTGTCGGAGGTTGAAGGGAGAAGGGATAAATAAGTGGAGCAAAGACTATTTTTAGGGCAGGGAAACTATTCTGTATGATACTACAATGGTGGATACATGTCAGCCTGTAGAATGTACAACACCCGGAGTGAACCCTAATATAAACTGTGGACTCTGAGTGATAATGATGTGTCAGTGTGGGTTCATCAATTATAACTGCACTACTCTGATGGGGATATTGATAACTGGGGAAGCTGTGTGGATGGAAGGGACAGGGGATATATGAGAACTCTGTACTTCTGCTCAGTTTTGCTGTGAATTTAATATAGTCCTAAATATAAAGTTTAATTAAACATATAAAATAAATAAAAGAGGATCCCTAGGGAGGTACAGTGCAGGAGTCTAGAAAGAAGCAGGAAATTCTGGAGACCAGGAAAGTACCTGGAAGCAAGGGGGAGGGGACAAGTCGGAAAAGCAAGCCACTTGTGAGTTAGTTAAAATCTCTAGCCAGCTTTAGTGTCTGGGGGGAAGGGAGCCTCTTGACAGGTTTCCAGAGAAACCAAGCATCATGGTGTGGGTCCGTTTATAAATATGATCAGGCAGTCATCAAAATTTGAGATGTGAGTAAAGCATCTATAAATTTATTTTAAAAGTTTAAAAGTTTAGATCCTGCCACTATATACTTCTCAATGCTTCTTGACAACTTTAATCAATGTTTATGTTTACTTATTTAATGTTTTCCCCATGACTTTTAAGCTCCACAAAAGCGGGAATCATTGTGTCTTTGTTAACACTCCATCCTCAGCTCATAACACAGTTTCTGGAGCATAGGCGATTCTCAATAAGCATTTGTTAGGTGAAATACCTAAGAACATTACCATTAACAACAGTGGCTTCCATGCAGCGTTTCCTGTGTTCCAGGCTGGAATAATGTAGGAAAACATACATGTGCATAGATCCTTCCAGCAGACCTGACGGCTCCCCTGGGAGTCAGTCATTGTCTTTACTATTCTGTCATTTTACAGATTCAGCTTGGAGCTTGCTCCTTGCTGGGACAGAAACAGGGAAGGCCCTTGCTTCTTGGAGCTTGCATTCTAATGGATGACATACAGGGTGCTGCAAGAGAAACGGGTTTGGGGCAGGAGGATGTGCTTGTTTAGATGGAGTGGTCCAAGGGCCACTGAAGCAGAGACGTTTGTCATGGAATCTGAATGACTGGAAGGAGCAGGTTTCCGAGGTTTGGGGTGAGCATGCCAAGCAGGGACCAAAGGTAGGGACAAGCATGGTGCTTTTGAAAGAGGCCAAAAACAGATGAGGAGAGAAGATAGGCAGGAACCTAGGGCAGAGATGGAGTGGCCGTGTTTGAGGTGCAAAGATAGCCATGGGGACCCAGCAGGACTTCCGTGACAGAGCAGCAAGGAGAGCAAGGAGATCTTGCTGTCAGGAGGGGAGCACAGGTGCAAGGTAGGGCAGGGAAAGGAGAGGAGAGGGGAGGGGGAAAGGACGGGGGAGGAGAGGAGAGGAGACCAACACCTGGGTGCGGGGTCTCGGGGTCTCGGGGAAGTGCATGCAGCATGGTCCCCTTCCAGATGCTTCTCTCCATGACCCAGGGCTGAGTTTCCTGGACCCCATCAACCCCTGCCCTCTCCCTCCCTCAGTGCAGCCCAGGCAACCTGGTCTTCATACCTTTTGTCCCTTGTGTGACTTTGCTTTTATTTTTGTTTTGTTTTGTTTTATGCCAAGACTCCCCATCTCCAGGCCTTGTCTGCAAGGCTTTGTTTTGCCCTTCAACACTAACATTGGGAGCCTAGAGCAGTGTTGGAGAGAGTAGACTGATGGCCATTTTTCCTATAAAGGAATAAAGGAGTCCTGGGGTCTCTGCTTCAGGGTCAAAACAATGGCGCCACTCAGTTGCTCCTGGGTGTGAGGAGGAAATAGGAGGACAGAAGCTTAGAAAGGCTTCTCCTTTATCTTAAAAAAGGGATAGAAACTTCCACCAAAATAATAACAAATGAGATAAAAATTTAATGGTAAAATTTAAAAGTAATTTAATAGTTTTTTGGAATATTCACTCTTTGGAGTCTAAGGCAAGTTTTACTTCACAAATCACTGACTGACAAAATACCATACTTGCTGTTTGAAGGCAGGTTGATAAAGAATTTTTTGCCTCTTACTCTTACCTCTAGGAGGTTGTTTATCTATAATACTTTCTCTCATTTTTCTTTTCAAATGGAGTTTGTGCAAAAAAAAAACTATTAATGAAAGAAAATTTTACTTGTGAGTTGTTCCCATTTCTGTCTCTAATCATTTTGTTTTCTTCTCCCATAAAATTATACCATGCTTTTATTCCTTTTAAAAAATACTACATTTAGTTATCCGTGAATAATCTCATAGATTTTAATACACCAGAAGCATTTTGAAAAAAAACAAACAAACATCTGCCTTGGTTGTTCATTATGAGTCCTGTTGCATTTCAGATTTCCTGTAAACTTCCCAGAATTGAAAAACGGGAAAATTTACTAGAAAAATATTTTGCAAATATATTATGTTTAGGGCAACAATAATAATGGGTCCAATAATTCATTTTTAAAAAATGACTGAATCTGAAGATAAGTAAACACAAGTTTCCCTTTCATTTTCAAATATATGTTCTTATTTCTAAACTCCAAACCCCTTTATTTGTATATTCTTTTTCCTGAAAGATACTCCCTGGGTAGATTTATCTTATTTATCTTTTAACAGAAAGAGTGCAAAATAGGAGAAGGTAATGCTCATAGTTCCTTTGTCTTTATTTATTTTGATTAGCATTTAAAATTGCACAGGCATGGCATCATGGAAGGCCATGAATCAGAATACCTGTTTTCTTCTCACTCTAAGAAAGTATATGATCTTGGGCAAACCATTTAAGCCCCAAGCCTCCAGGGCTCTCTTTTTTCTCAGTGTATAAAATGAAGACTATACCCAATAACTGCATGGGATGCTGCTGAATGCTGGTCATCGCTTATCCCTGAAGACTCTTGTGTCGTGCCCCAAACCATTGATCTTGCTACACTCTAAATGATTATTCTTTCTGAGAAAGAGAAAAAACAAATTTTATCTCTGTCAGAGCATTCTTTGAAGTACAGATATTTTCTAGAAATATCAACATGTTATCTATGACTTTCTACTTCTGGTTTCTTCATTTCATGTTTAAGGTGGAATGATCATCATCTCTTCCACTGTGAAACTGTTCCATGAGTGAAGTGAGTGGTGGCCTCTGCCTCCCTCCAGCACCTCCCCAACAGGTGCCTTTCCTTTGGAGAATTCACCCTTGCACCCATTCTCAACCACACATTTTAGGTGAGAATAATTTCATTCCTAGCTCCAGAGGGGCAATAGTTCCACGAATCCTGAAAGTTATTAGCTGATATGCAAACATTTCTTACTAATAGTACCATATTTATCAGAATAACAATAAAATCTTGGAACTAGACTTTAAATATGCACATCTCAAGTATTATTTAATGAGTCATGCTTGTTCTTTCATTCAAGTCCTTTGATCAGTACAAATAACCAGTATTATATTGTTTGTAATGAAGCCAAAAGAGTGAGTTCTGTACTTAGAGTGAGGACAAATTTCAGAGAGTGTGAAATACAGTGATCAGGAACATGTTAGAAAACAGCCTGTTCTATCTACAATGAAATATTTAGTGCCCCTGAAGATCTTTTTGGTGAGCCCAGGACTTTCACTGGAGACCATTTGCTGAGAGAAGTGTGTTTTGGGTGTTTGTTCATAATTTTATGCATCATAGAAACATGGCAGTCCGGAGTATTTCAATTATTTCAGTAAGCAAAAGATACATAATGAAGATATTTTAATTCTAACAATAATATAATTTTTCTTACTAAGAAGGGTAAATGAATCTCTTTGTTTCTCGGTTGTTTTAGGCACTAAAATATGACTTTTTTCTACATGTATCATTCTATGCTATAAAATTTACAGCAACTTAATAAAGGGAAGCAATGCGGAATGATGGTGTCTAACTGCAGGAGAAAATTCTGTGCTGCCTAATAAGTGCTCTTCTGATGAACAAGCATACTGTTTACTATGTGTTCAAACATTCTTCTATCTTTTATTACTAGAAGCAAATTGTATTTGTTTCCATGTAATATTGATGCAATTAGGAATAATGCTCATGTAAAAAGAGATGGAGGGTGCAAATATGGACTGTAATAAGAGGAGTACATCAGACAGGCCATCCAATTGCCATATTTTCTGTTTAATGTTATATGAACTGTCAAAGGCCTTGAGGCTTCTTTGCCACTCACAATGATTTTGCAATGCACTTGTAACAAACAGGAAAGAAGCATACAAAATCCATGAATGATATCATGGTATGAGTGTACTACGCTGATCTAGGAATTCACAAAAGTAATAAAAAAGCGTAAGTTGTTAAGGAGAGATGATTAGTTTTCAACTGGTAGCGTATGCAGTTTGGTTCTGGCAGGTTTACTCTGATCTTTTACCCAGGAGTTGTTTTGTGGTGATGCTACAGTAGGAGCCCAGGCATCTGACTGATTAAACTCGTACAATTCAGAATTCTTATTCCCTATGGAATTTCTCTTGGTTGAGAGAAGGCATGGAGGGTGCCTTTCCCCTCAAAATCAAGTATGTATCCTATTTCAGTAAAGGCCTCCATTAGTTTATCCTCTGTTTATCCTATATTGAATATAGGTAGGAGAGGATTATTTCTATGAAGTTTAATTATCATAATGCATGAGTGGGAAAGCATTGAAATTAAGAGTATCCTGTGTTATCTTTTTGTTTACTGACTCTTGTTGTGAACGCTTCAGTTTTAGGGATGTGAACACTCTAGGAAGCCAAGCAAAAGCATCTATCCAGAACAAGTTATTCAGTTACTGTTCTACATTTCTTGCCTCAGGATTCTGAGCCACTTCATTCTCTATTAGTAAAAGCATTAAGTGTTACTCAGCTCAGCAACATAAAGAGGTTTTCTTCAATGGCCAGTGATTACTGGTATTTCAAGCTTGCATATATCATGGTGAAGATAATAAAACACTTCCCATTTTGATGGTAGGGTGTGCATAGTCACCAAATGCCAGGTAGTTCTAGACACTATTTATGGCCTAAGAACCCTATCTTTTGGCAAAGTAAACTGGAATGAAATGGTCTCCAACTAAAACTATACTGCTTTTACACCTATCTTGATACATTTTTACCCAAGAGGAAGCCTATGGCTATAACTATGCAATATTGAATTGTTTAACTCAAGTTTTATAAAACTTCATACATGTTTGAATATTGCCCATTACCTGAATGATCAGCCACTGCAGATCTGAGAATGCTGTACCTTTTTTATAAGCCAATTTGCTTTATGAATATTAACATCTCAGATTGCCCCGCTTCTTAAATTGAGTATAGAGGGAATGCTCAATAGGGAGAATGTTTGATATATTCAGGACATTCATAAACCACTAAGTAAATTTTCTGCCTAAAAGGAAAATTTAAAAAGGGTAAGGTGATGTTAACTCTGGAAGATGGTTGTTGGTAATCTAGGCTTCATGGATGTGTAGATGTCTGGAAGTGTTGGCTAGAAGGTACTATATTTTAGCTATAGAGTGAAATTCTTTTTATTTAACATACTGTAAAGAGGTGAGCATATGCTAGATGGATTATTCAGCATAATTCAATAAATATGAGAAGTGATTGAGAAGCATCCATCAATATTCTTATGTGGGATGAATTATTCAACAAATATTTGATCAGTGACTATCATGAGTCCAAACTGTAGTAAGAACAACGGAGGAGAATGTGAATACATTCTTTAAGGAGCTTGTAGTCTACTGAGAATGAAAGCAAACCTACCAAAAGGTATGATGAGTCCTGCGGCTGGAGGGAACTAAGAGAAGTGGCTCTCCCCCTTAAACCTGAGGCATCATGACTGCTCTAACCCACAGTGTATGGTGGAATCCTGAGACCCCTCTGAAGGCCAGGTAGTGCTGCTCAGTTTGTGGGAACTCTTGCTTATGGTGCAATGGGGCCCTTTATAAGGGTCTGGCTTCCCTGAGGCATGTGTGGGCACCACAGGCAATAGTCCCCATAACCTCAACCTTTCCATCTTTTCATAGAGACCCCGGACACCAGTGGGAAAGGACAAGCCAGTCATGCTGTGTTCTCCCCAAATTTCTGACCCAGAACATCATGATGTTTTTAAGTCGCTAAATTTGGGGGTGGTTAGTTTTGTAGACTTTACACTGAACATGTTTCATGAAGTGGTGGTAGCTCAGGATGCCCTGGAAGCAGCTGGGCAAGGAGCGAAAGGAAGGTGCTGTAGACAGGAGCAGCTGTGCCAAAGGCTTTCATTGAAAATTAGTCTTATAATCATGCACCTCTGTTTTCTGACATGTCTTTTTCTTTGGTTTATGTTTGCTCTGGAATAATAATGACATCAGAGCATATCAGGAACTGAAAATTTAGCAGCAGAGAATGATGAGTTTACATGTCCATGTGAGCAACAGATAGCAGGTTCTCCTTGCCTGACAGGGACCACCGTGTCTCTGTCCTCTGGTGACATGTTTCCCTTAAAACTTTTTTTTTCTGGAGGGAGAGGATCCCAAGAAACATGTTTTATGTGAACATGACTATTTGCCACTAGATGGAAGTGAGAGTTTTCACTAAGAAAGAAGGATGAGCACAACTAAATGAGTGAGAATCAAAACCAATCACAGTGAACCACTATCAAGAAGATGAAATCATATGTAATTGGATGAAGAGTCCTAGAGAAACTAATGTGCCTCAGAGTCTCGATCACAAAGTTCCAGCTGATTGTGACTTTGAATCAGTGATGTTTCTATGGCTACCACAAGTACCCTTGTTCTTTAATGCTTTTGAATGACATGGTTGACAATAGCCAGTCAAGGCCACATGTGTGTATGTGCCCCCACGCATTTACACAAATCGTACAAAGTAAAACTAAAAAGAGGTTGCTTCTTATTCTCCTTTTCCTCAACCCTAAAACATTCACCACAAAAGGAAATACCTTTTTGATTTATAGATGTCATCTTTCCACACTGGATGTATATAGTATAAATATTTTATTTAACCTCTGCATACACAGTTTTTAAAGTTTTATCAGTTTAGGATAAGTTGTCATGGACACATTCTCCTAGAAGTATTTTTTGAGCTGAGGTCCTTGGAATCATGGGGACTTACATGTATTCTTGGCTGTCTGAGAATTTTCTATGAGAAAAACTATATGTTTTTTTTTCATTCTGTTGGCATTCTGAACCTCCTACTTTCAGTGCTCCTCACAATTTACCATGCAAGCGGATCACTGAGAGATGTTACAAAGCATGTTCTCAATCAGGAGGTCTTAGGAGGACAATGGTATGAGCCGGGGGACAACACACTGAATGGCAAGGACTGAGGTCACTGCCTGCCTTGTGTTTATGTGAATGATCATATATGATCCACGGTGCACTGTTAGAATTTCCACAGTTGAAAAAAGGATGAGGATAGCTAAGTATTATTCAGCAGCCTCTTTGTTTCAGAAGAAGCAAAATGGAATTCATTGGCACACATATTCAGGAAAAATCCTGGCTCCGGGGTGGACTAGAACTGGAAGCTCCAGGCTATCGGAACTCTCCACCTCTGCTCCACCTTCATGGCTGTGGGCGTGGCTTTTTCCCTGTAGTGAGGAAGGTCACCACTCAGGTTTCACTACACCCTCCATTACTGTACTATTTCTGTCAGACCTGTTTTTCTTTTTTTAAAGATTTGATTTATTTGAGATAGAGAGAGTGAGAGAGAGAGCACAAGTGGAGGGCAGAGGGAGAGGGAGAAGTAGGTTCCCCCTGAGCCGGGAGCCTGACTCAGGGCTCATTCCCAGGACCCTGGGACCATGACCCGAGTTGAAGGCAGACGCTTAACGAACTGAGCCACCTAGGTGCCCCTGTCAGTCCTGTTTTGATTCCTTTCCTCACTCTTACTGTCTGGTTTCCCCTAATTTGGGATTTTGTGGTAAGTAGTTTGAGGCAGATAGGAGGTTCCCTCTCATATACCCTGGAAACTCACCAAGGTGCCATGTGGACTTTTCCCAACCCAGTCAGACTGTGCTATGTTGTAGCCTTTCCTTATAGCCTTGCCTAGAAAACACTTAGACCATGGTTTATGGTGTGTGTGTGTTTGGGGACAGGGTAATTACACAGAGCTGGCATACTGATGAGAGACTATAAACCGATAAACATAAAATATTAATATATATCCATAGTCTGATAACAATATTCTTTTTACTCTACCCCCTTTTTTATTAGCTCTAATTTATTTAAACATTTTTCTGTGTTTTCAATTTTAAGTGGATATGGTTATTTTAGAATCATCTCAGAACCAGGTCTGATTGATACCTCCGAGATAGAAATAAAGTAGAGGTTCAACAAAAACTAGTGAACAACATAAAAGTTATTCCTAGGTTGTAGTTTTTTTGCATGCTTTTACAATCTCAGAACTGTAAATAGCAAAAATCCGTGTGTTCTTTAAAAAGTAAAAGAGCATATTTTTGGATAAGAATACTTGCAAAAACTGAATCATAAATAAAATATAGCTTCTGGCAGAAATTGGACTGCCAAAAAGAAGACATAAGAGCTATTTTAAGAATTATCATTATCTCTCATTTAAAAGTGAAAGTGTGGGAGGCTGCACAGCAGGAAAAAAGAGCTGGGTTTTGAAGTCTAACAACTTGAGTTTGAATCTTGGCTCTGCCACGTTCCAGCCCTATGATCTAGGGCAAGCTGCTCAATCTCTTGGAGCCCGTTTCTTCCTCTGTAATAATAATCTCTAACTTGGAAAGTTGTGAGTATGAAACAAACAATGAGCTTAAAGTGACCAGAAAGTGCCGCACCCATAGTAACCACTCACCTAGTGAATTGAGCTTTTAAAAACTGTGTGCAGAGGAATGGTGAGGGTATTGGATTGACAGTGCCCTGGGACCATGCTGTGAGTGCAAAGAGGTAGAGCCGAGGAACCCAGCTGAAGCCTGTCACTTGGGGCAGAAGGGAGTGCCTTGCAGAGTAGCCAACCTCCTACAGTCACCGCCTCAGGATCGTTGGCAGTACTGGAAAATTCTCGTGAAGGAATTCAAGCTCAGAATGGCTTCACTTATTTGTTAATTTACTGGTGTTTGTTTCAGATCTCGAGTTTGTGAACATTTGCTAATATCCATGGCTCTCATTTCTGGCTATTTCTATTCAGTTTGCATTTTCCCAGTACACACTGAAGAATAATTTCTTTATACCTGATCTGACCTGATGAAAACTGTGTACTTGGTACTGACTAAATTTGTGTTTATTTTTTTAAGTCAATTGATAGAAACTTCAGAACTGAACATAATAAATAAATTTGATCATTTTTTCTGTTAATCGTTGATGATGTGTTACCTAGCACAAACTACTCTGTGGCAGCCATGGGTTTGTTTTCTCCTTTTGATTATTTTTGTGAAGTTTAAGTTTATTGAGAATTATTACATTCCAAGGGCAATCCCAAGCACTTGACAGGTATTAACGCTTTTTAATTCTCACAACCCTATGTGGTAGATAATAATGTTATTTCCATTTTAGGAATGTAGAAATAAGCTCAGAGAGGCTAAGTGACTTGATCACAGTCACCCTGCTGAGTAAATGGTGGAAATTGGAACTTGTTTTTCTGCCTTAGGAAGAAGCTCTGATATTTAACAAAGTTTTAGAAACTATTATCATTCATATATAAATATAAACATATATGCATATACACACATATACATGAATACATATAGGTACACATGTACTTACATATATTTATATATGTATATATATAGTGGGCATATGGCTGTAAGACATCATGAAGGAAATGAGTAGTTAATGCATTTTACTTATATATTTACTTTTACTTTAATATGAAAATACTACAGTTTTGAGTCAGGGCTTGTGTAAATCTGTAGTGAAATACTTTAAGTTGCTAACTGTAAGGTGTGGAATGGTTATATGGTGTAGGCTGTTTACAACTGCATGTTTTGCTGGGCTAATAAACAGTATTTAAAACCAGAACAAAGCAAGAGGGAGTGGTGAAGAAAAAATTATTCTGTCAGTTGTTAAAAGGCAAGGAAGACTTTATTCAGGAACACTGTGATAGGTAGTAAGACTGTCATAAAAGGGGAGAGAGATTAGGTTCACCTCTGGTTATAGCTGGGAACTTATAGCCATCGAGCAAAATGAGGGGGTCGGTGGATGGAAAATTGCTAAGAGGAGACATCAAGGGTAAGGGCAATTCTTGCTAAACCGACTCAACAGGATTCTTGCTGAAGGCAGAAGAGGAGGATCTTATATTAAGGGTGGGGGAATTCTCTTGAAACTGACTTAGCAGGATTCTTGCTACGACTGGACTAGGGCGGGTGGAAGACAGGGCCCCGTTGAGAGGAGGCTCGGAGGAGCCTGACTGAAGTTTGCTCAAGGGCAGCCCTGGTGAGTCCTCTAAAGAATCAGGAAAATGTGTTACTTCCTGAAAACAGGACTAAAATAGTTTGAATGTTAATGGATGGAGTGGTATGTTAAGTTGGTTTTACTATTTTTCTTTATTAATTAATTTCATGATAAAGTTAATAAATGTTAAAATGTTAAAACCATTGATTTTCTCCTATTCTCCATATACTTCTCTGTTGAGGGTGCAAAATTTCATTAGCTTTGTTTTTACTCTTAAATTGATGAGTTTTGTTTTTTTAGTAATCAGATCAACCTGTAAATTTGCACTAAGGCCTTTGTGGATGGACAGATACTAATTAGTATTAGTATTACAATAACTATTATATAAACATGTTCAACATAATTAATGGGAGAACAAAACCCATAAAAAACTATATTGTTCTTATGTACATATTTAATTTTGGAAGGAAATGAATCACACTAAAACCATAGACTTTTGGAAACCTCTTGCTTGAGTGAATTGTAAGCAAAGTACAATTCCACAATGACTTGAAAATATATTGTATGTCTTATTCTCAGGTATGAAAATGTATTATGATATTAAATGCATTTTTTCTTGACCTTTTTATGTAAACTTCATAAAGCAATATGGGGGAATTAGTTGCCTACATTTTCTACTTCGGATTATAGTTTTTTGTTTCTTTCTTTTCCTTTATTTTTGCCTATATCATATGAGACCAAATGATAAAAAGCCAAACTGATGTTCTAACAAGAGTAACCAATCCACAGACTTCTTTTTTTTTAATTTTATTTTATTATGTTATGTTAGTCACCATATATTACATCATTAGTTTTTGATGTAGTGTTCCATGATTCAGTGTTTGTGTATAACACCCAGTGCTCCATTCAATACGTGCACTCCTTAATACCCATCACCGGGCTAACCCATGTCCCCATCCCCTCCCCTCTAAAACCCTCAGTTTGGGGCACCTGGGTGGCTCAGATGGTTAAGCGTCTGCCTTCGGCTCAGGTCATGATCTCAGGGTCCTGGGATCGAGTCCCGCATTGGGCTCCCTGCTCCTTGGGAGCCTGCTTCTCGCTCTGCCTCTCTCTCTCTCATGAATAAATAAATAAAATCTTTAAAAAAAATAAATAAATAAATAAAATAAAACCCTCAGTTTGTTTCTCAGAGTCCATAGTCTCTAATGGTTCCTCTCCCTCTCCCATTTCCCCTGCTTCATTTTTCCCTTCCTACTATCCTCTTTTTTTTTTTAAACATATAATGTATTATTTCTTTCAGAGGTACAGGTCTATGATTCATCAGTCTTACACAATTCACAGCGTTCACCATAGCACATACCCTCCTCAGTGTCTTTCACCCAGCCACACCATTCCTCCCACCCCCCACCACTCCAGCAACCCTCAGTTTGTTTCCTGAGATTAAGAATTCCTCATATCAGTGAGATCATATGATACTTGTCTTTCTCTGATTGACTTATTTTGCTTAGCATGATACCCTCTAGTTCCATCCACGTCATTGCAAATGGCAAGATTTTTTTTTTTAATGGTGCATAATATCCCATTGTATATATATACCACATCTTCTTTATCCATTCATCTGTGGATGGACATCTTGGCTCTTTCCACAGTTTGGCTATTGTGGACATTGCTGCTATAAACATTGGGGTGCACGTACCCCTTCGGATCACTACATTTGTATCTTTGGGGTAAATACCCAGTAGTGCAATTGCTGGGTCGTTAGGGTAGCTCTATTTTCAACTTTTTGAGGAACGTCCATACTGTTTTCCTGAGTGGTTGCACCAGCTTGCATTCCCACCAACAGTGTAGGAGGGTTCCCCTTTCTCTGCATCCTCGCCAATATCTGTCATTTCCTGACTTGTTAATTTTAGCCATTCTGACTGGTGTGAGGTGGTACCTCATTGAGGTTTTGATTTGGATTTCCCTGATGCCAAGCAATGTTGGGCACATTTTCATGTGTCTGTTGGCCATTTGGATGTCTTCTTTGCAGAAATGTCTGTTCATGTGTTCTGCCCATTTCTTGATTGGATATTTGTTCTTTGGGTGTTGAATTTGAGAAGTTCTTTATAGATTTTGGATACTAGCCCTTTATCTGATATGTCATTGGCAAATATCTTCTCCCATTCTGCTGGTTATCTTTTGGTTTTGTTGACTGTTTCCTTTGCTGTGCAGAAGCTTCTTATCTTGATGAAATCCCAATAGTTCATTTTGGCCCTTGCTTCCCTTGCCTTTGGTGATGTGTCTAGGAAGAAGTTGCTGCGGCTGAGGTCGAAGAGGTTGCTGCCTGTGTTCTCCTCTAGGATTTTGATGGACTCCTGTCTCACATTTAGGTCTTTCAACCATTTTGAGTCTATTTTTGTGTGTGATGTAAGGAAATGGTCCAGTTTCATTCTTCTGCATGTGGCTGTCCAATTTTCCCAACACCATTTGTTG
>NC_138372.1:100466842-100489712 GCF_054177405.1 Leptonychotes weddellii | reverse complement strand
CAGGTCTCTGTGGATAGGTCTGATGTTATTCTGATGTTCCTCCCTCTGTATGTAAGGAATCTCTTCCCCCTAACTTCCCTTAAGATGGTTTCCTTGGTTCTAAGATTTGCAAGTTTTACTATTACATGCCGGGGTGTTGGCCTGTTTTCCTTGATCTTGGGAGGGGTCCTCTCTGCCTCTAGGACTCGAATGTTTGTTTCATTCCCCAGATTAGAGAAGTTCTCAGCTATGATTTGCTCAAATACGTCTTCTAGTCCTCTCTCTCTCTCTCTACTCCCTCCGGGATTCCAATTATTCTGACATTGGAACACTTCATGGTGTCACTTATTTCTCTGCTTCTATTTTCATGGATTCTGAGTTGTTTTTCCCTGGCCTCCTCTTTTCCCTTTTTATCTATTATATTGTCTTCCAGGTCGCTTATTCGTTCTTCTGCCTCACTTACCCTAGGTATTAGATTATCTAGATTGGATTGGATCTCATTGATAGCATTTTTAAGTTCTGCCAATTCACCTTTCATTTCTGCCCTTAGAGATTCTATGTTGTCATTAATTGATTTCTCCATTCTAGCCATTGTCTTCACAATTGCTAGCCTGAATTTCATCTCCAACATCTTGGTTATATCTGCATCCATTTGTAAATCTGCAGCATAAGTCATAATCTCTGAGTCTTTTCTATTTTGGGGGTTCCTCCTCCTAGTCATTCTGTTGATGGATGTTTGAGGGAATGTATAGAGTCCAAATTATTGACCAGAACCCAAGCAAGATGCACCTGTTTTCTTGGGACTTTAGGGTAACTGGCCTCTTGTTTTCCCAGCCTGTCTTCTGGGGGAGGGACCTGCCATGCTGTTACTCAGGCAACCCTGTTTGGGCAGAGTTGCCCTGTCCCCCTGTGGTGGGGGATGGACTCAGCGGGAATCAGTTTTTGGGGCTTTTGTTCTCTGGCGGCTTTCTGTGTCTCTTCTGTGAGTCAGAGCAATAGAGACTGTTTCCAATGCTCTGGCTCAGAGCAGAGAGATTGCAGTCTGTTCTTCAGTGAGCTTTCCAGGCCACACCATCTCCATCTCTGTCTGTGCTGCTATAAACTGCAGCATCCTGGGTTGTGCGCCCCTCTGTAGCGCTCCCAGTCCTGCCTCCAGGTCGGGGCACGTCTCTGCCCTTTGTGCTTCTAAAACTGCCAGTGGGGCGTGGGGCACCTGGGTGGCTCAGTTGTTAAGTGTCTGTCTTCGGCTCAGGTCATGATCCCGGGGTCCTGGGATCAAGCTCCGCATTGGGCTCCTTGCTCAGCAGGTAGCCTGCTTCTCCCTCTCCCACTCCCGCTGCTTCTGTTCCCTCTCTCGCTGTGTCTCTCTCTGTCAAAAAAAAAAAAAATCTTAAAACCGCCAGTTGCTCCCAGTTTGCCTGCACGACCCCGCCGCTCTGGGTTTCCACCCGGGGGGGCTGCCCCAAAGTCCTTTCCCCGCCACTACCAGTCTGCGAGTCTGTGCCCGGTCCCCAGTGAGGGAGGCTGTTGCTCACCGGCAGTGTAGGATCCCCATGGCCAGGCATCCTCCCACTGCCATTTATCCTCCAATATCTGCCCGCAGAATCAGGGCTCCTGGCTTTGTACCTCAAAACCAACCACCTGCGATATTCTGCTTGTAGAGATCTAGATCTTCTTACATCTCAGGCTGGTTTTGTGGGTGCTCAGAGTGGTCTGGTAGATATCCAGCTCAATTCCGGGGACCAGTTGAAATAGGGTGCCCTACTCCTCTGCCATCTTTCCTTCCGGCCCCATTCTTGGCATTCTTGTCAAAGATTAGTTGGCCTTCTGGTCTGTCTATTTAGTTCCATTGGTCTATGTGTCTCTTTTAATGCCAGTATCATACTGGTTTTGTTACTATAGCTTTGTAATACTATAGCCTTGAACAACGCAAGGGCTAGGGGCACCAACCCCTCACCTGGTTGAAAATTTGTGTATAACTTTTGACTTACCCAAAACTTAACTACTAATAGCCTACTGTTGACTGGAAGCCTTACCAATAACATAAACAGTCCATTAACATGTATTTTGTGTGATATATATATATATATTATATACTGTATTCTTACAATAACATAAGCTAGAGAAAAGAATAAGAAATAATAAAGAAATAATAAGATAAATAAATAATAAATAAATAATATAATAATAAATAATAAAAATAAATAATATAATAATAAAAATAAATAATAAATAATATAAATAAATAATAAATAATAATAAATAATAAAATAAAAAGAAATAATAAGAAAGAGGGGGCACCTGGGTGGCTCAGTCAGTTAAGTGTCCAACTCTTGGTTTTGGCTCAGGTCATGATCTCAGGGTGTTGGGATTGAGCCCTGTGTTGGGCTCTGCACTCAGCAAAGAGTCTGCTTGAGATTCTCTCTCCCTCTCCCCCCACTTATGCTCTCTCTCTCTCTCAAATAAATAGATAAATCTTAAAAAAAAGAAAATAATAAGAAAGAGAAAATACACTTACATTACTATATACATACCTATTGAAAAAAATCCACATGTAAGTGGACTCATACAGTTCAAACCCATCTTGTTCAAGGGTCAGCTCTACAGCTTGGAATCAGGTGTGATTTCTCCAGCCATGTTCTTTCTCAGAATTGCTTTGGCTGTGTGGGGTCTTTCATGGTTCCATATGAATTTAAGGATTTGGAAATAGGTTTTTCTATTCCTGTGAAAAATGCCATTATATTTTTGATAGAGATTACATTGAATCTCTGTATCACTTTGGGTTGTATGGATATTGTAACCATATTAATTATTCCAGTCTCTGAACATGAAGTATCTTTATTTATTTACACCTTTAATTTCTTTCATTAATGTTATATAGTTTTCAGTATACAGATTTTTCACCTTGTTGGCTAAATTTATTCCTAAGTATTTTATTCTTTTTGATGCAATTGTAAATGAGATTGCTTTCTGAATTTCTCTTTCAGTTTGTTGTTCATGTATAGAAAGGCAACAGATTTTCATATATTGATTTTGTATCCTGCAACTATACTGAATTTATTAGAGTTTTCTATTTATAAGATCATGTCATCTGCAAGCAGAAACAATTTTATTTCTTTTCTGATTTGGATGCCTTTTATTTATTTTTTTTCCTTGCCTAATTTTTCTGGCTGGGACTTCCAGTACTATGTTCAACAGAAGTGGTGAGGGTGGGCACACTTGCTTTGCTCTTGATTTTAGAGACAAAGCTTTCAGCTTTCATCAAGTATGATTTAACTGTGGGCTTGTTATATGGCTTTTATTATGTTGAGATATGTTCCTTTTAAACCCACTTTGTTAAAAGTTTTTTTATCATGGAAGAATGTTGAATTTTGTCAAATGTTTTTTCTGCATCTATTGAGATGATCATTTGATTTTTATCTTTCCTTCTGTTAATGTGCTATATCATATCTATTGATTTGTGCATATTAAGCCATCTTTGCATCCTAGGGATCACTCTCACTTGATCCTGGCACATGATCCTTTCAATGTGCTGTTGAATTTAGTTTGCTAGTATATTGTAGAGGATTTTTGCATCTATGTTCATGAGAGATATTGGCCTGTACTTTTCTTTACTTGTAGTGCCCTTTTCTGGCTTGGCAGAAGAGTAATGCCTTGTAAAATGATTTTGGAAATGTTCCTTCTGCTTCAATTTTTTGGAAGAGTTTGAGAAGGATTGGCATTAATTCGTCTTTAAATATTTGGTAAGATTCACCACTGAAGCCATCTGGTCCTGGACTTTTCTTTGTTGGGTGTTTTTGATTACTGACTCACTCTCCTTACTAGTTACAGGTCTTCAGATTTTTCCATTTCTTCATGATTCAGGCATGGTAGTTTGTATGTTTTTAGGAACGTATCCATTTCTTCTAGGTTATCGAATGTGCTGGTGTATAATTGTTCATAGTAGTCTCTTATGATTCTTTATATTTCTGTGGTAACAGTTGTCATATCTCCTCTTTAATTTCCAATTTATTTATTTGAGTCTTCTCTCTTTTCTTCTTCATCTACTTATAGATTAATCAGTCTTTCCCAAACCCAGCTCTTAGTTTCATTGATTTTTTCTATTGTTTTTCTAATTTTCTTTATCATTTATTTCTGCTCAGATCTTTGTTATTTCCTTCCTTCTGCTAACTTTGGGCTTAGTTTGTTCTTTTTCTAGTTCTTAGAGGTATAAAGTTCTTACTTATTTAAGATCTTTCTTTTTTCTTTTCTTTTTTTTTTTTTAAAGACTTTATTTATTTATTTATTGGAGAGCGAGCGAGAGAGAAACAGCATGAGAGAGGAGAGGGTCAGAGGGAGAAGCAGGCTCCCCGCTGAGCTGGGAGCCCGATGTAGGACTCGATCCCAGGACCCTGGGATCATGACCTGAGCCAAAGGCAGTCGCCTAACCAACTGAGCCACCCAGGCGCCCGAGATCTTTCTTTTTTCTTAATGTAGGTACTTATTGTTATCAACTTCCCTCTTAGAACTGCTTTTGTTGCATCCCCTAAGTTTTGGTATGTTATGTTTCGATTTTCATTTGTTTCAAGATATTTTTTGATTTCCCTTTTAAATTTTCTTTGACCCATCGATTTTTCAGGAGTGTGTTGTTTAATTTCCACATATTTGTGAATTTTCCAGTTTTCCTTCAATTATTGGTTTCCATTTTCATTCCATTGTGGTCAGAAAAGATACTCAGTATGATTTAAGACTTCTGAAGTGTGTGAAGACTTGCTTTGTGACCTAAAATGTGATCTATCCTAGATAATGTTCCATGTGTGCTTGAGAAGAATGTGTATTCTGCTGCTGCTGGATGGAATGTTCTACATATGTCTCTTAGGTCTGTCTGACTAAAGTATGGTTCAAGTCCAATATTTTCTAATTTATTTTGTTGGATGATCTATCCATTATTAAAAGTGGGGTATAGAAGTCACCTACTATTATTGCATTGCTGTCTATTTCTGCCTTCAGATTTGTTAATATTTGCTTAATGTATTTAGTTGCTCCAGTGTTGGATGTATGTATATATTTGCAATTGTATATCCTCTTGATAAATTGACCATTTTATCATTATATATGAACTTTTTTTGTCTCTTATTATACTTTTTGACTTGAAGTCTATTTTGTCTGATATAAGTACAGCTATCCCTCCTCTCTTTTTGTTTCCATTTGTGTGGAGTATCTTTTTCTAACTCTTTACTTTGAGCTTGTATGTGTCTTTAAAGCTGAAGTGAGTCTCTTGAAGCTGTCGTATAGTTGGGTCTCTCTTTTTCAGTCCTTTCAGCCAATCTTTGTCTTTTGATTGGAGAAATTTAATGCACTTACATTTAAACTAATTATTCATAGATATAAGGAGCCACTATTGTTCACTTGTTTATTATTTTCTGGCTGTTTGTAGTTCCTTTTTTTCCTTTCTTCCTTTGTGATTTAGTGATTTTCCATAGTGGAATGCTTTGATTCCTTTCTCTTTATCATTTGTGTATCTACTGTAAGTTTTTGCTTTGTTGTTGATATGAGGTACATATAAAATATAACTGTCTGTTTTATGCTTGTAACAACTTAACTTTCATCACTTACAAAAACTCTACTCTTACTCTCCCCTACAACATTTATGTTTTTGATGTAACAATTTATATCCTTTTATATTGTGTATTCATTAACAAATTATTGTAGCTATAATTATTTTTAATATTTTTGTTCTTTAACCTTCATACTAGAGTTAAGTGATTTACTCACCACCATTACAGTATTAGAGTATTCTGAATTTGACTATATAATTACCTTTACCAGTGAATTTTACACTTTCATGTATTCTCATTTTGCTTGTTAGCATCCTTTCATTTCAGCTTGAAGAACTCCTTTTAGTATTGCTTGTAAGGCAGGTCTAATGGTGATGAACTCTTTAGCTTTTGTTTGTCTGGAAAAGGCTTTATTTCTCTTCATTTTTGAAGTTTAACTTTTCAAATAAAGTATTCTTATTTGGCACTTTTTTTTTTCTTTTAGCACTTTGAAATGTATCATCCCACTCTCTCCTGGCCTGCAGGGTTTCTGTTAAGAAATCTTCCTATCTGGGTGTTCCCTTGTATGAGATAGGTTTCTTTTCTCTTGCTGCTTTCAAACTTCTTTATCTTTGATTTTGACACTTTTATTAGAATGTCTTGGTGAATTCTTGTTTGGGTTGAATCCATACGGGGACTTATGAGCTTTATGCATATAGATGTTTAAATTTCTTCACAGATCTGGAAGGTTTTCAGCCATTATTTCTTTAAATAAGCTTTCTGCCCCCTTTTCTCTCCCTTCTCCTAAGAGAGATAATGTGAATATTATTTTGTTTGTTGGTGTCCCATAACTCATGTGGGCTTTCTGCACTTTTTCATTCTTTTTTTTAAAAAAGTTTTTATTTATCTTCCCATTAACATACAGTATAATATTAGTTTCAGGTGTACAATATAGTGATTTAACACTTCCATACAACACCTGGTCCTCATCACAACAAGTGCACTCCTTAATCCCTATCACCTATTTAGCCCATCCTCCCACCCATCTCTTTTTTGGTAACCATCAGTTTGTTCTCTATAACTAAGAGTCTGTTTCTTGGTTTGCTTCTCTCCCTCTTTTTTTTTTTTTTCCCTTTGCTCATTTCTTTTGTTTCTTAAATTCCACATCTGAGTGAAATCATATGGTATTCATCTTTTGCTGACTTATTTCACTTAGCATGGTATTTTTAGCTCTACCCATGTCATTGCAAATGGCAAGATTTCATTCTTTTTTATGGCTGAGTCATATTCCATTGTACATTTATTTACCATGTCTTCTTTATCCATTCATCACTTGGGCTGTTTCCATAATTTGGCTATTGTAGATAATGCTGCTGTAAACATAGAGGTGCATGTATCCTTTTGAATTAATATTTTTGCATTCTTTGGGTAAATACCTACTAGTGCAATAGCTGGGTCATATAGTAGTTCTATTTTTAACTTATTGAGGAAGTGTTTACATTCTTTTATCTTTTTTCTCCTCTTACTGGATAATTTCAGATGACTTGTTTGGACTTCATAGATTCTTTCTTCTGCTTGATCAAGTCTTTTTTTTTTTTTTAAGATTTTATTTATTTATTTATTTGAGCAGGTAGAGGGGCAGATGGAAAGGGAGAGAGAGAATCCCAAGCAGATTCCATGCTGAGCACAGAGCCCAACTAGGGGCCAATCCCACAAACCCAAGATTATGACCCAAGTTGAAACCAAGAGTCCAACAGTCAACCAACTGAGCCATCCAGGTGCCCCTCAAGTCTATAAATGCTCTAAATTGCGGTTTTCACTTCATTTATTTTATTCATCAGTTTCAGAATTTGTGTTCAGTTCTTTTTTATGGTTTCTGTATCTCTGTAAAACTTGTCATTTTATTCATATACTTTTTTTCTGATTTCATTGAGTTGTCTGTGTTTTCTTGTAGCTCACTGAGCTTCCCTAAACAATTAATTTGAATAATTTTCCAGCAATTCATATATCTCTATTTCTTGGAGTCAGTTATTAGAAAATTATTGTGTACCCTTAGTGTGTCACATTTCCTTGAATTTTTGGTGTTTCTTTTTTTTTTTTTTAAAGATTTTATTTATTCATTTGAGAGAGAGAGAGAGAGAATGAGAGACAGAGAGCATGAGAGGGAGGAGGGTCAGAGGGAGAAGCAGACTCCCTGCCAAGCAGGGAGCCCGATGCGGGACTCGATCCTGGGACTCCAGGATCATGACCTGAGCCGAAGGCAGTCGCTTAACCAACTGAGCTACCCAGGCGCCCAAATTTTTGGTGTTTCTTGTAGCCTTGCACTGATGTCTGCACATTTAATGGGGCAGTCACCTCTTTCAGACTTTACAGATTGGTTTTAGTGTAGAAAGACCTTCACCTGTGCATGGGGGAGAGGGTGCTGGTTGGGTTGGGTGTAGTGGTTCTGGCTCTGGGGAAGGCTCAGTGGTTTAGTTTCTATGCAGTTATATCAGCTGAGGTCAGTGTTGATGAAGATTGCAGGGGTCCTTATGGTATCCACAGAGGTGAAGGATGTTGGGGTCTTTGGTGGCAAAGTCTTCTGGGACCACCCAATGTTCCCTCTGTGGGGAATTTGTGGTTGAGGGGATCCCAGCCGGTGTTCGGTCTAGCTTGTGGTTGCCCTGATAATGGTGATGGCACTGAGGTCGGATACATGGGTGCCTGTGGAGTTGCCAGGGTTTGGAGCATAGGCACTTGTGGACGAAGAGCAGCTCTGGCACCCAGAGCACTGGATAGCATAGAGTGGCAGTGGGTGCTTGAGAAGTGGGTGCATGTCAAGCAGCCATAGAACTGGGGTCCAGAGCATGGTGCACACTGGGAGATAATGGCTCTGGCCTCTGGGGTGCTAACTAGCCTGCAGTGGTACTGCATCTGGTGCCTAAAACCTGGGTACAGAGCTATTGTCTAGAGCACAGGTGACTCAGCTGCCACCGGGCTGAGTCTGAAGCGCAGGTCCAAGCAGAGCAGTCATGGCTCTGGGGTTCATGGTATGCATTGGGGTGGGGGTGTTGGCAGCTGTGGTTCTGGGGCAGTACAATGAGGCTCCTTTTGGGGGGGTGGCACAGTAATGTCTTTCTCCCCAGGGAACTAAGTACACAAACACTGCAGAATCCTCCACTACGAAAGCCTCAGGAAGTCTGTAGCTGCCCTAGGGGCTTTTGAGGTCCTAAGCAGCAAAGGCTACCCAGGGCCCTCCACAGGACAGGTCATTGTAAATCACTTGCTGCATAGCTGGTAGTGTCAGCCCCACTGTCTTTGTTTCTCCCCTCTTCCAGATGTCTCTGCTAAGCTGATCTCCCCAGCAATCCTTTCTGCACAGTTACTCTTTTTTTCTTGCTCCACTGTGTTGCTGTAGGTTCTTAATTGGATTCTCGAGCCCTCCTAAGGCTATTCCCATTTGTGAAAGCTGTCTAATTGTTGTTTTCTTGTCAGGGGATTGAAGGCTGGTATCTCCTACTGTGCCATCTTAGTTTACATTATTTTAGAAAAATACTTTCTGTCAAAATACATATGAAAAATAATTTATTCAGTTTTTTACATTTAACTCATATTTTTATGGATATATATTCAAATTTTATAATCTGGATACAATTATGTTTTAAGAAATTGTTTAGATCACGGAGAATAAGTATATGTCAAGATAGGGCTAGAAAAGAAGATGCAAAAATTAAGCTCAGGGAAGGAAAAAAGCAGCAGAAAAATAGAAATTTTAAAAGAATCTGCTTGAATTTATTAAATCCCCAAATAATGGTAGAATAGGCTTCTGTCAAGTATGACCCATATAAGATTTGCAGAGTACATTACACATTTTTCAGATTTAATTACTGATCAAAACAATAAAAAGAAGCCATTGCAAATTGTTTAGATTTTACCACAGATCAAAATAATGAAAATAAGCAAGAAAATTATTCTCATGAAATCCACTACATTATCAGGTCTGATAAATTCCATGAAGCTGTAATCTTTACTAAATGAAGCTTGAGTTACTGATCAAAATAATGAGAATAAATGACAAAAGCATTCACATCAAATTCCTAACCCAGAAGTAACAAATCCAGTTCTGTCAGCTGTGAGAGGATGAAGAAAATGCCTCCCCAGAATCAGCACATTGGAGGACAAAGGTAAGCCTTGTGAATCTCTACTGTCTTTTGGAAGCTGATTCTGGAGAACGACTTTCAATCCTTGTTGTCTGGAGGATTGCTTTTAGAAAACAATCTGGTCCAGGTTAATGATGTGATTTTTCAGTGAATGAAGAAGAAATATTTAGAAACTAGCCCTTACTTTAAGTTCAAAAATAATGTATACTTTGTTACCACTGTTCCATGTTTTATAGACAATCTTTAAGACCAGCTTTTGGCAGTGAAGTTATTTGTGATGAAAGCATTTAGGTTCTTTATGAACAGAATATAAAAAAATCACTATTACAGAGAGATGTATACGTGATACAATTACTAGAATTGAAATAAATCTGAAGAAATAGCAAAAAATTAATAGTATTTAACAAAGAGAATAGCCAATATAAAAGATTGGTGTGATCTAAAAATACAAATGTCCAATATTTAGCCAAACATTATGATGCTTAATTTTTTTTAACTCTAATGTCCAATATTTACTGAAAACAATGGATATATTTTAAGTATAGAAGAAATAAGTTTTGCTAGGAAGTCTGAATATGTCAGATAAATATAAAAATAATGAAATAAATTAAAAACTACCTACACTGATAACATCAAAATGAAATTGTTAACATAATGGGAATGTTGTACAGAACAGATATTTTCTTAAGAGATGTGAGATTTGTAATATATGTAATAACAAGTAAGATGATGAAGTTAAAAATATTTTGTGGTATTTTCCATGATAATGTATTTTTTTAAAGATTTTATTTACTTATTTGCCAAAGAGAGAAAGAGAGCACAAAGCAGGGGGAGCTGCAGGCAGAGGGAGAAGCAGGGTCCCCGCTGAGCAGGAGCCCGATATGGGGCTCGATCCCAGGACCCTGAGATCATGATCCCAGCTGAATGCAGACACCTAACTGACTGAGCCACCTAGGCATCCCGATAATGCATTTTTCATATTCAATCCCCCTTTCCAATTTTATATGTAGAATCTGGTTTTATTCTGAGTGTAAATATCACTTTAAGAATTTTATTGACAGTTGCAGCTGCCTCAGTGAATGAAATTTCTCCAAAATGAAAAACTCTCCAAGAGCTACAGTGACTCTAGAAAGATGGTTTAATTTGGCATTAGAACAAGATTAGAACAAAATTATGTGGAAAATCTTGATTGTAATCACATAATTAGTGATTTTGTACATATGAAGGCAAAAGATAAATTTTGTGGAATAAATATGTGAACGTGACTGAGTTACATGTTTTTATTTTACTACTCATCTACCACCACTGGCTCATCAGAATATCTCAATACAGGCAATAATGATTATATTTTTAAAGATCTTAATCATCATGAAGGTATACTTGCCAAGAGAGAATGATAAAATGTATTTTATTTAATAAGTTAAGTTTATATCATTTCATTATTTAGATGTATAGTGTATGGGGTCTATTTGTATTCATTTATTTGATAAATTTGATGTTACAATTTCTAAATTTTTTTTTAAGATTTTATTTATTTGACAGAGAGAGAGAGCATAAGTAGACAAAATGGCAGGCAGAGGGAGAGGGAGAAGCAGACTCCCCACTGAGCAGGGAGCCCGACGCGGGACTCGATCCCAAGACCCTGGGATCATGACCTGAGCAGAAGGCAGATGCTTAACGACTGAGCCACCCAGGCACCCTACAATTTCTAAATTTAAGGTGTACAGCATGTTACTTCGATACATTAGTATATTGTAACAAGATTGCCATTGAGCCTATTTATCATATTCCATCATTATAGTACAGTATTATTGACTATATTCATTTTACTGTGCATTAGATATCTATGGCTTATTTACTGCTCATTACAAGTCTGTTCTCTTAAACACCATCAATCTTATTTCCCCACCTTCATCCCCTGGTAACCACTATTTTACTTTCTGGTTTTATTTTTTTATGGTTTTGACTTTTTTTTTTTAGATTCTACATATAAGAGATATCATCAGTATTTGTCTGTCTTTGTCTGACTTATCTTATTTAGCATAATGTACTCAAGGTTCATCTATGTCATCTTAAATGGCAGGATAACTTACTTTCTCATGGGTAAATTATTTTCTCTTAGGCATGTATATCACATTTTTTAAATCTATTTGTTGATGGGCATTTGGGTTGTTTCCATATCTTGGCTATTGTGAATAAAGCTGTAACATGGGGGTGCATATATCTCCTTGAAATTCTGTTTTTATTTCCTTTGGGTATATACTGAGAAGTGGAAATGCTGGATTATATGGTAGATATATTTTTAATTTTTTGAGGAGTCTCCATATTATTTTCCATAGTGATGGGACTAATTTATATTCCCACCAATAGTGTGTAAGAATTCCCTTGTCACCACATCCTTACCAGCATCTGTTTTCTCTTGTCTTCTTGATGATAGCCATTATAGCAGGTGTGAGGTGATATCTCATTATAGTTTTGATTTGTATTTCCCTGATGATTAGGCATGTTGAGCATCTTTTCATGTGTCTGCTGGCCATTTTTAAGTCTTCTTTGGAAAAATGTCTACTTAGTTCTGCCCATTAAAAAAAACAGATTTTATTTATTTTATTTTATATTTTTTAAAGATTTTATTTATTTGACAGAGAGAGAGTACAAACAAGGGGTGTGGCCGGCAGAGGGAGAGGGAGAAGCAGGCTCCCCACTGAGCAGGGACCCTGATACGGGGCTCGATCCCAGGACCCTGGGATCATGACCTGAGCTGAAGACAGATGCTTAACCATCTGAGCCACCCAAGCACCCCTAAAAAAACAGATTTTTAAGTTGTGTTAGTTTTTTATATATTTTGGATATTAACCCCTTAGGGTTTGCAAAAATTTTTTTCTATTAGGTAGGCTACTGTTTCATTTTGTTGATTGCATATTTTGCTGTATGGAAGCTCTGAATTTCATATAGTCCTATTTGTTGATTTTTTGTTTTGTTGTTTGTGTTTTTGGAATCATCTCCAAAAAACCATTGCCAAGACCAATATTGATAATTTTCTTCTAGGTGTTTTATGATATCAGGTCTTATTTTTAAGTCTTTGATCCATTTTGAGTTAATTTTTGCAAGTGGTGTCAGATCCAATTTTGTTCTGTGTTGTTTCTCTAGTTTCCTCAGCACCATTTGTTGAAGAGACTATCCTTCTCCCATTAGGTGTTTTTTACTTTCTTGCTGAATATTAGTTGACCATAAATACTGGGTTTAATTCTGGGCTCTCTGTTCCATTCCATTGGTCTGTGTGTCTATTTTTCTGCCAGTACCATACTTTTTTTTTTTATTACTATAGCTTTGTAGTATAGTTTGAAATCAGGAAGTATGATACCTCTGGCTTTGTTCTTTTTTTCTCATGCTTCATTAGTGTTAAGGAATGACACTATTTTCTGTAAGTTGATTTTGAAACCTGCCACTTCACTGGAATCACTGATTAATTCCAACAATTTTTTGATTGACTCTATGGGATATGCTATATATATAGGATTATATTATCAGCAAATCACAACAATTTTATTTTTTCCTTCCTGATTTAGATTCCTTCTATTTCTTTTTTCTTTCTTTCTTTTTAAAAGATCTCATTTATTTATTTATCAGAGAGAGAGAGAGAGAGCACAAAGCAGGGGGAGTGGCAGGCAGAGGGAGAAGCAGGCTCCCCATTGAGCAAGGAGCTGATGTGGGACTCGAACCCAGGACCTGATCCCAGGACCCTGGGATCATGACCTGAGCTGAAGGCAAATGCTTAACCGACTGAGCCACCCAGGTGTCCCTGGATTCCTTCTATTTCTTTGTCTTGTAATTGCTCTAGCTAAGACTTCCAGTACTATATTGGATAGGGGTAGTGAGAGTGGGCAAAATTATCTTGTACCTTATCTTAGGGGAAATCATTTTAATTTTTCTCTACTGAGCATAATGTTAGTTGTGAGTTTGTTGTGTATGGCCTTTATTATGTTAAAGTATGTTCCTTCAATACCTAATATGTTAAGGATTTTTATCATGAAAGGATGTTGTATTTTGTCAAGTGCTTTCTCTGAGTCTATTGACATGACATGATCATGTGATTTTTATCTTTCATTTTATTGATGTGATGAATTATACTGATTTTTTTTTATGTTGAACCATTCTTGAATCCCAGGGATAAATCCAACTTGGTGGTTATGCTGTATGATTCTTTTAATTTATCCTTGAATTCAGGTTGCTAATATTTTGTTGAGAATTTTTGCATCTATATTCATCAAAGATATTGATCTATAGTTTTCTTAATCACCTTCACCTATTTCATCCATCCCCCCACCCACCTCCCCTCTGGTAACCATCAGTTTGTTCTCTATAGTTAAGAGTCTGTTTCTTGGTTTGTCTCTTTCTCTTTTTTTCCCTTTGCTTGTTTGTTTTGTTTCTTAAATTGAACGTATGAGTTAAATCATATGGTATTTGTCTTTCTCTGACTGCCTTATTTTGCTTAACATTATACTCTCTAGCTCCATATTGTTGCAGATGGCAAGATTTTATTCTTTTTTATGGCTGAATACCATTCTATTATGTATATATATCTATATATCTTCTTTATCCATTCATCAGTGGATACTTGGGCTGCTTCCATAACTTGACTATTGTAAGTAATGTACAATAAACATCAGAGTGCATGTATCCCTTTGAATTAGTGTTTTTGCATTTTTTGGATAAGTACCCAGTAGTGTGATTACTGGACCATATGGTAGTTCTATTTTTAACTTTTTGAGGAACCGCCGTACTTTTTCCCACTGACTCAATTTCTTGACTCATTATTGGTCATTCAGATTTTCTGTTTCTTTCTGACTTAGTCTTGGTAGGTTATGTGTTTCTAGAAATGTATCCATTTCTTCCAGGTTATGTAATTTTTTGGAATATAATTGTTCATAGTAGTCTCTTATAACTCTGTTTTTGTAGTATCAGTTATAATATATCCTCCTTCATTTATAATTTTGAGTTTTCTCTTTTTTCTTCATCTAGCTAAAGGTTTGCCAATTTTTTTTCAAAGAACCAGTTTTTAGTTTCATCGATACTTCCTATTGTTTTTCTGGTCTCTATTTTGTTTATTTCCATTCTGAGTTTTATTATTTCTTTCCTTCTGCTAACTTTGGGCATAAATTGTTCCTTTTTTTCTAATTCTATGAGGTGTATAGTTAGGTTGTTTACTTGAGATCTTTCTAATTTCTTAACAAGTGCATTCACTGCTATAAACTTTCAGCACTGCCTTTTTTTTTAAAGATATTATTTATTTGAGAGAGAGTCAGCGAGAGAGAGCACAAGCTGGGGGCAGGGGTGGTGGAGAGGCAGAGGGAGAAGCAGACTTCCCACTGAGCAGGGAGTTCCGATGTGATGTGGGGCTCAATCCCAGCAACCTGGGATCATAACCTGAGCCGAAGGCAGACACTCAACTGACTGAGCCACACAGGCACCCCTCAGAACTGCTTTTGCTGCATCCGACAAAATTTGATATGTTGTATTTTCATTTTCATTTGTCTTGAGATAATTTGTATTTCCCTTTTAATTTCTTCTTTAACCCATTGGTTATTTAAAAATGTGTTGTTTAGATTCCACATATTTGAAGATCTACACACTTTCATTTTGTTGTTGTTTCTAATTTCATGCCATTCTGGACAGAGAAGATAGTTGGTATGATTTCAGTCTTCTTAAATTTGCTAAGATTAGTTTTGTGGCCTATCATGTGATATCTCCTGGAAAATGTTCCATATGCACTTGAGAAGGATGTGCATTCTCCTGCTCTTGGATGGAATCTTCTCTATATATCTGTTAACTTCATTTATTCTAAAATGTGGCTCAATTCCAACATTTCCTTGTTTATTTTCTGTCTGTATGATCTATCCATTATTAATAGTGAGATATTAAATTCCCCTACTATTATTTCATTGTTGTCTGTTTTTCCCTTAAGATCTGTTAGTATTTGCTTAATATATTTTGGTGCTCAATATTGGGAGAGTATATATTTATGATTATTATATCTTCCTGATATATTGATGTCTTTATCTTTATATAATGACCTTCTTTATCTTTTGTAATCATTTTTGGCTTGTAGTCTATTTTGTCTGCTATAATATGGCCTTACTCACTTTCTTTTGGTTTCCATTTGCCTGGAGTATCATCTTCCACCCCTTCACTTTGAGTCTATGTTGTCTTTGGACAAGCATGATGAGTCTCTTGAAGACAGCACATATTTGGATCTTTTAAAAAAATCCATCTGGTCACTCTGCTTTTTGATTGGTGACTTCAATCCATTTACATTTAGGATGATTACTGATATATGAAGACTTACTACTGCCATTTTGTCTTCACTTTTCTGGCTGTTTTGTATCTCCCTTGTTTCTTTTTCCTTGTGTTTCAGTCTACCTTTTTAAGTTGATTTTATATGATGATTTGCTCAGTTCCCTATTTTTTATGTTTCTTGTCTTTTCTCTAGATTTCTGCTTTGTTGTTACCGTGGAGTTTTTATAAAATATCTTGTAGATAAAATGGTCCTTTTTCTGCTGATGGCAACTTATCTTCATTTGTCTATACAAGTTCTATCATTTTTCTCCTCCCCTTTTATATTTTTGATCTCACAAATTATCCCTCTTTGTGCTGTGAGTTCATTGCCAAATTGTAGTAGCTATAGTTCTTTTTAATGCTTTTCTCCTTTAACTATAATTAAGTGTTATAGTTAAGTGTTTAACATCATATTCTAAAATGCAGTTACAAATTTCTGATTCTATCTATTTAACACCGTACTCAAAGTTTTGTGTTTTCAGGTAGAAGAGCTCCTTTTCAACATTTCTTGTAAGGCAAGTCTAATAGGGTAAACTTTCTCAGTTTTTGTTGGTCTAGAAAAGGCTTTATTTCTCCTCCTTAAAGGAGGACTTTGCTGGTAGAGTATTTTTGACTGGCAATTATTATCTATCATTACTTTGAATATGTTTTTCCACTCCCTCCTGGCCTGTAGTTTCTGCTGAGAACTCTTCTGATAGTCTAAGGGGGTCCTATTGTAGGTTATTTACTTTTTCCCCCTGGCTACCTTTGAGATTCTTTATCACTGACATTTGACAGCTTCATTATATTTCTTAGAGAGGGTCATTTTGCATTGAGATAGTAAGATGAGGCATTAGCTTTATGGACTTGTGTGCCTAGTTCTTTCTCCAGGCTGGGGAAGTTCCCTGCTATTGTTTTTTAAAATAACCTCTCTACCCTTCTCCTTCTCTTTTCCTTCTGATATATCCATTATTCTTATGTTGGCTCTCCTAATGGAGTTTTGTATCTCTCATAGGGTTTCTTCACTTTTTAAAAATCTTAGTTCTTTCTCTTCTTTTACCTGAATCATTTCTAGATTCCTATCTTCCAGATTGCTTATTCTCTCTTTCATCGGATCTGCTCTATTACCAATGTTTTCTAATGCATTCTTCTCATTTATTGAATTCTTTAGTTCCAGAATTTCTCTTTGGTTCTTTTTTAGAATTTCAACCTCTTTGGTAGAGAAGTCCTGCCGTTCATTAATTTTATTCCTGAGTTCACTGAGTTGCCTTTGTGAATTTTCTTGTAGCTTGTTGAATTTCTTTATAACAGCTCTTTTGAATTGTCTCAGATCCCAATCTTCTGTGACTTTGTGTTTGGTTGCTGGAGAATTACCATTTTTTTGTGATATTGTATTATCATGATTTGCACAGTGTTTGATGAGATGTGCCTCTGCCGGCACATTTGAAATACTGAACACCTTTCTTAGGTAAAAGTTCGTTTACTTTGATTCTAACAATTCGACAGGTTGACAATTAGAAGCCTTTCTTCTGTCTGCCAGCAGGTGGTGCTACAGCACAAGCTTTTGGGTTTTCTTGCGCGGCTTTGAGGCTGTATTTGGGAGCAAGCACTTTGCACCCTCCACCCCCTCTGCCAGGGGGGTCATCAGTGCTAACATCGCTGCCACGGCCCTGGTGCCATCGATGCTGCCGGTGTTGCCAGGGTGTCACTGAGGTCCTGTGTGTCACTGTGTGTGCGTGTGTCTGTGTTGTGGGGGGAGACTGGTGTTTTGGGCGGGCCTGCCACTTCGGGGGGATGGTGGGGTTAGTGGTCACTAGAGCCACAGGCACTGCTGCCAGGGGAGCCTGGGTCACAGATGCTGCCACTGTTTTGGGAGCCATGCGGCAGGCAACCATGTGGGTGCTTCCTCAGTTCTAGGACCTCTACAAGGTAAAAGCCACCCACCCTCAGATATACAGATGTATGGATTGCTCAGCCATCCTACTGGTGTCTGCAGTCCAGGGCATCCTTTGTTGGGCTATGGATGTCCAACTGGTTGTAACTTAAAGGGGAGAGACAAAGGAAAGGAATCCCACCGTCACGATGCTCAGGTCACTCCTCCATTGTATTCTTACCCAGACACTGAAAATGTCAAGGGCTGGCCTGAGTAGGTGACCCTTCATCACTCAGTGTTGTATTGCCTGCTACTACTTCCCTCAATTCTGCTTGTCAGTACGACTTGACTTGACTTGACTTTCAAAGCCTAGATGAATGCTCATTCTCAGAGGAGCCTTTTCCATTCCCCATCAGCCAGAAGGCATTGCTTCTCCCTTTTCCCTTCTGCAGACCTTACCTGTGTGCCGTATCCTGTAGATGACCACTGTAGATGCTCTCAGCAACATCCTCCCCCAACCCCCAACAGCAACGTAAGGGCAAACACACTGACCTTTACTAGCTTCCCACAGGATTTGGCAGATAGGTATTCATTACATGTTTTCTTTTACTCACACTATATTTTAAGAAATTGATATAAGTTCCTACAGAAAAATCCCTATACCCCACATGTGTGAAATAAGTACTTCTGGTTTTACCTTTTTGCTGTAGATTTTTTAACCTTGTATTAAATATACACATAAAAAAACACTGTAGGGGTGCCTGGGTGGCTCAGATGGTTAAGCGTCTGCCTTCGGCTCAGTGCATGATCCCAGGGTGCTGGGATCGAGCCTCGCATCGGGCTCCTTGCTCAGCGGGAAGCCTGCTTCTCCCTCTCCTTCTACTGCTCCCCCTGCTTGTGCTCTCTCACTCTGTCAAATAAATAAATAAATAAATAAATAATTAAAAAAAAAACCACTGTATATTTTCTGAGACCAGTGAATGGTTTTTATAGTGTTTCAGAATAACTCTTTATAGCTTATTATCAAAATAGCTAACAGAAAAATATAAAAATAAGTTTCAGTCCTGGTGGGTTGATAATTGAAATACGTAGTTTGAGGGTGAAAGATGCATTAGTTGGTTGAGGTGAAGTGTGATTTTCTATCAAATCAAAGAAAGGAATGCATGCTGGTTGCTGTGTCTGAGATGTTTTGTGGAACAGAGCTTCCTTACAGCCAGGCTTTGGGTCAGTATCTTTCAGCCTTGCTTATTTAATTCTAAGTCTGCTTTTGGAAACACCTTTATCCTGTTTGCTATAGATGATCAATTTTTAGGTGCTATAATTTTCTCAGAAAACTGTATACCCCTTTAAAAACCTTATTTCTTTTTCATTTTTCCTTCCCTGTAAAGGAATCTTCCCAACTTGACCCTAGCTAAATTTCTCTGTTCTTTTTATTCTGCTTGCTTCAGGCAGAAAATAAACCAGATCACCAATGAACCATTTGGTGTGAGATGCACAGGTTTAAGTACTCCACTGAGTTACTATTTAAGGATGACTGATACAATGGATCAGAGTAAAAACATAAAAAAAAGAGATGTTCTTTTTTTTAATTAAAAAAACAATTCCAAATGAAATTACGTCAGTTTATAAACATTTGAAATGCATTCTCATTTTCCAACTGTTTGGTAAAAGTGGAGGGATTATTGCAATTCCTGTGGGTCTTTACTTTTTCCTTAAGGACAATCTTTTTCAAGGATTCTGCCTGGTATTCATTGTCTCCTACTTGGGAAATTGTGTGATGGTAGTTTAAAGAGGAAAATGAGTAATCAGTATTCAAAAATACTTTTTTAAAAAAAATAGCTGATAGCAGTTTATGGTTTTGGTTGAACTTAAATGAAAAATGGAAAGGAGAATAGATTTCCCTGGAAACTGTTGTGTTAGATTTTACATGAGCAAGAGAAATCTGTTTGGAGGACAAATCTGTGCTCTGAATAACAATTGTGCTATTCCTTATTTACTGTACAGTTATAAATGGTCAAATGCTCGCTGATGGGGAGGGCTAATGGTACTGGCTGGAGGCAGACAAGTGTTGGCAAGCACCACCTACCTTTCCCCAGAGCTTTGTGCCTCTTGACCTCAGACACCTCAGCTGCACAGTTTGTATATGTCCCACCCCCATCCACCCCACATCCTTTGTTCATTCTTTGTGAGCAGCCTTCATAATGTGGAAAGTATTCATGGCGAGCTGAGATGTGACCACCAAATTAACTTCCATCTGCAATGAAAGCCAAAGTTTTTCCCTCACTGCCAAACAAATTGCCTGGGGCTACCAAAACTTGGTGCTTTATTATACAAGCAAGTATCACTGAAATCATGACCAGTGATTTTAAATTAGGTGGGCATTGAGAAAAAATGAACAATGAGAACAGTGAACCTTACTGTAGGTATGTGGGCTCACCAACCCCTCTCCCGAACTCATTTACCAGGAGACTGTGGGTGGGGATTTATAGTTTTGGTTCATGGTGCTAGGATATATGATCCATATTAAAATAGTCCTGTCTATGTATAAATTGAAATTACGGAGCACTTATCTTAGATAACAAAGAAGGGAATTTGGATGGAAAATACAATAATTGTGAAAAACTACTTACTTTTCAAAACCTTTGAGATTATCTAAGACCAGGTAGAATTATGAGGAAGTCAGAAAGAAAAGGGATAAAAGCAGACTTATTCTATCCCTTTCTGGCTTCTGCTTCCTATAGTTCTTTGTTGAATCTGGGCATAATCAGAGAGCAAGACTGGGGGGGTTCAGTTTTGGATTAGACCAAGTGTTCAAATCCAACATTCTCTTTTTTTTCTTACCAGGCCTCGGGAATTGATGGTATCTTGGAGTCAGACAGGTCAACTAATATATGCGGTGAAACTCAGAGAAAACATGAGCCTTAGCATAATGTAGAAGAAACATGCAAATTTATTTATTCACACATCACAGGGAAGTCATCAATTGGAAATGTTGGTTAAAATTTAGAAAGAAAATAAAAAATACTCTGAGAGGGGTGGAATTTATAAAGGAATTACTCAGAAAAGTACAACTTAATAGTATTTGATCTTAACAACATAGTCTTTAATGGTGATATATGTCTGTAGTGTGTCATATGCCCTTTTAAATTCTATTTTGTCAGTAATTTGAAGCTTTCAAGTAATTAGAATTAAGATGGATCTGTTTACATATTTGGCACAGTATCTGGGGCATTTTGTTGCCCAGAACACATTTATACGACCTATGATGAGGTCTCTCAATTTTTTGGCAAAAAAAGAGCAATGATATTTCTGTTTGAAAAATCACTGCAGGGGCGCCTGGGTGGCTCAGCTGGTTAGGCGACTGCCTTCGGCTCAGGTCATGATCCTGGAGTCCCGGGATCGAGTCCCGCATCAGGCTCCCTGCTCGGCGGGGAGTCTGCTTCGTCCTCTGACCCTATCCCCTCTCAGGTGTTCTCTCTCTCTCATTCTCTCTCTCTCAAATAAATAAATAAAAACTTAAAAAAAAAAAAAAGAAAAAAGAAAAATCACTGCAACTGTCTGAAAGCATTTTGCCTCTATAAAGATTTGTTTGTTTGTTTGTTTTTGGTAAAATAATGCTGGCATTTTCTCTGGATTGACTTTGCTTTTTCTCAGCCATATGCACAAAGTTGAAAACCACCAAAGCAATTGTGGTGCTTGTCCCAAGCCAGGAAAGAGCTTCTCTGTCTGAACTGCCTGTTTATTAGCAAAGACAATTTGTGTATTCAAAGGTGGGTTGTTTTTTAGAAGGTTGTCTATATTGAGCCACATACCTTGAGCCACTATGAGCCACAGTTGAGCCACTGCATACCACCTTGGGTACACAGTGTCGTAAAAAATATTGTGAGCGCTGTGAATTGTGTAAGACTGTTGAATCACAGACCTGTACCTCTGAAACAAATAATACATTATATGTTAAAAAAAAAAAAAAGAGAAGAAGATAGCAGGAAGGGAAGAATGAGGGGGGGAATCGGAGGGGGAGACGAACCATGAGAGACTATGGACTCTGAGAAACAGACTGAGGGTTCTAGAGGGGAGGGGGGTGGGAGGATGGGTTGGCCTGGTGATGGGTATTAAAGAGGGCACATTCTGCATGGAGCACTGGGTGTTATGCACAAACAATGAATCATGGAACACTACATCAAAAACTAATGATGTAATGTATGGTGATTAACATAACATAATAATAATAATAATAAAAAGGGTTTTGTTTTCTATCATGTTTGCTGGGAAGCTGATGCTCCAGGCTTCATCTAGGTGATTTAATCTAGGCCCCCACTTGGGGCCTCCAATTCAGATTGAAACTCTGAGATGTATATACAATCATCTGCAGACATTTTTTGAAGTAATTTTATCTTCTTGTATCACATAATTAGTATCAATGAATAATTTAAAGCATATAGACCAATGCAATTACCACTGGTACCAAAAGGTTTAAAACTCTTTAAAAGAATTCATAGTGATGACTTTTAAGTTGTGATTTCTTTTTTTCAAGTTGTTGTCTAAATTTGTCCTGTTACATTCAAACTAGTTAAGTCTTTAAATCTATAATGAAATTTGAATGAACTTTGAGACAACAGCTAGTTTTAAATCAACTGAGGTTCTTAAATAAAATACATTCTCTGCTTATTTGTGATGTCGTAATCATGAAATAAACACCCGCTCTTTCCCAAGTAATTTTTTGAAGGTTAGTTTGTACTGACAAATACCTCAAAGTTCAGCTGTTCATCCCAGGAGCCAGGGGAAGGACACTGGGAACCCTAGGCACTTCTTGCCACTTGCGCGGGGACTCCCGGGCCCAGTGGCCGCACATTGTTCTTTTCCCCCGTCTTCAATTCCGTGTGAATTGTATGATTACTTGTGCATCGTTTTTATTATCTGTACTTCACCCCCATCCCCAAACAAACTTTACAGCTTTTCTTCCTGGGCCCCCCGCAGTGAGGCTGCCACGCACTCAAGACGAGTGGGCGGAGCTACAGGAATGAGCGGCGTGACTTCCGCCGCCCTGTCCC
>NC_138372.1:100446161-100466342 GCF_054177405.1 Leptonychotes weddellii | reverse complement strand
TTTAGGCTTTATTTGCTGTTCTTTCTCCAGCTCCTTTAGGTGGAGGGTTAGGTTGTGTACTTGAGACCTTTCTTGTTTCTTGAGAAAGGCTTGTATTGCTATATACTTTCCTCTTAGGACTGCCTTTGCTGCATCCCCAAAATTTTGAACAGTTGTGTTTTCATTTTCATTTGTTTCCATGAATGTTTTTAATTCTTCTTTAATTTCCTGGTTGACCCATTCATTCTTTAGTAGGATGCTCTATAGCCTCCATGTATTTGAGTTCTTTCTGACTTTCCTCTTGTGATTGAGTTCTAGTTTCAAAGCACTGTGGTCTGAAAATATGCAAGGAATGATCCCAATCTTTTGGTACTGGTTGAGACCTGATTTGTGACCTAGGATGTGATCTATTCTGGAGTATATTCCATGGGCACTAGAGAAGAATGTGTATTCTGTTGCTTTGGGATGGAATCTTCTGAATATATCTGTGAAGTCCATCTGGTCCAGTGGATCATTTAAAGACTTTATTTCCTTGTTGATCTTTTACTTAGATGATCTGTCCATTTCAGTAAGGGGGGTTGTCAAAGTCCCCTACTATTATTGTATTATTGTCGATGTGTTTCATTGATTTTTTTATTAATTGGCTTATATAATTGGTTGCTCCCATATTAGGGGCATGAATATTTACAATTGTTAGGTCTTCTTGTTGGATAGACCCTTTAAGTGTGATGTAGTGTCCTTCCTCATCTCTTATTATAGTCTTTGGTTTAAAATCTAATTTGTCTGATATAAGGATTGCCACCCCAGCTTTCTTTTGATGTCCATTAGCATGGTAAATGATTTTCCACCCCCTCACTTTCAATCTGGAGGTGTCTTTGGGTCTAAAATGAGCCTTCTGCAGACAGCTTATCAATGGGTCTTGGTTTTTTTTACCAATCTGATAGCCTGTGTCTTTTGATTGAGGCATTTAGCCCATTTACATTCAGGGTAACTATTGAAAGATATGAATTTAGTGCCACTGTATTTCCTGTAAAGTGACTGTTACTGTATATTGTCTGTATTCCTTTCTGGTCTATGTTACTTTTAGGCCGTCTCTTTGCTTAGAGGACCCCTTTCAGTATTTTTTGTAGAGCTGGTTTGGTGTTTGCAAATTCTTTTACTTTTTGTTTGTCTTGGAAGCTTTTTATCTCTCCTTCTATTTTCAATGGCAGCCTAGCTGGATAGAGTATTCTTGGCTGCATATTTTTCTCCATTAGGGCTCTGAATATATCATGCCAGTCCTTTCTGTCCTGCCAGGTCTCTGTGGATAGGTTTGCTACCAATCTAATGTTTCTACCATTGTAGGTTACAGACCTCTTTTCCTGAGCTGCTTTCAGGATTTTCTCTTTGTCTCTGAGACTCATAAGTTTTACTATTAGATGTTGGGGTGTTGACCTATTTTTATTGATTTTGAGGGGGTTTCTCTGTGCCTCCTGGATTTTGATGTCTGTTTCCTTCCCCAAATTAGGGAAGTTCTCTGCTCTAATTTGCTCCAGTATACCTTCTGCTCATCTCTCTCTTTCATCTTTTTCTGGGATCCCAATTATTCTAATATTGTTTCATCTTATGGTATCACTTATCTCTCGAATTCTGCCCTCGTGATCCAGTAGTTCTTTATCTCTCTTTTTCTCAGCTTCTTGATTTTCCATCATTTGTTCTTCTATATCAGTAATTCTTTCTTCTGCCTCATTTATCCTAGCAGAGTGTCCATTTTTGATTGCACCTCATTAATAGCCTTTTGATTTTGACTTGGTTAGATTTTAGTTTTTTTATTTCTCCAGAAAGGTTTCTCTAGTATCATCCCTGCTTTTTTCAAGCCCAGCTAGTATCTTTATAATCGTTATTCTGAACTCTAGTTCCGACATCTAACTAATGTCCATATTCATTAGGTCCCTCGCAGTCGGTACTGCCTCTTGTTCTTTTTTTTGAGGTGAGTATTTACATCTTGTCATTTTGTCCAGAGGAGAATAGATGAATTAGAGGACAAAATGCTAACAGGATAACAATGACCCCAGACAAATAAATACTGAACAAATCAGGAGAGACCTGAAACCAGGGGGAAAAGAATGGAAAAGAAAAGGAAAAAAAAAAACAAAACAACAGAATATGAACAGGTTGGTGAACAGATCCATGCCACACACTAGATTTTGGGTGCATTTTGGTTTGTTAGAAGAAACTGCCTCCCAAAATTTTAAAGAAAGAAAAACTTATATATGTACAAAAATAAGAATAAATATGATGAAGGGATGGAATATGAATGTAAAGATGAAAATTATAAAAGATTTTATAAAAGGAATGGATAATATAAGAAGTTGGTTTAAAAAGAAAGAAGAAAAATTTTAAAAAAAGGGAGAGAATGTGATCAGGCAAGAAACTAGAACAAAGCCATACACTAGAGATTTAGGGTATATTTTGGTCTGTTAGAAGAAACTGTATCCCAAAATTTTAAAGAGAGAACAACTTACATATATACAAAAAGTAAGGTTAACTACTATGAAGAGATAGAATATGTCTGTAAAAATGAAAAATAAAAAAGATTTTTAAAAGAAGGGATTGATAAGATGTTGGTTGAAAAAGGGAAAAAGAAAAATTCAAACAAAATAGATAAAGAAAAAAAAGCAAATTTAAAAAATTAACTTTGAAAAACTAAAGAATCATGGGAAAAAAACATGAATTCTATGTGCAGTATTCCTCTAGCTGGAGTTCTGCTGTTCTCATTGATCAGTAAACTTTGTCTTGACTGGCTGTTCTTGCTGATCTTCTGGGGGAGGGGCCTGTTGCAGTGATTCTCAAATGTCTTTGCCCCAGGCAGATTTGCACTGCCGAAGCCAGGGGCCAGGCTGAGTAATCTGCTCAGGTTTGCTCTCGGTAGCTTTTGTTCCCTGCAAGCTTTCCGTACAGCTTTGGAGGACGTGAAAGAAAATGGTGGCCTCCCAATCTCTGCCTCAGAGGACCTGGGAACTCAGGGGGCCCTACTCCTCAGTGTGCCCCCAGAGGAAAGCAATCACTCCTGTCTACCCAGTCTCCAGCTGCTCTCCTTGCTCACCCAGCCTGTGACCTAGCATTTCTATCTCTGGCACCCAACACCATGTGGAGTCTCCAAACCTGGCAGATCCCTGCCATGTGCTCTGACGCTGCTCCTCCTGGGGAAGAAAGGGGATTCTCCCCAGATCTGCCACTTGTTGGGTCCCTGCTGGAAGATCAGTGGCCCAACTGTGCCACGGATCATGGTTTATGGCAACCCTGAGCTGAGTGCCCACTCCTTGGCTCCATCTCTGCAGCCAGCTTCCCTGCTCTGATACCTGGGAGCTCTGCCACACTCAGGCACCCCCAGTCTTTCTGTGACCCCAAGGGTTCTGAGACCACACTGTCCCAGCAAGGGTTCCACCCCCTGCTTAGCCACTGGAGCGATGTCCCTCAGTGGAGCTGACTTCTAAAAGTTCTGACTTTGTGCTCCGTGGCTCTATCACTTGCCCATAGTGGCAGACAGAGGCCCCCTACCCCGCTGTCTATCTTCCCGAATATTGCCTCGGATTTACTTCTCTGCACATCCTACCTTCCAGAAAGTGGTCGCTTTTCTGTTCAGAGAGTTGCTGCTATTCTTTTCTTCAATCTCTTGTTGAGTTTGTAGGTGTTCAGAATGGTTTGATCCCTATCTAGCTGAATTCCTGGGACCAGATGACATTTAGGGCTCCTACTCCTCTGCCATCTTGCTCCTTCTCCCAATCCACAGACTTCTAATTTATTTTTTTAAAACTTTTTGTTACATAGGCAGAAGGTTCACATGGTTCTTTTAAATGTCTAATCAACCTAAAGTTCTTAACATTTTAATCTTCCCACCCTGGATAATTTAGAAAATGTAACATTGATGATGGAAAGTAATAAAGAATAGCCTTTAAAAATGTCATTTTTATTAATTAACTAGTGAATACCATTGGAAATTAAGCTCCTTTTTCCTCTAAAGAGGTTCAACATTATTGCAGTTAAGTAGGGAGAAGAATTCTGATATTCTTCTTCTTTTTCTTTCTTTTAAAGATTTTATTTATTTATTTGACAGAGACACAGCGAGAGAAGGAACACAAACAGGGGGAGAGGGAGAAGCAGACTCCCCATTGAGCAGGGATCCCAGTGTGGGGCTCGATCCCAGGACCCTGGGATCATGACCTGAGCCAAAGGCAGACACTTAAGTGACTGAGCCACCCAGTTGCCCCCTGATATTCTTCTGAAACAAAGTAGCAGTTAGGTAGGACATGGACCACAGTTTGAAAACTCACTTAAAGTTCTGAATATTATGAAATGAAAGAATCCTGTTGTTTCAATTACCATGAAATAATTAAAATTGCAGAGATCTTAAATAACTTTCCTGTAAGTTATACCACAGTGGATTAAAGAAGACATTCATTTCAAAGTGCTGTATTAAAATTACACTGACAGTGAATATTTGATGGTGTTTTCAAATTATCTTCTACATAGTTACCATCATTTTATATACCATTTTACATTTATCTGAATACTAATTCCAGGAGTAATGCTACTTTACATGAGTGTTTCATTGAAGAAGAAAAGGACTTGCCAAAGGTAACTACAAACCACCTTTTCATATGTTGTATATAAAGATTCAGTTCAGTGGAACAACCTGAAATAACTAGTAACAACAAATGAACAGGACCTGAAAATGGCTTAATTCATATGAGCTTATTGGAAGGACTTTCAATATAAAAGTGTCAAGATACACTCTTTCTTAGCAGAAAGTTTAACTTGATAAATGGTAAATAAAAATAACTCACTGTAAACCTAGAGCAAAGTAATCTGGTTATATCTGACCTCCATGAGGAGTGCCGATTCAAAATGCAGACCCTGTTGCCCTTCTTGTTTCTTGTGATGGGAACTCAGGAACAAACTCTGAAGGGTGAGCATGGAAGGACCTGGCCACTGTTCCACATTTTGGGTGTCTAGTTTACTCACTTAGTCAGCCTCTCTGCCCTCCTCTATATCCCTCCAGGCACAAGGTTAGCATCATGCAGGAAGACCCCTCCACAGGTCTTAACAGGGGCTTAATTCAGGCTGGGCTCTCTTCTCCCAGGGGGTTTTGGGGCCAAGGGGGTAAATTGTGTGAAGGGCTGAGGGTGAGGTGGTGTTTCCTAGAGCTAGAGGTGAGGGCTTAAATCCCAATTCATCCCTTACCAGCCCTGAACTTGAATATGAGAAAAAAAAAAAAAAGGTAACAGAAGTCTTACCTCACTCTTGTGAGGATTAAATAAGAAAATATACATGAAAGGGTTAGCAAAATGTCTGACACATAGTGAACAGTCAAATGTTAGCTATGGCTTCTTCCAAGTATGCCAGGTTGCATATCTCAACAACTGAATTTATCATCCTACTATTTCTGATTCTCTTTAGTCTAAGCCCATTCTCTCAATATTCCAGTCCCACATCTTGTCTTAGAAATTTTAGAGCATTGTCATGTTGTTTAAGGGTTAGAGTAGATCTATGTAATTACCTAGAACCATAGCAGAGCATTAGCATGCAATAAAGGCAGTGTCTAACTTCTTGGTTTTCTATCTCTGTTAACAGGGTCGGTGTCCCCTCAGTCTTTTGCACTGGAACCCTTCCAGTCACTCTTGTGGTTCCCCAATCCTCTTGGTTCTATGGCAAAATCATCACTCTGATCTAACTTCACTTACTTGGTCCCTTTCTGTCTCATGACAGCCACCCAGCATGTCACAGCCTCTTTTTCTTCAGCCCTTCTCCCTCCTGCCCATCCTCCACTCCAACCCCAGAGGTTTCTCCTTAGACTCTTACTAGGTCACCTCAGCCTGAGGTTAAATAAGATCAGTCACAAAGCTGAATTCCTGAGCTTCCTACTTTCCATGTTCTCAGATAATTCCTCCCAGAGAGTTCTGGGGGGCTCAGTGCTGATGATTTTTAGCATGTGGCTTCTACCATTTTTCTTTTCTGCCACAGTTGGTTGAACTGACAGCAGCTGCTCTGCTGGGGTCTGCCCAGATCTGCCAAGGCTACCTGTACTCCTGATCTCCCATCTGCACGCCCCCTCTTAGTTGCTACCAGGATTTTCTTTCTTCTTCTTTTTAAAAAAGATTTATTTATTTATTTATTTAAGAGAGAGAGAGAGAGAGTGTGGGGAGGGGCAGAGGGAGAGAATCTTCAAACAGTAGAGCGTGGAGCCTGACTCTGGGCTCCATCCCACAACCCCTGAGATCATGACCTGAGCTGAAACCAAGAGTCAGGCACTCAACTGATTGAGCCACCATGTGCCCCCAGAATTTTCTTCCTTAAAAAGAAAATCTGATCCTGAAAAACCCATTAGGTTCTCTTGACACCACATGATATCCTCCAGAAAAGCAGGTGTCAGCTGGTTCCATTCAGCCAGGGAAAAGAGTGTGGGACACATGAAGAGATGGAACCCTGAGGCATCTAGAATGTTTACACCCATCCCGTTGATGTCTTGTGACCTCCCCAATTTTGTTAACCTCCCACTGCTCACCTCCATAACTGTTTTTCCAGTTTCTGACAAGTGTCACTGTCTAGCTCTGGGGGGTGTGGTTCTCTCTCTCTTTCTCCTTGCCCTTCTATACTCCATGACTGACCTTGTGACAAGTGACATATTTGCAGGATCCTTCTTTCCTTAACTGTCCCCAGTGATAATTTAGGGGTCTTTGGCATCTGAAGGACAGATTCTGAGGCCTGGATGTCTCAGGGCACTTGGCATATATCCCCACCACAGGCCTTGTTGTAGAGGATGAATAGATAAAGAAGATGTGGTTCGTATATACAATGGAATATTACTTAGCCATCAAAAGGATGAATACCCGCCTTTTACATTGACATGTATGGAACTGGAGGGGATTATGCTAAGTGAAATAAGTCAAGCAGAGAAAGACAATTTCATATGGTTTCACTAATATGTAGAATATTAGGAATAGCATGGAGAACCATAGGGGAAGAGGGAAAATTGAATGGGAAGAAATCAGAAAGGGAGACAAATCATGAGAGACTCTGGACTCCAGGAAACAAACTGAGGGTTACAGAAGGGAGGGGGTGGGGGGATGGAGTTTAAGGAGGGCATGTGTTGTGATGAGCACTGGGTGTTATACACAACTAATGAATCATTGAACACTACATCAAAAACTAATGATGTACTTGGCTAACTGAACATAATTAAAAAAAAAAGACACACACAAAAAAAGAATTACATTAGATGAAGTAGATCATGTCATTATTCATTACCTATAGGTTTATTTTCCCATTAGATTAGGAGTTTCTAGTGTAGTTAGGAAAGTATATTGTTTATAACTCTCCTAATTCAGTGACTGTTTGTAAAAGAATGGATTAATGTAGTCTGTTTACTAAAATTTGTCATATTGTACTGCTATGGGGAGATTTTGTTTTAAAACTTTCCCTTAACATTCTCTGTGGTATTGAGATTTATCAGGAGCAGTGTTCCTTGTGTCACTTGATGGATTTGGCTAGACATATTTTTTTATTTTAGACATATTTTTGAAAACCCAAATGCAAGCGCATGGTTTTAGAACACTTTTCTGTTCTGGTGTTGTTTTTGGCTTCCAGAGATGAGACTGATAGTAGCATGCTATCACGTGTGTGTCATTCTCTTTAGTATCCCAGATACTGTTGTTGCTGCTGCCACCATCCATGGCTCTGTGAAGGCCTCTGGGGAGCAGGCACTTTCCTTTATTGGGGAATGATGTGGTGTGCTGTAGTGTTTAGAAACATTTTTATGTCTTGCATATGAGAGGCCACCCTCTGTCTGAGAGCAGCATAAATGGCCCCATCTGCCATTGAGAGCCAGCACAAAGGCATCTGGAAGTATTTCTTCTATCTTTAACAATTTCATTACCTCCACTTTATTTTTGCCATGAAAATATCCATCTCACTGAAGATATGAATGTTTTGTCTGGTTTAGAAATGTGGTGTAACCAGCTTAATTTTATATTAAATGAGTAGTTTGCATCTAAGAGCCTGCTGGAGGCCTACCACATCCTGGTCAAGAGACAAGAAGAGAGGATCATACAGAGATCCCTGGCATGTAGATTCAGGGACCAAAGGGGGGGGAAAGTCAGTCTGCCATGAGGGAACAACCAAAGGAAAAAACCTTCAGAGTAGGAATCAGGACATCTGGGACCCTGTGCTGGTCCCTCTCCATCAGAGCCAGTGTTTTTGGAGCCTCTGTTTTCTCTTTTGTGATATTAGCTCCACAAAGGCATAGAATCTGTCTTCCTTTGTCACCTTGATAATAGCTAGTCACTTAAAACTTGTTGACAGAATGAATGTATGGTTGTTCTAAGTTTTTTTTAATACAAAGTTTTTATTAGGTGTTAAAGTGTGTATCACAGGAAAAGGGAGACACAATTGAAGAAATAGAACATCAGATTATTAAAGCCATGTAATTCTTGAATAGCCAGAGAGAAGAAGGACAAAGTTTTCACACACAGGTGTTTAAGACTACCCAGAGAATAGGATTGAGATCTGTGAAGTAAGCACCAAATATCAAATACCCTAAACAGGATAAAGTCTGCTCAGTAACAAACCCAGAGATAGCAAATTAGGTAAATGGTAATTTAGATACATAACTGCATTTTGTGAGTTGGATTGAGAGTCAAGGTAGGCAGCAGGAGCCCAAAGCTAGCAGAGAACTTTAAAAATATCAGGCTTTTCTGTTGCCGAAGCTATGTTTTGGAGAAATGGTAACCATTGAACCAGTTTCATTAGAGTGGATGTAAGGTTGACTAGGGGTCTATAGCTGCTTCTGGGCCTCAAGGACAAATTCTCAGGAGGATGGCATTTCTTCAGATGTGAACTGTTAGGCATATAATAAACCATTAATAAATATTTGTGAAGTGAATGAAAGATATAATGTTAAATTGAACTTTGATGTGACTCAACTAGGACATGTGCAGTCACAATTTATCTGTTTGCCAGTGATGTGCATTCTTTTTCATTCTGTGTTTTCACCTGATTTATAAGATATAGAATGGTGGTTGCTGGACATGTTTTTAAGTTATCATGTGTTTGTGCACATATGCACTCATGAAAAGTTGAAGCCAGCTTTAAATTTTTCATGGCTCATTTCGGATGCTGAGAAAGCTCTTCCAGTCCTGTATTAGCATCATTATCTAAAAATTTAGAACTTGGCTTTTACTGGCATCAATGAATTTTTCCACAAGTTCTCTTTTTCCCAGAATTTGCACTTATATTTGAACTTGAATGTAAGAAAGTTAACTTCTTATAATTTGTTCCTAATATAGCAGAAAGGCCACTGAATTTGACATCAAAATAGGATTCTTATAAAGACTCAATTATCAACTTGCTATGTACCTTGAAGTCAGTTAAATTCTCTTGGCCAGAGGAAGCACTTTTGGAATGGCAGAATAAAGACTTCCAAAAATCCATTTATCCATTATAAACAATAAGAACATTGGCAATTTTTTTCCCTCAGGATTCTGGAAATTAACCAAAACCTTACAAAAATCTAAGGAGCATTTATGTAAGAAAAGTGGCTAAATTTCAATAAGGATGTAGCTTTGTAATGTTTAATGTTTGTAATGTTTTACTTGCTTTATTTCCTTCTTTTCCTTCTCTCCACAGTAGCCTTGAAAACTAACAGCCTCACAGCCATGGTAATTGCGAAAACAAGCTGCCTACAAACCATTAAGAGGGAAAAATAGGTCTGAAAATCCTTAAAATAGACCAGTCCCTAGAAAATTGTTACTATTTGACTTATCTGGAAACACCCTCCCCTGAAAGTCCTATTCACATGTCTAGTCTAATCTTTATTTTATTTGATTCAGAGCTACCTCTGTGAAGAAAGCCTTATCCTTAGGGCATTGGTTGAAAACAATTAGCAGCAGTCATTTACTATCACAGCTGCCCTATGCAATGATAGTAGTTGGGACAAACACGAAGATGGCCACAAAAACTTAAAAGGAAAATATGAGAAATGAGATGTCTGTAGAAAGCTTTGAAAAATGCTGACATATTCCAAGGGATGTAGAAGGTTATGCACATGTGCAGAAAAAAATTGAGAAAGCCTCAATCTTTTATCTTTGGCTGACCTTGAGCTACTGCAAAACAGGAAATGAAAGCTACAGCAGAGTAGTAAACTGCCAGAGTTTTGAAGGCCCAAGACACACACACACACACACACACACACACACACACACACACACTGAGCAAAGGGTGGAAGACTTATGGTTCAAGGCATTTAAGGAAATAGCTTTTTAATCATTAGCTACCTAACAATTAGCTATCTGAACAGAGACTTAACTGGCATTACAAAACAAAAAATGCAGACTTTAAACAAATATTTCAAGAAAATCACTGAATAAATAGCAAAAACAACTAAACTGGGGGAGATTTTCTGGTTTTCAGTATTGGCACACTATATTATGTTAAATGTTCAGTTTTCAAAAAGAGGGAGGAGAGGGAGAGATTGAAAGAGAGAGAGAGAGAGATGCAAAGAAACAAGAAAGTATGGCCCATGCAGAAGAAATAAAAAACAATCAGTAGAAATTATCCATAAAGAAGCTCAGATGTTGGACTTACTAAATAAATATTTTAAATTGGCTATTATAAATATGTTCGAAGAACTAAAGAATTGTTCAAACAATGCCTAAAGAATTAAGGACAGTGTGAGAATGATGTCTTACCAAATAGGGAATATCAGTAAAGAGATATAAATTACTAAAAAGAACTAGATAGAATTTCTAGAGTTGAATAGTACAAAAATGGAAATAAAAAACAACCAGAGGGGCGGAAGAGTGTTTTTGAGCTGGCAGAATAAAGAGTAAGTAAACTTGAAGACAGGTCAATGGAAATTATCTAAATTATCTAGTCTTAGAGACAGAAAGGGGAAAAAAAATGAAAGAAGATAAACAGAGCCCAAAAGACCCATTGGATACCATCAAGTGTACCAACATATACATAATGGGAGTTCTAAAATGACAAGAGCAGGAAAAAGGAACAGAAAAAATAGTGAAAGCAATAATGGCTGACAACTTCCAAAATTTTCTGAAAACAATAAACACATCAGACAAGTTCAAAAAACTCCAAATAAGATGAACTCAAAGTGATCCACACCTAGACACATACTCAAAATGATAAAAGCCACAAGGAATCTTAAAAGCAGGAAAAAAAGAAACATCACATACAAGGGGTTCTCAATAAGATTAATAGCCAATTTCTCATCTGATACTATGGAGACCAGAAGGCAGTGGATGACATATTCAAAGTGTGAAAAGATTGTCAATCAATAGTTCTATAGCCAGCAAAACTATCCTCCCCAAATGCAGAAATTAAGATATTCCCAGATCAGAGTGTTCACTACTAGCAGACCTGCTCTACCAGATATACTAAAGAGATTTTTTTTTCAGGATGAAATCAAAGGACACTAAGCTATAATTCAAATTCATACAAAAAAATCATAAAGGTTACTACATCAGTGAAAACATAACTATATTTTTATTTGTAGCTCTTTTCTCCTCCTATCTGACTTAAAAACCAGTTAGATCAAATAATTTTTAATAAACTGTATTGATGGGCTTATAATAGAGATGTAATTTGCATGAAGCACAAAGAGCTCTAGGAGCACTTTTTTTTTGCATACTATTGGAATTGTTATGGTATTAAAACAAGTCATTTATTTTAAGATGTTAACTGTAATCCCCAGGGTAACTACTAAGAAAAGAGCTACAAAAAATTGTAAAAGAAACAATGGAAGAATTAAAATGGCACACTAGAGAATTTTGGTTTAATAACAATACAAAAGGCAGTAATTGAAGAAAGAGGAACAAAAAGATATGAGACAGAAAACAAAAGGTAAAATGGCATTGGTAAATCCTATCCTATCAATACTTATATTAAATGGAAATAGATTAAACACTCCAATCAAAAGGCAGAGATTGCAGAATGAATGAAAAAAACACATGCAACTATATAATATCTATAAGAGGCCCACTTTTGATTTAAAGAAACAAATAAGTTAAAAGGAAAAGAATAGAAAAGATATAGTATGCAAGCAACAACCACAAGATGGGTGAAATGGCTATACTAATATCAGAATAGACTTTAAGACAAATTTTTGCTAGAAACAAAGCAGGAGTTTTACAAATGATGAAAGATTTAATCCATCACGAACACATGATAATTATAAACCTATATGCACCTAACAACTGAATCCCAAAATGCATGAATAAAAATTGATAAAATTGAAGGGAGAAATAGATATTTTAATAATAATAGTTGGATATTTCAATACTTTCAATAAAGTAATTCAAATAATACAAAGTATTAACTCCCTGGAATGGAATTTGAAATCAATAACAAAAGGAAATTTGGGAAATTCAGAAATATGTGGAAATTAAGCAAAACACAACTAAAAAACAATGGGTCAAAGAAAAAAATCACAATGAGAATTAGAAAATGAAGTAAATGAAAGTGCAAACTTAAGATAGCAACACTTAAGGGCTGTAGCTACAGCCATGATTAGAGGGATATTTGGAGTTGTAAATGCTTGTATTTTGAAAAGAATAGAGATCTCAAATAAATAACCTAATTCTCCACCTTAAAAGATAGAAAAGAGCAAACTAAATCCAAAGTAAACAGAAAAAAGGAAGAATAAATATTAGAGCAGAAATAAATGAAACAGAATACAAAAACAAAAAAAAAGTAAAACAAAATTGAAAGTTGGTTCTTCAGAAAGATCAACAATATTGACAAACCTTTAGTAGACTGACCAAGAAAAAAGGGGAGAGGGCACCTGGGTGGCTCAGTTGGTTAAGCGACTGCCTTCGGCTCAGGTCATGATCCTGGAGTCCCGGGATCGAGTCCCGCATCGGGCTCCCTCCTCGGCAGGGAGTCTGCTTCGTCCTCTGACCCTATCCCCTCTCATGTGTTCTCTCTCTCATTCTCTCTCTCTCAAATAAATAAATAAAATCTTTAAAAAAAAAAAAAAAAAGGGGAGAAGATTCAAATTACTAAAGTCTGGAATGAAGGAGGGGTCAGTACTTCTGAAATTACAGAAATAAAAAGAATTATGAGGGAAGACTATACATATAGTAGGTAATGTAGATGAAATGGTCAAATTCCTAGAAAGACACAAACAGCCAACACTGACTCAAGAAGAATTAGAAAATCTGAGTAGACCTAAACAAATAAAGAGATTGAAGTAGTAATTTAAGAAAATTCTCATAGTTATACCCCAGTCACAAATAGCCTCAGATAGTGGTGAATTCTCCCACACATTTAAAAAACAATTAGTAAACACTCTTGACAAATATTTTCAAGAACTAAAAGAGGAAGGAGTACTTCTAGTTCATTTTATGAAGCCTGTATTACTCTTATACCAAAACAAAACAAAACCATCACAAGAAAACCATAGACTAATATCCTTTATGAAGAGAGATGTAAAAATCCTCAAGAAAATATTAGCAAATTTAACCCAGGAACTTATAAAAGGATTATACACTATGAGCAAGTGAGAATTCACCCAAGAATGCAAGGTTGTTTTCACATCCAAAATCTACTGATGTCACACTCTGTATTACTAGAATAAAGGACAAATACCACATGACCATCTCAATATATGCAGAGAAAATAATTGACAAATTCAACACCTTTTCTTGTTAGAAACAGCCAACAAATTAGGAATAAAAGGGAGCTTCAGCTTTATGACCTAATTGTCTCCCAAATTCCATCATATTGGAAATGAGGCTTCAACATATGAATTTTGGGGGGAGACAAACATTCAGTCAATAGCACACTGGAACCATGTTGAAAGACATTAAAGAAGAAATAAATAGAAGGGCACATCATGTTCATGGGTTGGAACATTTAATATTGTTAAGATAGCAATACTTCTCAAATTGGTCCATAGATCAAATAAATCCCTATTCAAGTTCTAGCTGCCTTTTTGCAGAAATTGACCAGCTGATGCTAATATTCATATAGAAATGCAAGACACCCAGAATAAACAATCTTGAAACAGAAAAACAAAGTTGGAGGACTCACACTTCTTAATTTCAAAACTTAATACAAATATGTTGTTATCAAGATTGTGCGGTAATGGCATAAGGATAGACATGACATACATATCAATGGAATAGTATTGAGAGTGCAGAAATAAACTTGTATTAATGATCAAATGAATTGACAAGGGTGCCATGACAATTAAATGTGGATAAAACAGTCTTTTCAACAAATGGTATGGAATAACTGTATGTCCACATGGAAATGAATGAAGTTAGGCCTCTGTTTCAAATAAAAATTAATGCAAAATGGATCATTGACATAAATGTAAATGTGAAAACTGTAAGCTCTTAGAATAAAACATGGGACTAAATCTTCATGGTCTTGGGTTAGGGAATGGATTCTTACAACACCAAACACAAAGTGACAAGAGGAAAAAATGAATTGTTCTTCATCAAAGTTAACAACTTTTGCACTTCAAGAAATGAAGTGCACCACCAAGAAAATGAAAAGACTTCTCAAAGAATGGGAGAAATAGATCTTCAAATTCTATGTCTGACAAGGGTCTAGTATCTAGAATATGTCAACAATAAAAAACAACCTGATTAAAACTGGGCAAAGTATTTGAATAGCTGTTTCTTGAAAGAAGATACACAACAGCCAATAAAGCACATGAGGTGATGTTCAATATCATTAGTAATTAAGGAAATGCAAAGGAAAAACACAATAAGATACAATTTTACATTAACTAGGATGGCTAAGACATAAAAAAGACAGATAATAACAAGTATCAGCGGGTGTGGAGAAACTGGAACCCTCGTTCACTGCTGATGGAATTGGGAAATGGAGCAGCCATTTGGGAGAACAGTTTGGCAATTTCTCAAAATGTTAAACACAGAATTACCATATGAACCAGAAATGCTAATGTCAGTTAAATAAACAAGAAAATGAAAACATATTTCCACACAAAAGGCTGTACACAAATTTTCATACTCGCATTATTAATCGGGAAGAGTGGATAAAGAAAATATGGAATATCCATACAATGGAATATTATTTGGCAATAGGAGGAATGAAGTACAGATTCATGCACAATATGGATGATATTTGAAAACATTCTGCTAAGTGAAGGAAGCCAGTTACAAATCATCATATATTGTATGATTTTATTTATATAAATGCTCAGAATAGACACATCCATAGAGGCAGAAATACAGAAACCGCACAGTCAGGGGCTGAGAGGTGAGAGTCAATGGGGGAATTAGAGCTAATGAATATGGTGTGATGATATGACTAATGGGGCATAATTATATGGGGTGATCTTTTTGGGGTGGTAGATATTCTAAAATGAGTGGTGATGTCTATAAATCTGTCAATATTCTAAAAACCACTGAATTGTACCCGTTGAGTGATTTTTTTTGGTATGCAATTTATATCTCAAAAGAGCTATTATAGTTTTTTTCACTTGACCTTCAGTTTCTCATTTGAGAAATGAGAGTTGGGGTTGGTTATCTCTATAGCTTCTTCCAGCTCATTTTACTCATAGCTCATTTATGTATGCCTAGGAAGTTGTATGGAAATTGAACTTTGTAAAGCAGAAATGTATTTGCTCATTGTTTCATTCTCAGAGATACTTTAATTTTATTTGCCATTGTCTTTGTTAATCCTGTACCCTAGCTTCAGTTGCTCTGTAGAGAATGCAAACAGTTCAGGGCTTCCCAAGGATGTACAGTTTTTAAAAAAGAATGTATATGTGTGCACACATACATTGTGAGTGTTAAATGTAAAAGAGATCATTTTAATCCAGCAAGAGAAGTGATCTAAATTAAGTGAAGTTTTCTGTAATATACTTCATTTTTCTCAGTAAGCATTTTTTTTTTAAAGATTATTTATTTATTTATTTGAGACAGAGAGAATGAGAGACAGAGAGCATGAGAGGGAAGAGGGTCAGAGGGAGAAGCAGACTCCCTGCCGAGCAGGGAGCCCGATGCGGGACTCGATCCCGGGACTCCAGGATCATGACCTGAGCCGAAGGCAGTCGCTTAACCAACTGAGCCACCCAGGCGCCCTCTCAGTAAGCATTTTTGAAATAACTTTTAATCAAACAAACTCTGGAGGCACTAAAGTAAGTGGAAATATTTTAGATTAAGTAGGTACAGTTATTGTATGTAGTAACAAGAACATTAAAAAAGGAATACCAGGACATGTGAGTTTAATTTTAACCTTGATATGGGCAAGTTTATTAAGAACCTTAAACCTTATTTTTATTTTAAAATATAGATAATAAATAAACATGTGTGCATGTGTGTGTGTGTGTGTGTATAATTACTGGACAAAATTCCCTTAGTATTTATCAGAGGTAATAATAAAATAATAGGTGACATTTACTGAGCACTGTATATGAGCTAAGTGAAGAATACCTTGGGATAAGGATATCATATTTGTAAAATATGAATAATGATAAAAGCATGAGTTCCAAAGTAATTGCTAAGAAATTTGAGTTTTTTCCTTTTTTCTGGAGAAAATTAGCCCTAGAGTTATTGGAGAAGTTTGAGATATGTGTAGAGAGTCTTAAAGGGACCCTCAAGAGACAGCATCTAAGGGATGTTTGGAAGTGGCTAAATTTAGTAGGGCTTACTAAGGGCTGTTAGGTCCCCACAAGCACTCATGCCTTCGCTAATTTATCTGTGTAATAGCCCAGTCACCAAGCAGAATGTTTCCTGGATGCATCCGAATGGAGACCCAGGTTAATTGAATGCTTAGATATCTGGCTAAGATACTGTAGAGGGTAAGGAGCTTAGCTCTTCGATGTTAAGTCCAGTATGAGAACAACATAATTTAAATGCTCCATTATTGCTTACATTTCTTCTTTTAGTTTTCCACAACACTAAAATGTGGCAAACTAATGAACAGTCATTTCTACAAGTATTTTTAAATGGAGAATTGATCTGTTTATAACTCTTACCTATGGAGAATTTTCCAGTCTTTTCCCCTCTTTGCCCCCCACTAACAATAATGGAGTGCATATTGTGTGCTAATCGGAGTGCTTTGTGGTCCTTCCTCGTGGCTCTTATACTTGAAATGGGACATAGATAATAAAGAAAAAGCCCCAAATATATAGAGTGAAAATTCTGAAACTATGTAGAAAATGGTGCAGTGATGAAACATAGGTGATTGGGGTGGAGGAGTTTATTTAGAAACATCAGGGCTTCCTTGCCTGAGAAAGGGACATTTAAGTTGAGACCTGCAGAATGAGGAGGTAGCCATTTGAAGAACTTCCAAGCAGAGATGTGAAGTCTAAGACAGGAAAGATTTTGGTACTTAGGGCAACAGAAAGAAGGGCAGTGGGGCTTAGTGACTGAAAGGAGGATAGCACAAGACACTTAGTAGATGAGATGAATAGGTGAGGAACCTCCTTCAACCAACCTGGGGCAAACAAACAACCCATGGGTGCCTCTGTCCCTGGAATCTGGTGCTCAGCACTGACAGAGTGAGTACACATGTAACCCCAACATCTGATCTTATGGTCAACTCTATTCTGGTTCTGGAAAATGCTTTTTCACATATCTTGCCTCAATTCCTCAAAACAAAAGGTGATGTTACCCCTCCAAATGCTGCCAAGATTTAGGTTATACCAGTGCTAACACTGGAGAAGACCACTGCTTTGGAGTGCAGAGAGGATTTGAGATGTGAAAATATGTTGGTAAGAGAAACCACCAATATGTTAACTTGTCAAATCTCTCCATTCAAAATAACATATTTTGAAATAACTTTTAATCAAACAAACTCTGGAGGCACTAAAGTAAGTGGAAATATTTTAGATTAATCCTAAGTCTTGCATAATAAAATATTATTTCCCAATATTGTTGAACATCCATTTCCTTGATTGTCTTCATATACCCTTTCATGGTCTGGAAGTACTCATAAATTAGCATGGGATTTGAAATAACTGCACATGGTGGCTAAGGAATTTATAAAATACAATATAATTTTAATTTATAATTTATAATACAATAATAAGACAGTTTATCTTATCCTTAAATGCATAACACTTTACAGCTATATATACACGTGTCTAGTTGAATATATGTGAAGTATGATACAGATTCTTTACACTGGTAACTGTGTAGACCTAGAATGCTTAATTACAAATAGATTTAGTTTTGTAAAAATATTTAATGAGATTTATTGAATTTTTATAATTAAAGATTTTAGTTTAATTTCAAAGAAATTTGAATTAAAATTTGATGTACATTATAATTTTGCACTTACCTTTTCATTATATTGTTTTGTATTATTTTATTTTAATTGTTGTCAGCTTTATTGAAGTCTAATAACAAAATTGTTTGTATTTAAAATGTACAATGTGATGTGTTGAAATACGTATACATTGGGAAATCATTACCATAATCAAGTTAATTAACACATCCTTCACCTCACGTAGTTGTCTTTTTTGGGTGCATGTGTGAGGATGTTTACTTAGCAAATTTCAAATCTAACAATACAGTATTATTAACTAGAGTCACCATGCTGCATACTGGATCCTCAGAACTTATTTTATAACTGAATGTTTGTACCCTTTGATCAACATCTCCCCATTTTCCCCACTTCCAGGCCCCTGGAAACCACCATTTTATTCTCTGATTCTGTGAGTTGAACATTTTTTAAATTTTAAGATTACACATATAAGTGATACTATACAGTGTTAATCTTTATCTGGCTTATTTCACTGATAATGCCCCTCCAGATTCATCCATGTTGTCACAAATGGCAGAATTTTCTTCTTTTTTTATGACTGAATAATATTCTATGGTTATAAGTATATACCACATACTATTTATCCATTCATCCATTGATGGACAGTTGTGTAGTATTTCATATCTTGGCTATTGTGTATAATGCTGCAATAAACATGAGAGTAGTTATCTCTTTGAAATACTGATTTTATTTCCTTTGGATACATATGCAGCAGTGGGATTGCTGGATCATATGGTAGTTCCATTTTTAATTTCCTGAGGAATCTCATATTGTTTTCCATAGTGGCTACATCAATTTACATTCCTACCAACAATGCAAAAGGGTTCCCTTTTCTCCATATCCTTGTCAACACTTGTTCTCTTGTCTTTGTGATGATAGCCATTCTAACTGGTGCAAGGTGATATCTCACTGTGGTTTTGATTTGCATTTCCCTGATGATTAGTGATGCTGAGTACCTTTTCACGTACCTGTTGGACATTTGTATGTCTTCTTTGGAAAATATCTATTCAGGTCCTTTCTCCTATTTTAAAATCAGATTATTGTTATTATTATTATTATTATTATTATTGCTATTGAGTTGAATGAGTTTCCTATACATTTTAGATATTAACCCCTTATCAAATATATGGTTAGCAAATATTTTCTCCCATTCTATAGGTTGCCTTTTCATTTTGTGTATGGTTTTCTTTGCTGTGCAGAAGCTGTCTAGTTTAATATATTCCCACTCATTTATTTTTGCTTTTGTTGTTTTTGCTTTTGAAGTCAAATCCAAAAAATCTTTGCCGAGGGCAATGTCAAGAAGCATATTCCCTATGTTATCTTCTAGGGGATTTAAGGTCTCAATTCTTACATCTGAATCTTTAAACCATATTTAGTTAATTTTTGTAAGTGGTGTAAGGTAGGGGTCCAGATTTATTCTTTTGCATGTGGTTATTCAGTTTTCCCAACACTGTTTATTGAAGAGACTATCCTTTTCCCCTTGTGCATTCTTGGCATTCTTTTTTTTAAATTAAATTTAATTTTATTATTTTTTTAAATTTTATTATGTAATGTTAGTCACCATACATCTTTTTTTTTTTTTTTAAGATTTTATTTATTTATTTGACAGAGACACAGCGAGAGAGGGAACACAATCAGGGGGAGTGGGAGAGAGAGAAGCAGGCTTCCCGCTGAGCAGGGAGCCCGATGTGGGGCTCGATCCCAGGACCCTGGGACCATGACCTGAGCTGAAGGCAGACGCTTAACGACTGAGCCACCCAGGCGCCCCCATCATTGGTTTTTGATGTGGTGATCCACGATCCATTGTTTTCATATAACACCCAGCGCTCCATGCAGTACCTGCCCTCCTTAATACCCATCACCAGGCTAACAAATCCCCCCTCCCCCCTCCCCTCTAAAACCCTT
>NC_138372.1:100425098-100445661 GCF_054177405.1 Leptonychotes weddellii | reverse complement strand
GTATGTGCTCTGGTAAGCGCTGTGAATTGTGCAAGATTGTTGAATCTCAGATCTGTACCTCTGAAACAAATAATGCAATATATGTTAAGAAAAAAAAGAAGAAGAAGAAAAGGTAGTAGGAGGGGAAGAATGAAGCGGGGTAAATTGGAGGGGTAGACGAACCATGAGAGACGATGGACTCTGAAAAACAAACTGAGGGTTCTAGAGGGGAGGGGGGTGGGAGGATGGGTTAGCCTGGTGGTGGGTATTGAGGAGGGCACATTCTGCATGGAGTACTGGGTGTTATGCACAAACAATGAATCATGGAACACTTTATCTAAAACTAATGATGTAAAGTATGGGGATTAACATAAGAATAAAAAAAATATCTGAAGATAAAAGTAAAAAACAAAAAACAAAAAACTGAGAATCCTCAAATTTAACATGTGCAATGTAAAAATGGGTCAGACTTAGAGTTCCAGTTTTACACTAAGCAATATTGCATGGGCAAAGTCGGTCTTAATAAACATTGGTTATGTTTATTGTTTTTAGTTGCCACAGGATATTCCATGAATTGATAAACCATAAACTACCCTTTCTTGATGGACATTAAGATATTTCCAAAATTGTTTGTAATATAAATGGTGTTGCAATATATACTTTTGTAATTACAGTTTTGCATAGTCATCCAATTATTATTTACTTAGGATAAATTCAGAGAAATAGCATTCCTAGGTCAGAGGGCAAGCTATTTTAAATTTTGTTACTTATTATACAAAATGTCTTCTCTCCAAATAGGGTTTCAAATGTCAATTTTTCTTTTTTCTTATATTTCTCCACATTAATATGTAAACATGTTAAAATTGTGTTACCTTATAGTTCAATCTTATTGGATATCTAGCTGTTTTAATTTTTATTTCTTTCATCATGAGGGTTAAGTGCTTCTTCCTGGATATTTTTGTAGGTATTTATGTTTTATCTTTTTTTAAAAAGATTGTTTATTTGAGAGAGAGAGAACAATGTTAATTAAGATATTAATAACTAATATATTAATGGAGTATATTTGCCAAATTAGTTGCCTTAAAATATCATGGTAATAAGTTTCTGTGTTTAGGTTCAGAGTAATCATAATAATAAGATAGTAAAAATTTATAGTATTATGCACTAGATACTAGTCTATGTACTTTATATGTATTACCTCATTTAATGCTCATAATAAGCTTATCAGAAAAGTTCTACCATTGTTCCCATTTTAGAGATGAGAAAACTGAGTAATGTGTCCATGGAAATACAAACAATAGGGCAGAATGGAGAGTTGAGCCCCCTGGGTCCAGCTCTAGAGCCTGCCCTCTGTGGTGGAGGAGACTTAGTGAAATAACGCTGGGCATATTTACATTAAAGAAGGGTAGTAAAACCAACTTATTATAAAAAGGTACAATTCCCAAAAAAGACATTGAACAAATTTGATCATGAAAGGCTTCTTTCTTGAAATACTATGTGATCCATCTTTGTTTCCATTACTTGCCATCTTTTATTTAGAAAAGACATTCAGTTTCTTGGGTTGGTTTATTTCATTTGGGGCATTTTTTGTTTCATAAATAATCATAATAATCATAATAATAGTGATGGTTAAAAAAATAATTAGTGTTGCTTGCATGAATTTGTTTGCAGCTGGATGAGTATTGTGGGAAATCGCTAGCTCTAGCCCAACCTTCTCTGGTTCCTGGTGCAGAACTTGAAGCTCAAAGGCTTACAGGGCTGGGGGGACCCGAGAGCAGCTGGGTGGTCATGGACACAGGAGCTCAGTCTCCTCACTTCACACCTGGGTTCTCCCTAGCACAGTACTGGGTTTTCTAGGTCTTCCAACTATTGCATTATATTATAGGGGTTTTGTTTATAAGTGTGTAAAAAATACGCATAACATCAACAATTTTACCCATTTTAAGTGTACAGTTTTATAGCATTAAGTATATGCACATTGCTGTGCAGCCACCCCCCCATCCCTCTCCAGAATAGTTTTTATCTTCCCAAACTGAAACTATACCCATTAAACAACATATACCCTTCCCCTCTTCTCCTGAGCCCCTGGCAACCACCATTCTACTTTCTGTCTCTATGAATTTGCTCCTTCAGGTACCTCATGTATGTGGAGTCATACAGTATTTGTCCCCTTGTGACTGGATTGTTTCACTTAGCATAATGTCTTCAAGGTTTGTCCATGTTGTAGCAATAGAGTTGTTTTGAGGAATTAATATATAAAATATATATAAAGGAGATAAGATAATGCCTGGCAGATAGTAAGCTCTTTGTAATTTGTTATTGTTATTGATATTAATTGTACTTGGTTCCTGTTGCTACTGTAACAAACTCCTACACATTTTGTGGCTTGAAACAACACAAATGAATTCTGTTACAGCTCTGGAGGCCAAGAGGTTTGCAATCAGTTTCCCTGAGCTACAGGCAGGGTAATGGCAGAGCTGGCTCCTTTTGGAGGCTCTAGGGGAGAATCTGTTTCCCTGCCTTTTCTAGAGAACCCCTGTATTTCTAGACTTGTGGCCCCTTCCTTCATCTTCAAAGTCAGCAGCATAGCATCTTCTCTCCTATTTGACCTCTGCTTCTGTCCTTCCATCTTTTTAAACTTTTTTTTTTTAAGATTTTATTTATTTATTTGTCAGATTGAGAGAGAGAGAGAGAGAGCACAAGCAGGGGGAGTGGCAGGCAGAGGGAGAAGCTGGCTTCCTGCCAAGCAAGAAGCCTGATGCAGAACCCCATCTCAGGATCCTGGGATCATGACCTGAGCCGAAGGCAGACCCTTATCCTACTGAACCACCCAGGGGTCCCTATCTTTTTTAACTTTGACCCTTCTGCCTCCTTCTTCTAAGGACCCTTGTGATTACACTGAGCCCTCCTGGATAATCCCAGATAATTTCCTCATCTCAAGATCCTACTTTAATCACATCTGCAAAGTTCTTTTTGTCAGATAAGGTAACATATTGATGAATTCCAGGGATTAGGACATGGACAATTTGGGGAGACTTTATTCGGCTAATAATAATAATAATGTAGGATTTACTTACGGAAAGAATGTTCTTATATGTTAAGTCTTTGCTAATCACAATTGCATTGGTACTTATGTGGGAGGCTGTTAAATCTCAACACTCACTTTAGAACTTCTGACTCAGAATGTGGATTTTAACCAGATTCCTTATAGATTTCAACGCACATTGATGTTTGAAGTGCTCTGCACTACCTCTTTTTTTTTTTTTTTTAAGATTTTATTTATTTATTTGAGAGAGAGAGAGAGAGAGCCAGCACAAGCTGGGAGAGAGGCAGAGGGAGAAGCAGGCTCCCAGATGAGCAGGGAGCCCAACCCTGAGATCATGACCTGAGCTGAAAGCAGATGCTTAACCTGCTTAACCAGTCTGAGCCACCCAGGTGCCCTGCCCTGCATTGACTCTTATTCTCCCCATTGTTATTTAAAGTTTCTGTCCTTCATCAAGTGCCTTAATGGAGACAATATGCATGGATGTAGCCTTAATTTTATTTTATCTGCTTGATCTTTCCTTACTAATGAAATTACTGCAACACTGAAGACTCAGAATCTGAACTAAAGTGTTGCAGACTTAAGTCTCAAATGAGACTTTAAGGTGTTGTAGGATATAATGATGTTTGCTTTGTGAGTGATCACTAGCACTATTTTACCTGAAATTAGTGTCTAACATGGGATACCCATCGGTGCTGTCTATTGCCAGGGTCATTAGTACACCTCAGGAAGGGGGGTTATTGATTTATGACCCTGGAATCAGAGCAGCAGTACCTTCTATTTTAGATCAAATGATCTGATGATGAATAAAATCTGCTACTCTAGCACATATCCCCTTTTGATTGTCTAACTTTTTACAAGAATATAAATTTGAAGATAATTTCTTGTTCTATAACCTTGCTGAGGAGATGGACAGGATTTTAAATGGAAATATGGTACAGGGGCTGGACCAACAGACTAACGTGTTTTCTTTTTGTTGTTATTATTTGTTGGATTGGCTTTCTCCTACTTGGTTGTCTTGTTTTGTATTATTTTTCTTTGAAAAGTGAGGTTTTTTGAAAGGTGGAAGTTTTACCTTAACACATCATTGATTACTAATAAAAAGTCCTTTATAGTTCCATTGTATTAGAATGTTGTCTAGTGCCAGTTTTATATTTAATTTATCCTACAAGCATTTGGTATTTTCTGCGAGTATGCAGTAGAAGACATTAACAAATAAGTGGGTCTTCCAACAATCTTGTGTCTTAAATATCTATTTTAATATTAGCTAGTAGTATGAAATCAGCAAATGTCATTTCCATCCAGAATTAACATTTTCTTCTGCTTTCTTTTCTTCATAACACATTGGAAAAATAAAGACCCCAGCATTTATTGTAGGTACTCCCAACTGACCAGAGAGACAACCCAAAACAAACAAAAACCAAAAAACAAAACTTGGAAATATCAAAAGTGGGGGCTGTCTCCTTGGTGTTATATTTGGTTTCATTTGGGCTTTTAGGTAGTATGCTTTTAAAGGCACTACTTTGTTTCATTTTTAATAAGGTGACAAAAACCAATTTTAAATGAAGTGGGAGGAGCATTTTGTGTGTCTCTTTTTCCCTTTTACAAATTGATAATGTTGCATAAATACCTACCTGGAACTGGATGATGACCTATGGTTCTACTTATATTTCAGAATTCACTAAATTTCAGGAAAAACTTAGATTACTCACCCACAGCAAACTCCATTGGTTCTAAAATGTGTGCTCTTTCCTCATGCTGTCTTGGATTGTCTATCTGGCAAGTGCTTCAGATTTGGCCCAAATTTTCTTCTCTCGAGAAACATGTTTCTCCATTTTCAGATGACAATTATCAACTGCCTACTGTGGTAAACAAAATAGTCACTGTCCACTGAAACTTGTTAAAGCTTATCTGTTGGATTTTACTTCTGCTATCCTATTTTCTGATATGTATATGTTAATGTTTCCTTGATGTCCTGATGTTTTTTTCTCCCTCTTGCCTAAATTTAAAAAATTGATTATTTTGAGATAATTATAGATTCACATGTGGTTGTAAGAAATAGTAGAGAGACAACCTGTACCCCTAATGGTAACATCTTGCAAATCTATATAGCACAATATCACAGTGAGGAAACTGACGTGGATATAGCCCATGCTTGTCATTCAGACTCTGCCAGTTCCAAATGCTGGCAATTGTGTGTGTGTGTGTGTGTGTCTCTAGTGTGTATTTAGTTCTATTCGGTTTTATCACATGAGTAGATTCACATGAGAACAGTCAAATACAGAATAATTCCATTAGAAGGATTCCTTGTTCTCTCCTTCTTTAATCACAGTTATCCCTACCCCTACCTCTGACCACTGGAAACCATTAAACTGTTCTCTTTGATAATGTCATTTTAAGATTGCTATGTAAATAAAGTTATACAGTATATAACATCTTAGATTAGCTTTCCATTCAGCATAATTCCCCTGAAATCCAGCTAAGCTGTGTTGTGTATCAGGTTCTCATTCCTCTTTATTGCTGAATAGTGTTCCATGTTATGGATATACCATAGTTTAACCATTCACCCTCAGAAAGACATTTGGTTGTTTCCAATTTGGGGGTATTTTGGATGTGAATATAGCAGCTGTGAGCATTTATGTACAGTATTATTGTGAGCATTAGTTTTAATTTCTCTAGCATAAACACCAAATAGAGAAATTGCTGGGTCATGTGGTAAGTATATGTTTAGTACTGTAAGAAACTCCCACACTCTTTTCCAGAGTTGTTATATTTTACATGCCCACCAGCAAAGTATGAGTGATCTAATTTACCCAAATCTTCACCAATATTTGGTGTAATCACAATTTTTTATTTTAATTATTCTGACATCAAAGATCATTTGAATATATTTATGTGGGTCTATTTTTGGGTTCTCTATTCTGTTTCTTTGACTTGTATGTCTCTCCCTCCTCTAAACTGCACTATCTTGATACTGAAGTATATAGTAATCTTTAACATCTCCTAGACTGATTCTTCCCACTTCATTCCTTTTCATAATTTTTATACTGTCTTTTTTGCTATTTATGTCCTATGTCTTTCCATGTATAATTTAAAATAAACTTTATGTCTACAAAAAGAACCTTACTGGATTTTGATAGTAATTGCATTAAATCTATAGATCAATTTGGGAGAAGTGACATCTTGTCATGTTGAGTCATCCAATCCAGAAATATGGTATGTGTTTCCATGTATTTAGATATTCACTGATTTCTTTAATCAGCTTTAATAAATATTTTACAGTTTTTAGGATGCAGATCCTATACATGTTTTGTTAGATTTATACCTAAGTATTTCATTTTATTTGGAGTGATTGTAAATGACATTGTGTTTTCAATTTTAGTTTCCATAAGTTCATGATTAGTATATAGGAATGCAATTATTTTTTTTTATTGATCTTATATCCTGCAATCTCACAAAAATCACTTTTTAGTTCTAGGAGATTTACTTATTTATTTTTGTAGATTCCTTAGGATTTTCTATTTAGACAATCATGTCATTTATAAATAGTGATAATTTTATTTTTTTCATTTCAATCTGTATGCCTTTTATTTCTTTTTCTTGCCTTATTGCACTGGCTAGAACTTCTGGTACTGTGCTGAATAAGACTGGTGATGGAACATCCCTTGCCTTGTTTCCAATATTAGGGGGAACCATTCAATTTTTTATCATTAAACACAATGTTAATTGTAAGATTTTTGTAGATGTTCTTTATCAAGTTAAGAAAGTTTTCCACTATCTGTAGTTTGTTAAGAGGTTTTTTTTTTTAATCATGAATAGGTTTTGAATTTTGACAAATGCTTTTTCTAAGTCAAATGAGAAGATAACATAATATATAATTCTTTTTTTGTAGCGTGTTGATATGTTTGGTTATAGGGATTGATTTTTTTTAATGTTGAACCAGCCTTGTACATACACCTGAAATAAACCCCAATTTATCACAGTATACATACTGTGATACATATACATACATTCCTTTATACTTTGCTTTATACCATACTTTTGATTTGCTAATATTTTGTCAAGAATTTTTGTATCTAAGTTCATGAGACATATTGATCTGTAGTCTTCTTTTCTTGAACTGTCTTTGTCTAGTTTTGTTATTAGGGTGACATTGGCCTTGAAATAAGTTGGGAGTATTTTTTAGTTTTCTATTTCTTGGAAGAGATTATATAATGTTGCTGTTGATTCTTTTTAAAATGTTAGAATTCTCCAGTGAAACCATGTGGTCCTGGAGATTTATTTTTTGGAAATACCTAAATTAAAAACTCAGTTTCTTTAATGATCGTGGAACTATTCTATTTGTCTAGTTCATGTAGGCTGAGTTTTGGTAGTTTGTGACTTTTGAGGAAGTTGTCCATTTATTTTAAGTTGTAAATTTATGAGTATAAAGTTCTTTGGAGGCTAGCATGGTGCCAGATGCTACATGAAAGAGGTCAAGACAGTTTCTGTCCCTGCCCCCATGGATCTTATAATCCAGTATTACCAAATAATTAATAATATACATTATATCTTAGATAATATATATTGTATATTATATTAATAATATATATTATGGGGGTGCCTGGGTGGCTCAGTCGTTAAACGTCTGCCTTCAGCTCAGTCATGATCCCGGGGTCCTGGGATTGAGCCCTGCGTTGGGCTCTCTGCTCAGCAGGAAGCCTGCTTCTCCCTCTCCCACTCCCCCTGCTTGTCTTCCCTCTCTCGCTGTCTGTGTCAAATAAATAAATAAAATCTTGAAAAAAAAATGTATTATGTATAAGATATATGTGTATATGAATATAATTATGTCATATAGAACCTTTATCAGTGAACCATCTGGTCTCTCTGAGAGATTTCTTTTTAGTCTATCAAGTTGAATTAATTACGATTATTCTAATTCAATGTTTTGCATGTACGATTTCTAGGAGGTTCAGAGCACTCACTTTTCATGTTCTCAGATTTCTGCAGTGCTAATTTTGTCAAGTAATATAATTTTGAGTCTCAGTAGCTCCATGCTTAACACTGTCTTTTAATTCTCCTTGGAGGTTTTAAAGAACAGAGCAGAAAATACAGTCTACACTTGATTTATTAGGTGTCATCCTAGAAAATTCCAGATGGTTTTGTCTGGTATTTTTGCCTCATATTTAGAGGAATACTTGTTTTTGAAGTTGCTAGGCTCGATGCCTATTTATACTGTCTGTGTCTTTTATCTCTTTCCTATTAAGATGTTAAGATAATCATACAAATACTATGTATTGATGTAGATGAGCTGTAAATTCCTAAAGGGTTAGAGATTATTCACCCGCTCTTTTGGACTCTCTTTTTTTCAGGCCCCAACTATTATAATCAAATTATTTCCATCATTTTGCAAGAATAATTGGAACTTAAATAGACCAATTTATCTGGGCTACAGACAGAAAGGAATTTAGGGTATTGAAAGAATAAAGTATTTTCAGATATGTCCTGTATTTTTGCTTTAGTTTTCTTTAATTCTTGTTTTTAGTAAATGATTTAAAAACCAGTTAGTCTGAACTCATTGTTTGTTACTCTTTTCTAACAAAATTAAAAAAAAAATTCTTGGAGCTGTAAGTCCTAAAATAAGAAACTCAGGAAGATGTTATCCTATTGACCAAAGCTCCGTAATATACTGACAGTGAAATTTCATGTAGTGATAGGAATTAGCTGCTCTTTGCTGATATGGTGACAATATCATTCTTCAGCTTGAAAGACACTTTCAGTCAAGGGTGTTTAGTGTTAACCACAGAATAGGTATTCAAGATGTTTATTAACACACAATGAAATCTTCTTTTGCAAATATGCTCCTTAAATTCATTTTGAGCCAAGCAAATCTTCCTGTAATTCTTCTTTTATTGTTTCCCTTTATTTGTATTACACCCCCTTCTGTTCCTTTCTTCTTCATGTCTCCTACTTTTCTGAAAATGAATCACCAATAACCTGATTTCTAGTCATGGTAAACACAGGGTGTGCAAATCTTTTACTTTTACTTTAATGTTCTGAAAACAAAATCTACCCAACTGAGCACTCTTCAGTTACATTTTAACAAGATCTGTCAATTCTGGATCAGCCCCTTGGGCATGAAGTGGGAGCCATAGTCTTAAATTACTTTATAGGGTTCTTTTGGGGATGGAAAGGAGAGAAGGGGAAAGAGAAAATATGTTACTTATCTATATTCTTCAGAATGCTAATGAAATGTGTTTTATAATATTAAGCAAGGTCAATCCAGGGTTTTCCCTTTCCCCTTGGCTTTAGATTTACCCCCAGATTTGGTTCCAAAGCAGTTGTTCCTGGGTATTGTGTTCATGCCACAGATAATTACTGAGTACCTACTATGTGACAGGTACTATTCCCAGAATAAAACATACAAACAGAAGTCAGACTCTTACTAAAGCCATTAGGAAACAAACTGATCTAAAAATAGCCACAAGGCATTTATGTTTATAGTGAACACAGAGCAGTGAATTGTTAAAGCACACCTGGGATCCCATATCAGTATTTATTTATATATAAACAGTTTATTATGATTATTTACTTTTCTGTCTGCTTCCATTAGACTATTAGTCCTTAGTGTCAGAGATTTTATCTTAATCATCTTTGTATTCGCAGTATCAATGGTACTTAGGAGACAATTGATTAACTGTTCATAGACTGATTAGAGATTTTCCCTCTATCACTCCAGAATAAGGACTATGGTTTGATGAAACCCAGATTGTAAAAATGAAGCAATAATTTGTTCAAAAAATGTGCTAGAATTAAAAATGGGTTCTGAAATTTGGGATGTATAATGAGGGAAAGAAAAATAAATAAAATCCGGAAAAGGTTAATTGATATTTTATATTTTATCAATATAAAATATATATTATAAATATATTTGTATTTATATTTTAGAGCCGTTTTAGGTTCACAGCAAAATTGAGTGGAAAGTACAGAGTGACTGTATTCTCCCTGCCCACCCACAACCTCCCCAACTATCAGCCTCCCCCATGATCAACATCCTCTTCCAGAATGGTACGTTTGTTATAATCCATGAACCTATATTGACACGTCATTGTCATTCAAAGTCCATAGTTTACATTAGAGTTCACTCTTGGTGTTGTCCATTCTGTGGGTTTTGAAAAATGTATAATGGTGTGTATCCAACATAGTATCATACAGACTATTTCACTGTCCTAAAAATCCTTTGTGCTCCTCACCTATTCATCCCTTCCTTCTCTCTAATCCCTGGCAACCACTGGTCTTTTTACTGTCTCCATAGTCTTGCCTTTTCCAGAATGTCATATAATTGGAATTGTACAGTATGTACCCTTTTCATATTGGCTTCTTTTACTTAGTAATATGCATTTAAGTTTCCTCCATGTCTTTTTATGGCTTGATAGCTCATTTCTTTTTTAATATTCCATTGATCGCATTTACCACGGTTTATCCATTTATCTACTGAAGGACAGTTTGTTTGTTTACAAGTTTTTGGCAATTATTAATAAACTTTCTCTAAATATCAATGTGTAGGTTATAGTGTGGATATGTTTTCAACTCATTCGAGCACAAATGCCGGGTCATATAGTAAGAATATGTTTACTTTTGCAAGAAATGCCAAACTATCTTCCAAAGTGGCTGTACCATTTGCTTTCTCACCAGCAATGAAAAAGAGTTCCTCTTGCTACAGAATTTAGTATTGTCGGTGTTCTGGATTTTGAGCATTCCAGTAGGTATGTAGTGGTATCTCACTGTTTTAATTTGCAATTCCCAAGTGACATATATGTTCAGCATCTTTTCATATGCTTATTTGCCATCTGTATACTTCTTTGGTGAGGTGTTTTTTCAGGCCTTTTGCCCAGTTTTTAATTGGATTGTTTGTTTTCATATTGTCAAGTTAAGAGTTCTTTGTATGTTTCAGATAGCAGTTCTTAATTAGATAGGAGTTTTGCAGCTATTTTATCTCAATCTGTGGCTTTTCTTCTCAATCTCTTGGCAGTGTCTTTTGCAGAACAAAAGTTTTTAATTTTTTTGAAGTCCAACTTATCAATTCTTTCTTTCATGGGTCATGTTTTTTATATCATATCTAAAAAGTTATCACCAATCTAAAGTTCTCTTTCTCCTATGTTATTTTCTAGGAGTTTTATAATTTTGCATTTTATATTTAGGTCTATGATCCATTTTGAACTAATTTTGGTGAAGGACGTGAACTCTGTGTCTAGATTCTCCTTCCTTCCTTTTTCCTTCCTTCCTCCCTTCCTCCCTCTCTTCCTTCCTTCCTTCCTTCCTTCTTTCCTTCTTTCCTCCCTCCCTCCCTTCCTCCCTCCCTCCCTTCCTCCCTCCCTCCCTTCCTCCCTCCCTTCCTCCCTCCCTCTTTTCTTTTTTCTTTTCTTTCTTTTCTTCTTCTTTTTATGTGGATATCCAGTTGTTCCAGCACCATTTGTTGAAAAGTCTATCTTTTCTTTATTGTATTGTCTTTGCTCCTTTGTCAAAGAACAGTTGACTATAAATTTGTGGGTCTATTTCTAGGCTCTCTACTCTGCTCCATTCATCTATTTGTCTATTTTTTGCCAATACCACACCATCTTTATTATAATAAACAACTTATAGTAGCTTTGTGGTTTGGCAGTGTCAGTCATTTAACTTTGTTTTCCCCTTCAGCACTGTGTTGTTTATTCTGGGTCTTTTGCCTCTCCATATGATTAGAATCATTTTGTCAATATCCCCAAAATAACTTGCTGGGATTTTGATTGAGATTGTATTGAAACTATAGATCACATTGGCAAAAATTGACATCTTGACAGTTTTGAGTCTTTCAGTCCATAACTGTGGAATATCTCTCTATTTATTTATTTAGTCTTTGATTCCTTTCATCAGAATTTGATAATTTCCTGGGGTACCTGGGTGGCTCAGTCGATTAAGCGTCTGCCTTCAGCTCGGGTCGTGATCTCAGGGTCCTGGGATTGAGCCCCATGTTGGGCTCCCTGCTCAGTGGGGAATCTGCTTCTCCCTCTGCCCCCCCCTTGTGCTCTCTCTCTTGTTCTTACTCTCACTCTCTCTCAAATAAATAAATAAAATCTTAAAAAAAAAAAGAATTTGCTAATTTTCTTATATAGATTTTGTATATATTTTGTTAGACCTGAGAATTTAATTTGGGGGTGCTAATGTAAATGGTATAGTTTTAAATTTCAAATTCCACTTGTTCATTGCTGGTATATAAGAAAGTGATTGACTTTTGTATATTAACCTTATATCCTGCAACTTTGTTGTAATTGATTATTAGTTCCAAGAGTTGTTTTGTCAATTCTTTCATATTTTCTACACAGACAATCATGTCGTCTGTGCTTGTGTTGACTTTTAAAGGAAGGATGGAAAAGCTTTTCTGCTTGCATAGGGAAGTTTATTTTTAATTAATTAACTGCCCCTCTATTGAAGACTGTTCTACAAATATGTTTATTGTGGAGTACAATGCATAGCTTTTATATATGTCCCTTAGGAATACAGAATCACCCCTCATTAAGGCTATTTCTTAAGCAGTTACCCCCACTTCTACTACGATTGGTACTATGTTTTGAAGATGTTAGCAAATACAAAATTCTTAAATTTAAATCTAATATTATGTACATAAGGTGAAAGAACAAATATTCAGCAGGCTAAATCTGAAGATCTAATTGGCTTTATTAAGCAAATCATGAACCTGGCAGCATCCTATCTTTCAAGTAGAGGGGATCTTTCAGTAGTTGTACAAAATGGAAGGCTTTTATAGGAAGGAGGGTGGGGAAAGAAGTTATTAGCAAAAGAAAAGAAAGGATTGTTTCAGGCAGGGTTTTAAGGGTAAGGGCAGGGAGTCTTATTATGCAGATTACCTCATCTTCCTTTGGGGGATGGAAAGGGCCCATGTGACAGATTACCTCATTGTTGCTGACCAGAAAATTCTAGACGGATTGGCTTAAAATTTCACTCTTGGAGAGGTTAAAAATGCAATTAAATCTTGGTTTGCTCTCCTGGGGACAAGTGACTCCACCTTGTGCCTGCAGTTTTCTTTTTAACAAAGATAACATATTTTGGCTGACAAGACAAGGACCAAATAAAATACCACACAATAGCCAAGGTGAACTTTTTAAGACAGAAATCCCTTGCTTAAAACTCTCAAGGCATGGGGCGCCAGGGTGGCTCAGTTAAGCGACTGCCTTCGGCTCAGGTCATGATCCTGGAGTCCCTGGATCGAGTCCCGCATCGGCCTCCCTGCTCAGCAGGGAGCCTGCTTCTCCCTCTGACCCTCCCCCCTCTCATGCTCTCTCTCTCTATCTCATTCTCTCTCTCAAATAAATAAATAAAATCTTTAAAAACAAAACAAAACAAAACAAAACCTCTCAAGGCAGCTTCCTGTGGGGCTTAGAGTGAAATTCAGACTGGTCCAGGGGCTCTGTCTGGTTTGGCCTTGCCCATCCCCCAACTTCATCCCCTATCTCCCTGCTGTTCTCTGTTCTCCCAGGACCCAACTTTTCCTTTGCCTCAGGTTGCTGAGTCACTGCTTGGAAAGGCCAAACTTTTATTTTTCAAAATGCTGGCTCCTTTTTGCTAGAGGGACTCCTATATTGTCTCTTTCTTAGTGAGATATTTCTGACATCCCCCCTGCCCCCCTGGGAGGTCAGTCGGCATCCATGGCCACCTCTTGTCAGTGGTTGTCACATCCATCATTATTGTTATGTCTTCCTCCATAGGTGTCTTCCTAGCACTTTCCAATACCTGATATTGTTTTGTAAAGCTATTAAATTGCTTCTCTATTATCTGTACTTGTCCACCATTATATGTGTTCCAAGAAAATTGGAAATTTTGGGGATCATGTTCTTGCTCTCTCCCTTATCAGGATGTCCAGTGTCTAGGCATATAGTAAATGTTTGTTGCAGAAATAAATGGACATTCGCTATAAATATGATAAAGATACTAAGCCTTGCAGAAATTGAGTGTGGCATTATTTTAAAATGTAGAAGATGTAAAGGGGAAAATATACATAGACACATGTATGTATAAAATCACATAATTCTTTGAAGAGAAACTATTTTTCTTGGTTATTGCCTTTTGGTGGCTTTTGATATCCTTTTCTTTTGGCTCGTGGTATACATGTGATCACTCACTATCTCTGCTCTTGGTTAAGCATTGGACCTGGAACAGCTTTTGAAGGAATGGGCTGCCTTCTGTGTCCACTCAGAGATACCACTGGGCCCTATAGGGCTGTTCCTTACCTGGTGGAAAATTTTATTTCTCCAGTTTTAAATGATTTCTAAGGCTTCCCACATGCCTTAAATGATAATTTGTGAAATTATTTTCAACTTCTAACTTATCTATAAAACATTAGTCAATTATAAGTACGATAAACTCACATGAGAAAATACCTTTTAGATTAGCAGCAACCTAGAGATTGACTAAGGGCACATATCAGGCATTTGTATCAGGAAGACTTTTAGTGTCAATATGACTAAATTATGGTTTTATACAAGTGGATGGATGATAGGTTAGAACACCAGTTGGGTAGAACTGAGCTCCACTCCTTACAAATACATTGGTATTTGCAATAAAATGGCTAGAGAGGAATTCTTTCTACAGGGCCATGTGGTGGGTCTATGGTATGATTACAGGTTTTATTAGACTTGATCTTGGCCACAAATCTATCTATTTAAGAAAAGATGAAATATATAAGCTTGATTTAAAATCTAGAAGTGGGTTTTGTTTATAATCTGTATTTACTTTGTAAATACTTATTTTTTTTCTTTTCAGAAAATAGATGAGGATTAAAAAAGGGATGCAAAATAATATTTGGAGATTATTACTATTCTTCTCCTATGTGTTGTCCAACTATTTGGTGTTCATAAAATTAGTCCTACCACATATACAGACTGTAGATGAAAATATAAGATCAATGATTATGGAGGCTCATTGTGCTTCATATTGTACAGTTATGGGAAGTTTGTTTGGATGTATGTGTCATTTGTGAAAGGCTTTTTCTGATCTAAAAGTAAGACAAAACAAATATTTAATTTTTGCTGAGTTACTATTTGGAATTTGTTGCTAATAATGAATCTGCTAGAAGCACTTAGTGTTTAAAATATTAAAAACATTTTAAGAAATAGAATAAATGTGTAAAATTTAAGAGGACATAATTTTACTTTTATCTTATTTTCTTTCTTCTTTCTTTATATTCCCTAAATAAATCCTTGGATTTTTCTATTTTTATAAGTGATCCTGCAATAGCAGACAATTTTAAAAACTAGAATTGCCATGAAGAGGAACATTTTTAGAGTACTATGCATTATTGGGAATGTTTCATACTAACCAATTTATTGTTACAGTGGGATATGGTACAAAAGCTTATGGACCCCTACTGTGTACCAATAGGCTGGAAAGTTTTTATGTTTGTACTCAGTTCAATTTTAGTGTGTTCAGTTGTAATATGATCCATGAATTAAAAACAAACAAACAAAACAAAATGCCATGTTCCTTGGTAAAAGCAACACTATAAAGCATTTGGGATCAGCATTTGGGGTTTTTAGGCAAACTCAGTCTTGTTCCTAGTCTGTACTTATTATATGCTTGTTTTCTAGCATTTTAGGAACCAATTTCTTTTTTGATGCAAAATATTTATTTTAATTTGTACTATATTGACGGATGCCTGGGTGGATCAGTTAGTTGAGTGTCCCACTCTTGGTTTTGGCTCAGATTGTGAACTTGCGGGTAACAAAGATAAAAATCAAGCCCCATGTTGGGCTCTGTGTTGGACATGGAGTCTGCTTGGGATTCTCTCTCTCCCTCTGCTGCTCCCCCTAACTCCCACTCGTGCTCTCTCTCTCTCTAAAAAAAAAAGAAAAAATTAATACTATATTGAGATCATTTTATAAGTGTGAATGGACTAGTTAGACTCTCATTCAAGATGAACTTAACTTTCTTGTATAGAGGAAGGCCAGGCAAGAAAATGGCTGTTCTCTCATTCGTGAAAGTAATGGAGTCCTGCTTGAACTATAGGAAAAAAGCCAAAAATCTTTAATAACCCTAGGAAATCTTGTCTGAGTCTAAAAGTCTAGTATTACTTTGTAACTTATTTCAAATTGAATATTCTAAAAGGGTGGCAAACGAAATCAAACTTTTCAATAGCATTGACTATTTTTTTCAAATGACAGTTTCTTTTAATGGCTCAGTGTTATGAAAATGTTAGAAGAATTCATACCAAATTCATAAAGTTTGTGAATTAGTTCAACTTTTGTTTTTCTTAGGTTAAGCCTTTTGCTATTTTATTTTATTTTACTTTATTTTAACATTTTATTTATTTATTTGACAGAGAGAGACACAGCAAGAGAGGGAACACAAGCAGGGGGAGTGGGAGAGAGACAAGCAGGCTTCCCGCGGAGCAGGGAGCCCGATGTGGGGCTCTATCCCAGGACTCTGGGATCATGACCTGAGCCGAAGGCAGACGCTTAACGACTGAGCCACCCAGGTGCCCCAAGCCTTATGCTATTTTAAGTATTGTTTAATGTTCTATGAATCTGTTAGCTTATAACCTAGACTAAGTTAAAGAGTGGGTCAAAGAACAATGATTAATAAAAAAGCCTTATGTACAGGTGGGAAGACCTGTCTTCCTTACTTTCTATCTCTCTTTGCAGGGTCACACCTGCCTTTTCCTGGTCACAGGTGGTTTCCCTAAAAGCAAAGAGGCATAGAGTGGGAGGTGAGGCAGGCATGTGGGCATCTTAATAATCCCATTTTTCTGAGGCTCACCAGACCCTGAGCTAGAGGAGCATAGGTACTCCACTCATTAAGAGACTTTAGCCCAAAGGTACTGAGAGCTGTTCACTCTACCTTGGGCCATAGGGATAATGGAGCTTAGGGCTCCTCACCTTGGAGCTCCTGTTTGTGGGAGAAATGGACTAGTAAAGCACTGATTTGATTGTGATGAAGTTAGAGCTACAACGGAGATACACCACAGGGTGTCAAAATCCTGCATTTCTTTCTGTAATGTTTAGGTCACAAAATCACTGTGAGAATTTCAAGAGATTGAAGATAATTTTAGACAATCCTTATTTTACAGAAAGCTGAGGCTCAGAGTTTGAAGTGATTTAGTTAAGGCTACATCGTTAGTTACTGACTGAGCTAAAATATCAGTGCCAATATTGTTTAAATGGTCAGTGATCCCACTGAAACCTGATGAAGAAAATATTTTTTTAAAAGCCAATAAAATCAACTTATAAGATGATCTACATTTTACCTATATTTGAGTATTTGTCTGTTGACTATTTTGTTATGTTTGAGAATTTACTGTCCACTCATAAGAAACAAAAAATTATGAAGTGTATTATTAAAGGAAACTGGACTCTATCCCCAATCAAAACGTTCTTCAGCTGTCTCCTCTCTCCTAGGACTTGCAATTCATGCCTGGGAGCACTTGGTAATACTGATATTACGACAACTCTGCAGCTAACAGAGCATGGTACTTCAGGCGCCAGAGGTAGAGTGTTTACCTCTAGTGATGAGGCAAAGCCCACGGCTCCTGGGAGGAAAAGAGAACATTTTGCCCTTGAATATGTTCATGAAACCTCCTATTTGGGAAAAGCAACTCTAATTTTGTAGCTAGGTTTATCATAAAACAATAAGCTAAATGGTGTTAGAAAAATGCTTATTAAAAACAATTAGGATTTTTAATATGTTTATTTAATACATTTTTCTCTTCACTTCAAATATTACTACTAATAATGTAGCTTTTATTTCTAACTCTGGTATTTCTTGCTGATGAGAAAGGTAAACATGTTGATGACTTGCTTAATGTGGCACATGTCTTATTCTGTCTGTGAGTGATTAGCGTAGCTCAGTGAGGATGAGGACAGTGCAGTTGATTCTCCAACAAGCATTTATGGGAAGCTTGATATTTTCAAGTCATTGCATTTGTGGACACAGCAAAACCATTAAATGGTCTTTGTCTTCAGGACCTTATTTTGTGTTGGTTGAACACAAAATACCCAGAAATAAGCCATACACAGAATTGATACTAAGTCCAAAGAACATAGGTGGAGCCTGGAAGAGTTAGAGACGTCTGGTTCCTTGGTGAGATGAGCCCTTGTGGGTGATTCCTGGAGAAGGAGCTGGACAGGAGATGAACTGAGAGATGTGTGCATTCTAATCAATTGTAGAGAAAGGCAAAGAGCTGATAGCACTCACAAGGTTAGGGTGGGGAATCCCTGGGTGATGAAAGGGTGGACAGGGAGCTATGAGCTTTCTGAGAAGTTTTCCTGTCTCCTCTGGGCTTCTTCTCACCTCTGCCTACTATGGGTGGACTTTGCTGGTGCTGGCTCTGCCATTTTACCACCTAAGAAGTACTATTCATGGCGGTCTTGAAAAGTGGCCTACTTTCAAAGGGCAGACGCACCCTCCGTAGGTAAACATAGCTTCCAGTTCTAGTGAGAACGTTCTTCTTGAGATATGCTTTTCTCTTGCCTTCTACAATATCGTGTGCTCACTATTAGCCACTTCATAGAACAAATGTCTATGTTGTGGCAGGCATTGTTCAGTGACATGAGAGCATGATGGAGAACCAAACAGGTGGGATCTCTGTTCTCTAGGAGCTCTGGACACCCTTCTCTATCTCCTTAACAATAGCCTTACCCTGGAGTTTCCCCAAATAGCCATTTCCAGCCCCAAACTCTCATCTGAACTCTGGTCAAATATATTCAACTGCCCCTGTCCACCTTTGCTTAGATGACATATTCAACAAATCCCAAACCAAAACAGCAGTTTTACATACTTTTTTCCAAGCCTGCTCCTTTCAGTGATTTCTCACAGGTAGGGGAGTAGCCCCACCATCCAGTAATAGGCTAAGAGAACATCATCCTACTTGGTCCTTTCCTCTTTCCTTTTCTGGACCCCATGCCCCCAAGACACACACATACATATATTCAATTCAATCATTAAGCTCCCATCTTGTCACCACGTGGCCCCTCACTGCCATTATCTTAGTTTTCCTGTGTTATTCCAAGTGGCTCCTGCTGGACTCCCTGTTACAAGATTTATTTTTTTCCAATTTATTTCTCTAGTTGTCAAAGTAAGATTTCTGTAAAAACAGCTCTGATTGTGCCACTTCCCTGTTTAATGCTTTCAGTGGCTTCCTCTTGCCCTCAGGAAAATGTCCAGACATGGTTCATGGCCCTTGTTGACTGGATGCTGCATGCTTTTCCATCCCCACCTGCCATGGTCTACCTCCCCATAGTAGCCATACTGTTAGAGAGCCCATTTGGTTCTCCTGTGACTGAGACACTGCCCATAGTAGTTTCTCTCCTCAATATATTTCTCTTCCATTTAGGGCCTCAAGCAATCCTTTTCTGGTATTCTGGGCAGGTTAGTTGCTTCAGGGACTGCTTCTACTATCACCTGAGTGGTTCTGAAGCTGAGATCACCTTAGCCGTCATTCATTGTCAGCTTTACCTGCTAGATCATAAGTTCTGGGAAGGCAGTATCCATGTCTACTTTTTGTTTTCCTTTTTATTATTGTTCTGTTGTTGTTGTTTAATATTATTCAGAAGGGAGACTAGTTTCCACACACCAAGCATTTCTGTGACACCAGCTGGGTGTCCTACAGTTCAATTCAGTTCTGACAGGATCTACCTGGAGATAGGGTCAAGTCCACAGGTTAGGGCCCAGGACTGCCCTCTATACCCCCTTCAGGCAACAATTCCAAGTCCAGGTTGTTACCTGTGCTTTTGACTGACTAGTCAAAATTTGAGGTTTGCATAATCCCCTTCTCAGATATGATTACCTTGCTAGAACAGCTCATGGAACTCAGGAGAACAGTTTACTTACTAGATTACCAGTTTGTCATAAAAAGATATAATTTAGAAACAGCCAAACAGAAGATGGGGCTTGCAGGGCAAGGTATGGGGAACAAAGAGCTTCCATGACCTCTGCAAGTACACCACCCTCCCAGCATCTCCATGTATTCATCAACCCAGAAATTCTCTGAACCCTCTCCTTTTGGGATTTTTTGGAGGTTTCATTACATAAGCAGATTGATCAAATGATTGGCCATTGGTGATTAATTCAACTTCCAGCCCATCTCTTCTCGCTGGAGGTGGGTGGTAGATAGTGGAGGGCTGAAGGGATGGGCTGAAAGTTCCAGCCCTCTAATTACATGATTGGCTCCCCTGGCAACTAACTCTCATCCTTAGGTGCTTTCCAAAAGTCGCCCATTAATATAAACTCAGGTGTGGTTGAAAGGGGTTTGTTATAAATAATAAGACACTTTTTTTTTTCTCCTTTATTACTGTGGAACTATTACTGGACCTGGAGCTATTTGAGTATAAAACACTGAATATTTTTTTTTCTTAATTTTATTATGTTAATCATTACCAATACATCATTGGTTTTTGATGTGGTGATCCACAATCCATTGTTTTCGTATAACACCCAGTGCTCCATGCAGTACGTGCACTACTTAATACCCATCACCAGGCTAACCAATCCCCCCTCCCCTCTAAAACCCTGTTTGTTTCT
>NC_138372.1:100416633-100424598 GCF_054177405.1 Leptonychotes weddellii | reverse complement strand
TTTCCACAGTTTGGCTATTGCGGACATTGCTGCTATGAACATTGGGGTGCATATGGCCCTTCTTTTCACTACATCTGTGTCTTTGGGGTAAATACCCAGGAGTGCAATTGCTGGGTCATAGGGTAGCTCTAGTTTTAAAATTTTGGGGCACCTCCACACTGTTTTCCAAAGTGGCTGTACCAACTTGCATTCCCACCAACAGTGTAAGAGGGTTCCTCTTTCTCCACAACCTCTCCAACATTTGTTGTTTCTTTCCCTGTCCATTTTGCCATTCTAACTGGTGTAAGGTGGTATCTCAGTGTGGTTTGATTTGGAATCCCTGATGGTTAGTGATGAACATTTTTTCATGTGTCTGTTAGCCATTTGTATGTCTTCTTCAGAGAAGTGTCTTTTCATATCTTCTGCCCACTTTTTGACTTGATTATTTGTTTTTTGGGTGTTGAGTTTGAGAAGTTCTTTATAGATCTTCGATACCAGCCCTTTATCTGTAGTGTCATTTGCAAATATCTTCTCCCATTCTGTAAAACACCAAATATTTTAACAAAAAATTCTCCCATTGCTTTTATCACTTAAGAAATTCCAATGGTTGGGTGCCTGGGTGGCTCAGTCGGTTAAGCATCTGCCTTTGGCTCAGGTCATAATCTCAGGGGCGTCAGGCTCCCTGCTCAGAGGGGAGCCTGCTTCTCCCTGTGCCCCTCCCCCTGCTCATGGTCATGCGTGCTCTCTCTCTCTCTCAAATAAATAAATAAATAAAATCTTTAAAAAAAAAAAAAAGAAATTCCAGTGGTTTTAGGAGCTGTGTGCTAAGAACAGGACAAAGACTAAATACATTTTTCTTATTATAGATTACAGTATCACAGCTATAGAAGTGAATTCTTGAATGTGAAGAGTTGTTTTAATTTTTGCGGTCTGTGCTCATTTTTAGGGCTTGGTAAAACTTGTCAGACTGCAATTTTGAGGACTTGTCTGCCATTTGAAGATAGTCTACATAGTGCAACCCTGGGTGGAAGCTCTTTGTTTCAGGGCTACTTTCTGCCCTGCAGTCTGGGGGGGTCTGATGGAGTCTTATCTGACTTTGTGGCCTCTGAGATACTAGCCTTGGTTCTCTCTGCCTGTCACCATCCAGAAGCTTCCTTTAGTGCATAGGCATCCAAGGGCCATGATGGGACAAGCTTTCAGAAGAAAATGAGATTTGACTTTCATTTGTGAGTGACTGTGCTGAGTCTTCATTTATTTGGCAACACTGAACAGCTGTTCTTATCTGCATGTTCATGGGGCCTTTAGTATGAAATTATTTAGGGCCAGCATGGATCTGGCAGCAAGAGGAAAAAGTACTGTGACAAATATCTTCCTGTTTGAATATGTCCCTTATTCAGTTACAAGAGTGGTGTTTGCTATTTAGCCCTAATTGTTTCACCAAAATAACTAGCCAGTAAGTGAAAGATACACTCAATTTTTGATAATGGCTAAGTTAATTGTACTTGAATTTAGTGATTGTTGTGCTCACAAAATACCCAAAATATTTATAAAATATCAGGATCACACATTATTTTTGAATTTTTGGTTCATAAAAATAAATAAGATGCTATGTGTAAATTCTCAGAAAAGCATATATTTTTTTCACACGTGATTCGTGTAAGTAACATCATTATTAAAATAAACCTGATTTATAAGTAATATCTGTGTTATAACAAATAGCTGACAGTAAGCTTAGGAAAACAGAAATGAATTAAAACTCCCCTTTACAAAGATACTTTCAAAATATAATAAAAATTACTGAGTATTAATATTAAAAGTTAATTTAGACACAAAGAACAAAAATGTCATGCATATTGGTTTTTAAGAGTAATTTCCATCTTTATAAATTTTCTTCCAAACTCAGATAAAGCTTATCTTTAGTCTATGAGCATTTTAATAGTAATGACAAGTTCAGGATCTTGGAGAATCAAAAACATCCAGCTTTTATGGTTATAAAGTCGATGGAGGTGCTCATGCAGATAATCAATATAACAATTTCCAAATATATTTACAAAGAAGTAGAAATCTCTAGTCCTTGGGGTGTCATATGAGTTGTCACAATGAAAATTGTAAAATGATGTACCTCAAACAGATGTGTGCATCTGTGAGTTTTATAGCACATGAAAAGACTTATTACACTATACTTTTCAAAAATAATTCTATTAGAAAATATAACTGAAGCAGGGCGCCTGGGTGGCTCAGTTGGTTAAGCGACTGCCTTCGGCTCAGGTCATGATCCTGGAGTCCCTGGATCGAGTCCTGCATCGGGCTCCCTGCTTGGCAGGGAGTCTGCTTCTCCCTCTGACCCTCCCCCCTCTCATGTACTCGCTCTCTCTCATTCTCTCTCTCTCAAATAAATAAATAAAATCTTTAAAAAAAAAAAAAAAAAAGAAAATATAACTGAAGCAAATGTGACTGGTAAACAAGTGAAAACTGCCCTTTCAGGGCACTATGTGAAAATACAGGTAAAGGCAAACTATTAAATTTTAGCTATGATGGTATTCTTGGTTCCCTGTGGGTGGCTGCCATCTTTTTTGAAAAGAAAAAAAATCTAATGCTGGAAAAATGTGCAGTTGAGTTCAGATAACTTATACCTCTTTCACCCAATGTCCAATGCAGCCAGTGACATTGGCATTCCCAGACCCTAGTCTCTCACAAAAAGGAGAAGATACCTCCCTGCTGGGTCTAGAGACAAATTCAGCTGGCAGGTCCTTGCTTTGTCATTTCTGATGGTAAGAAAAAACAAAACAAAACATTTTATCTTCATGAGTCTGAAGGCCACCTGCTCAGGATGTTAAAACAAAAGGGTTGTCCACAATGACACTGCTGAATGCCACGGCAGCCCTGGACAGCCTCAGCTGGTCTTTTTGTGGGATGTATGTGTTTCAGCCTGATTCACATTTTCTGTTATTTGTAGCCAAAGCCATTCCAAATTGATATACTAGGAAAGAAAAAAAAAAAAAAAAGAAAAGAAAACAAGAAAGAAAGAAAAGAAAGGAAGAAACAAAAGAAAGAAAGGAAGGAAGGAAGAAAAGAAAGAAAAAGAGCTCTTGTATAAATAGTGTAAATATGGGTAGTGATTAAAATGCTTTTTACAAAGCTCCTCTGTTTCTTCCCTGTGCATGCTTTGAGGAGCATGAGGAAGCTTTCTACTTTCTTCCTGATGATTACAGAACCTGCATCTGCAGTGGCTTCCTACTTTCCATTGGGTCTGTCCAAAGTTTTTTTCCTATTGTTTTTGTACTTTACTATATTACCATTTATTTTCTTTGATATGAATTAGGCACACAGAAAATAATCTGGAAAAAATCATGGCACACATTTAGGGTTTTATACCATTGTCCTTAAGGATTCTCAAATGTCTTATTTTTTATGGGGTCTTTTCCTAACTAAAGCTATGTTGGCCTCTTATTGATTCAGCTTTTTTTTTTATTCTCCTGCATGAGTGCAGTAGCTTGTCAAAATGCATAGCATAAAGGCAAATTAGATGACTATACTTCAGTTTAACTATTATGTCAGACTGAAGGTCAGTCCCATTCTATGGAATAGCAAAAGAAAAAAGAGCATTTCTATATTTCTGTCTATGTTTTATTTGAATGTATTTTATACATTTGAGCATTTGAATACATTTGTTTTAGGGTTTTGCCTTTTTGAAGAGGTAACAATGCAGCCAGAACTGCAATGGCTCCAAGGTACATCTGTCAAGAAATATGTACCTAAAGGGAATTGCTTCATTAAACCTAAACCTGTCCTTTGTTCATAAGGATCTTGCCAGATGGGACTTTAGTGTTTTGAAGGCAGGCATCCACATGGAATTTTGTTCTTGACATTGATGAATGACTTTCTAAATCCTGAGATGGGGATTTCACTATAGGGTTTCAAGGAGTGCCAGTCCAGGGTGTGACTCTAACTTGTCATGATATGCAGACCTCTAAGTACCACGGGAGCCTGAGGTTGAATGACTGCGTTAAGGCATCAGTATCTGTGAATCAAAAGGGTAAAATTAAACTTTTGAAGTCAAATTTTTATATTCAAAGATTCTTCCAAATGGACTGAATACCACTTTATTTCAAAACACTTCCATTTAGGGGCACCTGGGTGGCTCAGTCGGTTAAGCGTCTGCCTTTGGCTCAGGTCATGATCCCAGGGTCCTGGGATCAAGCCCCATGTAGGGCTCCCTGCTCAGTTGGGGAATCTGCTTCTTTCTCTCCCTCTGCCCCTGCTCATGTTCTCTCTCTCACTCACTCTCTCTAGTAAATAAATAAATAAAATCCTTTAAAAAATATTAAAAACAAAAAACAAAGCACTTCCATTAAACTTTCAGGTACAGTAACTTGCTGTGTCTGATGAGAAGCACAGGCAGAGCTGATAGAGCTTTGGATTGAAGACCAAAACAACTGAGATTCGTAACAAAGAGGTCTGTTCTGATTCAGGTTATGCAACCTCTGTCTGGCTTGTCACCTGACTGTGTCCATGAACTTGACTGGAAACACTTCTCCCTTATACAGATGACCCTTGAACAACATGGGTTTGAACTGGGCATGTCCACTTATATGGGGCTTTTTTTTTTTTTTTCCCAGTAAATACGGTATAGTACTGTACTTCCTTATGATCGTTATGTTTTTCTTCATAGAATTTTCTGTTCTCCAGCTTACTTTATTATAAGAATACAGTATATGAGGCATATAATATACAAAATATGTGTTAATCAACTGGTTGTTATTGGTGAGGCTTCCAGTCAACAGTAGACTGTTAGCAGTTAAGTTTTTGGGGAGTCAAAATTTATACATGGGTTTTCGACTGTGCAGGGATCAGCGCCCCTGACTTCCATGTTGTTAAAGGGTCAGCAGTACTTCATTAGGATCTTTGGAGGGTGAATAAACTGCTTCATTTTCTAATGTTTGTAGAGCCTCTTGTCTGAGCACACCATGTTGTTTCTCTTTTATTAAGTTCTGTCATCAGATGTCAATGAGGTAGCTATTTACATTTGAAGAAACTAAGAATGGGAGAAGTCAATAATTTTTATGGTCATGTATTAGTAAATGACATTCAAAAGCTATTTTTTCACTCTTCTCTGCTGTTTAGTGTAGTCACTACAGTTGTGTTCGGTGGAGTTGGTCAGAGTTTGTTCACATCCCCAGCTTTGCAGTTGACTAGAATATTTTTGGGCAGATAAGTCAATCTCTTGCCTCCTCTTTTTTGTCATCCAAAACATAGCCATAAAATATTGCCTATCTCAGTATTATTGAGAAGAGTAAACAATTTCCTTCATGTAAAGAAGTTACCATGTATGGTACACCATAAGCACTCAATACACCGTGGACTTGGCGACGGTTATTGGTAATGATGGATGATCTCTGTTTACTCATTTGCTGCTAGCAAGATTTGAGACAAATATGTGGCCTATTAATAGAAAATTATGTTGCACAGATTTTTAGCTTTGCTCTTGACTGCATCCACACTTTGGTTTTCTTTCTTTTGGCTCATTTTATAATTTATGCAGATATTTTTCTAGCTTTATTCAAGTATGATTGACAAATACAAATACAAAATATATATACATATATATATATACATTGTGAAATGATTACCACAATCAAGCTAATTAGTGTGAATGTCTTTTATGTATTGCTGTAAGCTAACTTAAATTCCTTCTGGAATAAAGGAGCATATAAAATACATGCTTACAAAAGACTCTTCCTAGGGAAAGAGCACCTAGCCACATTTCAATTCATGGGAATGTCTTTTTTCCCCTACTTGGTGGCACCATCTCATAGGCTTATATAATAGGCAGTGCACTTGAGATACTCTAAATTCACAGATGTTGTCTGTGTCTTAGAACTCTGGCCTCGAATCCCTACATGCCTGCTGAGTCATGGATGCATATTTGAAATATGTCAACAAGACAAAACTAGATTGTTTTACTAGAGGGTGGAAGATTGAGGGTCCAAGCCACAGGAAGGACCCATGTTCACTGTTGAATGGTAGAGGAAATGAGACTTATGGCCAGATAAGGCACCCAGCGACCAGATGTACTCTGGTAGCAATGAAGCCCCATCTGGAGGCTTTGTTTTAAGTAATCTTCATAGTACCTTTGTCAAATCGTGAAGCAATAATTCAGCTGAATAAAAAAGGAGCTACTTTTATTGATTTCTGTGGTCTAGGAAATGAGATTGGTATTTTATATACATTATCCCTAATACGCACAACAATCTAGGTATTTTTATTTCCATAGGGATAATGACACTGAAGATCATAAAATTAACTTGTTCAAGATCTCAGTTTGTGAAGCCCACACTCTTTCTTACATTCTTTTTTTTTTTTTTAAGATTTTTATTTATTTATTTGACAGAGAGACAGTGAGAGAGGAAACACAAGCAGGGGGAGTGGGAGAGGGAGAAGCAGGCTTCCTGCTGAGCAGGGAGCCTGATGCAGGGCTCGATCCCAGGACCCTGGGATCATGACCTGAGCCGAAGGCAGACGCTTAATGACTGAGCCACCCAGGCGCCCTCTTTCTTACATTCTTTATAAATGACTCATCTTATACCAAAGTCCATGCTGTTAACCACTACAATATGTCTCCTACCATATTTAGTGACTCTTAGCTCGAGTTAAGAGACAATAATAATAATAATAATAATAATAATAATAATAATAATAGTAAGGAAAATAATTTAGGTTGTCGTAAGTTATCTCTGGATCAAGTGACTGGCTTAGAAGATAATGAGAAAATATATGTGTGTGTGTGAGTGTGTGTGTGTGTGTTCAAGAGTGAAATCAGATATTAGTATCTAGACATGGAAGAAAAACCACCACATTCATCAATTAGATTCTCATTTCTGTAAAAAAGTAAAGTATAAACAAATTACCTTTAATAAAACTTAATGTTTTTACATTAAGAGATACATGAAAATATTGGCTATGCCACTAGCAAATGTTCAGAAAGTTGAAGATTTGCATGTTATGAATACTGATGATTTTTTAAGGTTCTTACTTATTCAGAGACATTAATGACTTGTAAAGTAGGAGAGACTAGCCAAAGAAAACATTTGCTAATACTTAAATAAATAAACATGCTAACTTGGACCCTTTTTTATGGGACAAATAATTTCCTATCCTAGTTAGACCTGAACAGTTCTGTATTTCTTTTTTTTTTTTAAAGATTTTATTTATTTATTTGACAGAGAGAGACACAGTGAGAGAGGAACAAAACAGGGGGAGTGGGAGAGGGAGAAGCAGGCTCCCCACTGAGCAGGGAGCCTGATGTGGGGCTCAATCCCAGGACCCTGGGATCATGACCTGAGCCGAAGGCAGACGCTTAATGACTGAGCCACCCAGGTGCCCCAAGTTCTGTATTTCTTGAGGGATGTTTCTGAAATGTAGGATTCAGGAGTACCACAGGGTCGTCAGGTGACATGGGACTTGTCTTCCCTTTCCACTGATTGGATATGACACTTCAGTCTAATCTGCAGGCCCCTCAAGCATTCAGTTCCCTCATCCACAAAGTTGGAAAACAAACAAGCAAGCAAACAAACATCATTTGGGGCTTCTTCCTGCTGTGTTCTGTGTTCTTCTTCTTATCCTACATGAATATGTTAGGAAGGCATCTCTTTTGTGGAGCCAACTTCCTGGAAGGTTATCTCCTCTGTACTACCACCAAATGCCCCATTTCAAGACCATTTAAGTTAAAAACATTTTATTTACAATTTTTATGATGACACCAATGACCTAATCATATAATTTAATAGAGACAGAATGAGGTGGCATCACTAAAGTAAAGCCCAGTACCCAAGTTAATGAATTTAAAAAAGAGTTTGTTGATAACAAGGTGACAATATGGGAGAAATAAATGGAAGTGACATGAGGAGAAAAAACAAACCATACTTTGAGTGCCGGCCCAGAGAGCTGAAAGCAGCAAGCATGAGGTGGGTGGTGAAGAGCCGTGGC
>NC_138372.1:100390902-100416533 GCF_054177405.1 Leptonychotes weddellii | reverse complement strand
GCATTCATTTTTTTTTTTTTTTAGGATTTTATTTATTTATTTGACAGAGAAAGAGAGAGAGAGTGCAAGCAGGAGACAAGCAGGCAGAGGGAGAAGCAGGCTTCCCGCTGAGCAGGGAGCCTGATGTGGGAATCGATCCCAGGACCCTGGGACTGTGACCTGAGCCGAAGGCAGACGCTTAACAACTGAGCCACCCAGGCGCTCCTAGCATTCATCTTTTAAGAAGCAACAGAAACCTTAGAAAGAGTTGAGAAAAATGGCAAAGGTGTCAGCAAATATGACTGGCCCTATGTTATCTGTGTAGTGAAAACCTAAAAACTGTTTAATTTTGCCTCAAGAGAAGTTGAACATGCTTTCTTTATGGCATTTATGATTTCTTCCCTAGCTGAAGGAAGAATATTAATACTTCATTGATGCTTTCTTTCTCTATTTCCTCAAAAAAGGGAAATTACTGCTTTTGAATTTGTAAGCTGAGTGGAAAAACAGCACATAATAGGAAGGGAAAAAAGTCTGATTGGAAAATTATTTTATTTGTCCATTCAGAAGATTCATTTTAGTTTGCAAAATGATACATTGGAAGAAATACCTTATCATTTTTTCCCCCCCACTCAATTATTTCCCCCTCTGGACTATTCTCTTCCCTGGACTATTCTCTCTTGAATCCTTCTGTGAAAATTAGTAACATTTTATTCTTTCTAGATTTTTAAATGCTTTCACCATTGTATTATTGTGGTAGTAGGATCTCAGTATTTGCTTTCAGAATTGTATTGTGTTTTTGTGGTAATAGGATCTCAATATTTAACAACTTCAGTATTTAAACTTGAAGTTTTCTTCAGTATTACACTCAGAAAAACCTTTTTTTTTTCCTTCTTGAGCCATTAAAAAAAGTGCAGACAGCTTTCCAGAATGACTGAAGTATCTGTTCACTATAAATATATTCAGAAGGTCAACAGTCGAGTGGTAATAGAATGGTATCTGAGATCCCCTCAGTGCTGTAAGATGCTGCTGCTGGGTAATAGCACTGCAATATTACTAAATCAGTGAAATGATGTCTTGGATTCATTAACAGTGCAATGTAGTCAATGATAGGCAATCATTCTGTGCAGAAGAGAGAATCTGAATGCACAAGGAAAGTACGGGGGACATATTTGCTAAATCAAAAATATGAAGCCTTGAGGATAACATTCGATAAAATTTGACCAATTTATGCAATAGTCATTAGGGATGGCTTAATTTTACTGGTTACAATATTCTAATCTTAACAAGGGTTTGGAATCAATGTGCTATCTGTTCTGAATAGTTTTAAAAATCATTTTGTGTGATTACTGGATCTTGTTATTTTTGCAATTTCCTTCATTGAAAACTCCCACAAAACAATTTACATTTTTATTATATGGATTTTGCAAACAACTGTATAAAGAATTAGAATGATACAGAGAAAAGGTAAGTTTTTTTATAGTCTACTTTTAATTTAATACAACAAACGACGATTTTGCTTGGATCTGACGTCTAATGCAGTTTGGGAATACATTTCAACCCTAATTAAGATAAATGGTAATTCACAATGGTAAATTCAGACTTTGTTAATCAGTTCTTCTTATATCACAAGTGAGTCCTCAAAAAGATGCGTGCATCTTCATGGCGAGCACTTAATTTTTTCATTGTGTTTTTCTTCTACTTTGGTAACAAAAGGAGAAAGCCCATTTTACTAAATAGGCCTTTCAGCATGTTGGTTTGCACTTGATGAATTTTTCATGCTTAAACTATTGGTTCTCAGTATACATATATCAGGGGTTCTATCCTCAGATTAGTGGCTAAGAACTGATTGCACAGAGTGGGAACCTGTGGCCCTGGCTTGTCTGTGGACCCAGGGTGATGTTAAAGGTGTTCTTTTCACCTTCAAGCGTCCTCGTTTGGATGCCAGGTCACATCGTTACTCTGCATTTAGCTGCTGCTTTTGATAAGACTGCTCTAGGAATTTAAAATGTGTTCATTTAAAAAAACCATAGGCATATCAAACCTGATATCAAAAGCTGCTGCTTTTGATAAGACTGCTCTAGGAATTTAAAATGTATTCATTTAAAAAAACCATAGGCATATCAAACCTGAGATAAGAAATGCCTTGGGGCACTATTTCATGTGAAACTTTTAATGTGTTTAGCCTCTGAGTAGTTATGCCTTTGCACAGTTGCAAGCTGATATTATAAACACTTGGTAAAGTTGAAGGGAATCTATCTAATTAGATTTCCTAAGGATAAAAGATGTACACTGGTTTGAGGTCATGTTTTCCATATTAAGGCATTTGGAAAGATCTGGATGTATTTAAACCCCAAATATTAGTTAAGCAGAATTTTTATGCACTCACATATTAGGAAAAAGATAAAAATGACCTTAAAATTAGTTCACATTAGGGATTTAATTGTGGTCAGTACCCTTCCAGCTAATTCTTCCATACTTTTTATTTCTACAGTTTATTGTTGCATAATGTGAAATAATGTTCAGAATTAATGCACTGAAACCCTGCAAAATTGTGAATAATTAAAATGTTATATTTTGTTGCCCATTAATCATAACGTATTAGAAAAATTTCCAAAACAGGCTTGAAAGGAATATTTTAACAGCCAGAATGTTGCCAGAATGCAACAAACCAGATTATATAATTTCCTGAGCATGTTAAGTTTGAACCCATTCTTTACTCTTCTCTCCACATTTTAGATATAGGGTGTAATATTTTACATCCTTTTGTGAGTTCCTTGACTGATTTTTTGGCAGAAATATTCATTTTTACTGCTTTTGTGTTTCCTACTTTCATATTGTCACTTTTGGTCATTCCTTTCCACCCAGAGTCCCCTTTAATATTTCTTGCAGGGCTGATATACTGTTCATGAATTCCTATAGTTTTTGTTTGTCTGGGAAAAGCTTTCTCTCTCCTTCTATTCTGAATGATGGCCTTGCTGGATAGAGTATTCTTGGCTGCAGATTTTTCCCATTTGGCACTTTGAATGTATCAACCCATTTTCTTCTGGCTTGTAAGGTTTCTGCTGAAAAATCTGCTGGTAGGCTGATAACCTTATGGGGTTTCCCTTGTATGTAACTGTCTTGTTGCTTTAAAATTTTTTTGTTTCTTTATCACTACATTTAGCCATTTGAATTACAGTATGTCTTGGTGTGGTTCTGCTTTTGTTGATTTTGTAGGGAGTTCTCTGTGCCTCCTGGATCTGAATATCTGTTTCTTTCCCCAAATTAGGGAATTTTCCAGCTATTATTTCTTAAAATGAATTTTCTGTCCTCTTTTCTCTCTCTTTTTCTGGGACTCCTATAATATGAATTTTATTATTACATTTGGTGGAGTCACTGAGTTCCCTATGTCTATTCTCATGTTGCATAATTCTTTTTTCTCTCTTTTATTCAGATTGATTACTTTCCATTACTCTGTCATCTAGGTCATTAATTTGTTCTTCTGCTTCTTCCAGCCTGCAGTTATTCCATTAAGTGTATTTTTCATTTCATTTAATGAGTCCTTTATCTCTGCTATGTTACTCCTTATCTCAGTGTTAAGGGTCTCACTGATGCCTTCCACTCTTTTCTCAAGTACAGTGAGTATCTTTATGATTATTACTTTAAATTCTTTATCAGGCATGTTACTTATATCTGTTTCACTTAGATGTCTGGCCATGGCCTTGTTCTGTTCTTTCATTTGGGACACTTTCCTCTGTCTTCTCATTTTGTCTAAGTTTGTGTACTGCTTGCTGTGTATTAGAAAAGTCAACATGGTCTTCTGTTCTTGAGGACAATCGGCTTATGAAAAAAGGTCCTGTAGTGCCCTGCAGTGTAGTGCCCCCTGGTCCCCAGGGCCTGGCTCTTCAGGGAGTGTCTCTAATGTGTGCTGCATGCACTCTGCTGTTGTGTCCTGGCTGCTTTATCCTTCAGGGCCGCATTTGGTCCCTGGCCTGAATGTGGCACATTTTAACTAGATGTGCTCTGGTCTGCTTGTGAAATGAGATCTGTCTCTACTGCCACTGGATCTAGGGCTCTGCAAAACTCCTGGGTCGGGAGATGCAGTGTAGGCAGGGGTTTGGCCCAGTCTTCCATGGGAGGGGGCCTGCTGTGCTGGGACTGAGGCAAGTAACTGGGAAGGACAGTTCTACTGGAGTGCAGGGGTGGGGAGGAGCTTGGTGTAAGCAAGTTAGGTAGCAAGTGTCAGCACTGTGCTGCTTTCTGCAGGTGGTCTTGTGCTTATGCTGAGGGGTGGGGGATAGAAATGGTGCTGGCCAGTTCCTTTGTCCTGGAGGGGTGTCTCCGTGAATGCTGCCTCTCTGGGACATACTCCAAGATGAACAAATAACCTCTCCATTGTGTGTCCCAGGCACTCTTCAGATCACTGTTTCCACACTGTCAGTCTGCAGGTTATTTGCCTGCCTTCTTTCCAAGAGCAGCCCCAATGCCTCCAAGCTCTCCCCAAGCCAAGCCTACTGATCTTTAGAACTCCAGGCTTTAAGCCTCACTGGTTGTAAGAACTCATGAAATTCAGCCCTCTCACTTTCCAAGTTAATTGCTAGGGATTTTTCCTCTGTGTTTGGGTTCCCCTGTGTGCTAGTCTGTCTCTTGCCCTTCTCTGTGCCTGAGGCTCCCTCCCCACTATGGTGGCCACAATCCATTTCTCTCCCAAACCACCTCTCCATACTTCCTACCTTCTTTGATGTGGCCTCTTCTCTACCTTTGGTTGTGGAGTGTGTCCTGCCAGTCTTGAGGTTGATTTCTAGGGTATTTAGGATAATTTGATAGTTATCTAGTTGTATTTGTGGGATAAGGTGAGCTTAGGGTCCTCCTATTCTGCTTCTATCTTTCCCTTCTAAAAACCCGAACATGTTGTTTAATTTAGATTTATCTGTATGGAACATGTGTCCAGTATCTAAAATTTACCATCTAAGGCAAATTATTTTTTTCTTACACTATGAGCTAAAGATATTATAATTTTCTTATAAGGGCTAACATCATCTATTTTGTTTATATCACTTTTGATCATGTCATCCATGTCTAAATGCTTATTCAACAAATACTTACTGAATGATTACTGTGTCCTAGGCATGGTTCTAGGTGCTTGGGATAGATCAGTGAACTAAAAAGAGAAAAATTCTTGCCCTCATGGACTTGTATTTTAGCAGAGGGATAGAGAAAATAAATGAGAAATATAATAAAGAAACATATTTTGCATTGTAATAAATACCATATAAAAAGGAAAATTAGAGTAAGGTAAAGATGGTTAGGTATGCAAGGAAAATTACATAGCCACAGTATTTTTTGTTGACACATTGTAAAATTACATTGCCTACATAGGTACAATGCATTTGGAAACACTGTTCTAGGCCAGCATTTGGAAACTGTGGAAAAAAATCACTGTTAGAACAGAATCACTTGATAAATGTAAATTGACAAATTTACTAGGAGTATAGAATAAATCTAGAATCTAGAAGTCACAGTTCTCTGGTTCCCTACTATGTATTATTTCTTTTCAATAATTCTGGAGCTTCATGACAAACTTGCAACTGTATTAGATCTTTGTAATTTTCATAGTCCAAGGACAAGCCAAACCATATGTATAACTGTGAAGCAAAAGATCACCATGCATTTATGTGATCAAGAGACAATTTTATGTTCACTTGAAATGGAAGGAGCGAGTTGCTTCTATATAAATTTTATTGATTTAAAATCTGGTATATGATAACTTTTGTCTTCTTTACTTAGAATTTCAGTAGGGGACATTATAAAGAAAGCCATTTCTCACTGTAGAAAATGAAAGTTAAGAAAGGAAAAATGTTAAGTGGTGTTTAGCATCAAGTTTTTAAAGCTCAAAAGTTGTAGCTTTGTTAAAGTTCAAATAATAAATTCAATTAGTAAAGCAGTGACTTATCTGAATAAACTAAAAAATTAAATTTAATGTTTTAAGCATTTTTAAAAGATTTTATTTATTTTAGAGAGAAAGAAAGAAAAAGTTGGAGGGAGGGGAAGAAAGAAAGGGAGAGAGAGAATCTCAAGCAGACTCTGAGCATGGAGCCCAACATGGGGCTTGATCCAACGACCCCAAGATCATGACCTGAGTGGAAATCGACTTGAATGCTTAACTGACTGAAAGACCCAGGCTCCCCTTAAGCATTTTATTCTTAAACAAAAACTATTCATAGCACAGTAGTATTTTATCTTGATTCACACAGATGCTTAATTTCATAAAGGGATGATAAAATATTGAGTAATGTGAATATTAAAACACAACCTCTTGGGGCGCCTGGGTGGCTCAGTTGTTAAGTGTCTGCCTTCAGCTCAGGTCATGATCCCAGAGTCCTGGGATCGAGCCCCACATCGGGCTCCCTGCTCCGCGGGAAGCCTGCTTCTCCCTCTCCCACTCCCCCTGCTTGTGTTCCCTCTCTCGCTGTGTCTCTCTCTGTCAAATAAATAAAATCTTAAAACAACAACAACAACAACAACACAACCTCTTGTTCATTTAAGCCATTTTTTCCTGCTTAGCTTTAAGTTTGTGGAAATTTTTTATCCTTTGGTTATAGTTGAATCACAGACTGCTGTTTTCACTGTTAGAAACAATTGCCCCCTTTGCACATAGTTGCTACTAATGCATCTCTTTATAATTTGAGATGTGCCATTTTACAATTTTTAATTTGGAGTTTCATGAGCGTTCAATTATTCTTTCTCCAAGTCTTTATTGATCTGATACACAAATATTCTCTGTAGTGGGACCTCACACAATAATTGCTGTCAAGAACTACAAAGAACGTATATGGTGCAATTTTGTTTAAAAACATTAACAGTTTTGTAAACAGACAACTCCCCTCCCCCCCAAACCTGAGTCTCCTGTCCTTTACAATTTCTCTGGCCTGCCTATTCCTGGCAATACCATATTCTGACATGCAGTTTTAAGGTGGGCTGCCCAGAGTCAGTTATGTGCTGGCATCCCAGAGCCCTGCACTGGGGGTGGCTGCAGTTACAGCAAAGGCAAGAAGAAGGGAGAGAGAAAGTATTTTTTATCTCTGTTCTTCAAAATTAAAATCTCTTGAATGCCTCTTCTGGTTAAGCGATAGATGATTGGGGTGCTTGGGTGGCTCAGCCAGTTGAGCATCCGACTCCTGATTTCAGTTCAGGTCATGATCTCAGGGTCATGGGATCGAGCCCCACATCAGGCTCTGTGCTCAGTGGGGAGCTTGCTTGAGATTCTCTCTCTCCCTCTCCCTCTTCTCCTCCCCTGCTCCCCACTTGTGTTCTCTCTCTCTCTCAAATAAGTAAATAAAATCTTAAAACAAGCAATAGATTGTTAATCTACAATGCTATAGAATAATATAAACATAAAGTAAAAATTATCTTCTTCCTTTTTCCTAGCCATCTCTAGATGTGTGAGGTTTGCTGGTCTGTGAGTGAGTGCTTTGTGCAGTGTCCCAAAAGGCTGGGGAATCTGGGCACTCACTCCACTCTCCTCTTCCCAGTGATAGGAATTCTTTCAAGCCAAGCGTCCTGTTGGCAGTGAGCAGTACTGGTCTGGGGGATGGGATGATGCAGCAAAATGAAGCTGTTCCTCTTTTTTTTGGGTGTGGTTATTCTCAGATGTGTTGCTGCAGCTTTGTAAGTGGACTCCCAAGCCCTCGCAGAACTATTTTAATTCATGAATAGAATTCTGTTGAATTCTTGATCTTTATGGGGAGATGAAGGCTGGAGTCCCCTACTTTACCATCTTGGTGAAAAATCTTGGTTCTGTTTTTATTAAAGGATTATTTACTCCAGTGGGGAGGAGAGATAACAAACCTTTGAAAATACTAGAGACGCTCAGTTCTACTACAAATGGGTATGATACATAACAAATTATTAAAATAGCTAGTTTAAAAATGGAACTGGTTTGCATTTGGGGCTATCATAAGCAATGAAAGAGTCTGAGTAGACTCCGTATGGTGCAGCTCTCCTTCACAATGCTACACAAAGCAGAACTCATTGGAATACAAGCCTTAAACTTCAGAGTGCCTTTCTACAGTCCTTCTACCTAAAGCCCTGAGGATGGCCTCTGAATGATTCTTCATTACACTTGCAGAGCTGGGAAAGCACTGTGGAAGTCTGTTTGGTAGTCTTGTTATGGAATTCACTGGTTTGGGAAAACCAGATTCCAAGCAAGAGTAGCGTGAGGAGCCGCATATTGAATTCTGATTTGTCAATGGCATTCTTTTCAAATTCTTGACACATTTCTGAGGGAAACTTTGAAGTCAAATAGATTAGATGTTAAAAAATTGTTTCCTTTATTTGCTTTTCTGTAGTTTAGTTTGAAAACTCAGCTTTAGAATTTTAATTATTAGTTATTCCTCCATTTGAGAAAACTATTGCAATAAAAATAATTGTTGAAATATTTGAGGTAATTGAATAATTAAATATTTGAGATAATTGAAATAATCATGGTATTAAACTAAATTAGATATGTTAAATAAGCAGTTGTCCTCTTCGTGCTTTAACTTTAACAAAATCTGTGTGGACGTCTTTCTTGACCTTCCAGTTTACACGTTATTCCTCCTGTGCAAGTCCTCCACTTCCTTACTTTACATCCTGCATTTTAACTATTTCTTTACTCATTGATCTAATTAAACCATGAGTTCTTGGAGGGAAGGAGCATTCCTAAATTCACAATGTCTTGTCAGTTTTGAAAAATTCTTTGTCATTATCCTTTCAGATGTTTTTTCTGGTTCATTCTTTCTATTCTGTCTGGAAGTCTATTGAAAATGTATAATTCTTAATAATATATATAAATGTGTATGTAAACATATGACTGTATGTATACATAATGTTTTCACCAGGAGGGTTTTTCTGAACTACTTGATGTGCAGTTCTCAGGAGCTGGGCTCCGTTCCTGACATTAAAGAAGAAAATAAAAAAATATTTGTTGACAGAGATAATATATGCATTCTCTCTTTTATTTTAAGTATGTTATAAATCTAAGTAAAACAAGGAATTCCTGTTATAGATAATATTCTTCCTTGCACGCACTATCTCATTGTGCTGAATTACCCTGCTTAAGTAATATGATGTGAGTTCTGATATAGAACTCATCTTCTTCTCCCCTCCTACCCCTTCTTCTCCTCCTCTTCCTCCGGCTCCTCCTTCTTCTCCTCCTTCTTCTTTTGGCTAAATGGTTTTTCAAAATTAGCCTATAAAATTATTGCTTAGATGATCACCGATCTTCCCATGAAGCACATTGCTAATATGTGCTGTGCTATTTTCTATGTGATATTAGTCATTAATTTAATTTCTTGAGATGTTTATTAGCAATATTCCAGACAAGGTAACCTAAGGGGCACCTCCAGCACAAGATGTATAAAATATTAATTGAATTTTCCTTTAGTGTTATAATAGCAGTGGCAAAAAAGAAAAAAAGATGCTACACTGGAATGTTAAGATGAAGAGAAATCCTGGATCCAGAGGATGGGTTTAGCAGGCAGTCACTTCCCTGGTAGGCCAGGGCCCCATGCGACAGACTGTTATGTGGAGACACCCCAGCCTGAGAATAAAAACTTCAAAGGTTGAACCAGGGGGCAGTATGGATATTTGCTGGTCTCAGTTTTGTCACTAAGTGAACAAAGGGCAATTATTTTCTTCTGAGGATTCTTAACCACAAACCAGCCCACAGACAGATTTGGGGGCATGAATTCACATTACTTGGGTGACCCTAAGTCCACGATGTGAGAATTTAGTATAAAATGTTTCTTGGTAGGTGCATTTATTAAGGGCCAATAAAGAAAATGTACATATATTACATACGACAGACTAATAAGATCCAGAATATATGAATTGCTACAAATCAATAAGAAAAACAGTAGAAAAAAGACCACAATACAAAAGGCATTTCATGTAAGAGAACACATCAGTGGCCAATAAACCATTAAAAAATGCTTTACCTCATCAGAAATCAGAGAAATGCAAATTGAAACAATAAGCTACATTTAGCATCCACTGTACTGACTAAAATTAAAAAGACTAAAGACCCCACTGCTGTCATGCATGTAGATCAGTGAGAACTCTTACACTGTTGGGAGTCCAAATTGGTATAAGCACTGGAGAAAACAATTTGCTCTTATCTAGTAAAGTTGAATATATGCATATCCTATAGCCAGCAATTTCATTTCCAGGTACATAATCTAGAAAATTCTTGCACACACCACAGTAGGAGACATGAACAAGACTGCTCATTGCACCATTATTTGCAATAGTAACTATTACAAAAGTAACCAACAACCCAATGTCTTGCAATCATTGAATGGATAGATTATGACATATTCACAATTACAGTAAATTGAGTGAAGTAAAATGAGTGAAGTGCTGCTCACATCAACATCAACTACTCTCACTGAGTTAAAGACACAGGTTGCCAAATATCTGCATATGATCCCACCTTATGTAATGTCAGCAACATGCATTATGAATTGTCTATGGGTATACTCATGTGTGGTAAGCTGAGAGAAAAGCAAGAGAGGGATGAACACACAACAAATGTAGGCGGGTGATTACCCCTTGTCAGGGGCACAAGAGTAGGAAGGGGCAGACACATGGGACTACAAAGTTATTGGTAGTTTTCTATTTTACAGGCAAAATCATGAGTGCATTGGTGTTTGTGGGGGGTGGGTTTTGTGATTTTCCCAGTAGGAAAGACTCTGATAATAGATTGTTTTTTCCTTACTAAAAATTAGATGAAAGTACTAAAATAATTTTGTACTCTTTTGCTATGGAAAACAGAAGAAATAAGCAAATGCTCTAAACTAATTGTCTAAGAAAATATCTTACTTAGCAAACATAAAGTTAAAGCATAACTTTTGAGAATCAAATTTGCAAGAGGGATTCTTAATCATGGTGCACTAAAATGGATTATTCTTTTTAAATATATACTAGTATTAATAGGATTATGAGTTGAACAAACTAAATTACATAGAAAATTCTTCAGAGGTGATTCTGAGTGGATACTGGAAGTTTCTCTTAGGACTAGGCAATATTTGTTACCCACAGTTTCTGATGGAGTGGCTCAGTGGGGCTGGGGCTGGACTCCAAGAACCTGTGTTTTTATCAAGCATGTCAGGTGCAGGTATTCCAGTGACCATGTTTTGAAAAACATTGGGTTAGCATTGAAGTTAACAGTTTGCAAATTTTGGCAAATAAAAGGTAGAGAAGCAAAAAACAAAAATAAACTAAATCCTCAAATATTTTGCAAAGATATGATTATACCTGTTAATTTGAAAAAATGCACTGAAAATAACATAAATTAATGATCAATTCTCTGTAAAGAACATGCAGTTATAGGGAAAACAACCAGAAATTTTCCTTTGGCTGTATTCTGTGGACAGCTGTTAGTGAGAAACACCAGTATCTCTTTTGCTCTGAAAAAAAGCCTCAACTTGAAATATCTGGGCTGTACTATTAAATTAAACCTGTAAAAATTAAGATTGATTAATGTACTAAAAGTGAGTTACTTAGCACAGAAAATTAAAGAAGTTCCTTAAGAACTAAGAGATTCACAGGAAAATGCAGCCGTTTTCCACATAGTATGCCTGATGCTCTATGTACATTTAACCTTAGCTGGGTAGCAAAGATTTCAGGTTTCAGGTAGCAGCACCAGTAAAGTGTAGAAAGGAATGTTTCTGAAAAGATTATTCTCAATAGGGAGGAAATGTGATAAAAATGAGATCATGGAAAGCGTAGAATCTACCTGCATGTTTAGGTTCTAGGATCCTTCCTTTCAACCAAATAGATTATGTCCAGATAGAAAACAGCCAGGAAGTTTTGTATTGCCATTTTATTTCAATATATTTCAATATATTTATTTCAATATATTTCACATTTTATAGTGACTGAAAAGGAGGTGCATTCTGTGAAACCCTGATAGTCCAAGCACAGTTCTGGGAACATGGATAACAGTTCGCGTTGATTCCTGAAGGAGGTAGTTTTATTTAATCTTCAATCAGCCATATGGCAGAGACACTATTATTGGGTCCATTTACTAGATGGGGAGATTGAGGCATAGCAGTTTAAGTATCTCGCTTGATGTTTCACATTTAGTAACTGCAGGATTGAAATTCATGCCGCAGCTACACCCTGGTCAGTATCCTAGATTTCAAACAGGATGGTAGGATGAAGGGAGGGCATTAGTTGATTCTGACCTGCAAGATCTTAGTGAAGCTGGGAGATTAATTTGAATGGCTGTATACAGTACTTGGATTTAAAGCAAATGTTTTTCCCCACCATATTTTAAAAGTTTATTTCTCAAACCTCTATCACTTTTGTCATTTACTTCTCACCCTAAATTTCCCAGGACTCTGATGAACAAGGGTCACGTTTCCACTTCAGCTCTGGGTCACCACAGCCTAGCATTTACATAAGTAGCAGAGTCAACTGCCAAGTAGCCAATAAGTCACTCTGAAGTCAGCCTAGAAGTCAATCTTTCTTCATCCAGCTTGCTATGGAAGACAAACGGATAAATAACAGGAGGTACCACTGCAGTATTAGATCCATTATGTAAACTGACCACACTTTACTTAGAAAGCTGGGGAAAAATAGCAGACTAAATGCTTCTTAAAGTGAGCCTGGATGTGAAACATATATATATATATATATATATATATATATATATATATGTTTATATATATATACACATATATATAAACATTATATAAATATTTAGAGGAATAGTCTGGATTAATACACCATTTTCACTTTTGGTTATATTATAACAAAAAAAATAAGCTGATTAATAGCCAATCTTCAGTATTTGTCTAAAGTCCAAACCTCGGGCCGGTGGCTTTCTCCTTGCCTACACACTAGAATTACATGGACCCTTTAAAAATGTACTTAGAACCAGGTACATCACACATCACTTATATCAGAATCTCTGGGGATGGGACTCAGCCATCAGGATTTAAAAATTTTCCTCAGGTGTATCTGATGAGCAGCCAAGGTTGAGAACCACTGTCTTAGCTATTTCCCATGCAAGAGCCACTTGATTTGGTTCTAAACAATTAAAGGGACTGTATATTCTTTATTCTTATATCTGGAAAATCCTGTCCTTATCTTTTAATCAAGATATAATAGAATACCTCGCCTTTCCTTAATGGAAAAACAATCAGATGTTCAAACAGAGTTGAAATTTGTTTTGCTAGAATTAGAGAAATGTATAGTGGAGAGAGAGTCACTGCTCATGTAAATCAGTTATGCTGGTAATCGGTTTAACTACAGCGCTGTCGAATGTGGCATGAAATATGGGACTGTAGAGGTGGTCCTAATTGCTGTAATTAGCCACCAAGGACTAAAGCGAAGAGGATCACTAGTGTTGGGGAAGTGGGATGGGAGAATGATTCTATCAGTTTTCAGCCTGAAGGAAAACCCTTCGAATTTCTAACTCATCTTCTTCTAAAACAAGGGGAAAATTAACCATAATTGAATAATGCATTAAATCTGTTCTGGAATGATAGCACAAATTATTCAAAACAGTTTCTGAAGACCTGCTGAATATGAAAGAGGAGTTTTTAATGCAGACTGGGTGAAGGAGCCCAGTGACTCGCTATATGAGATTCATCTGCATTCATAAATTTTTAATATCTTTTTCATCTGTAATATAATTATATAAACAGGATGAAGATAAAATTGTCTGTATAAGTATATATGAACTACTAATAACTAAATGCTCCTGATAATGCATATAATTTATGCCATCTTATGTAGAACATGTTTTCCTGAATATACTTGTAATTACATGATTTTGAGAAAAAGACAATGATTAATGTTAGGAAGCTTTCTATAGAAAGCTTTTCTAGATGGTAAGAGTCTTGAAGGTATATATTTGTATTAAAATCCCCCCTCCCAAAATATATATTGCCTCGCAGAATATACTGCTTATCCTATGCACTATGTTAAATATGTTTACACCAATAAGCCTTTTGGTGAATCTTTGTAGAACAAGAATAATCACCTCTTCTATTTTCTTATTTAGTTTTGAGTGTATTCATCCATGTTTAAATGAAAATTCAAAGAACTTCATCTCCAACTTTCCTCATACATGCACCTATTTTTAGCTGTTGGTTTCTAATTTCAAATAGCAGCACCGTAATCAGCCAAAGCCGTTCCAAAGTAGAATGTGTGTGTGTGTGTGTATACACATATATATATATGTGCATGCATAAGTGTGTGTTTTTATGTGTTTGTGTATGTGTGTGTAAGGACGGGCCTATGCACAGGTGACGAGTCATGTCCAGTGAGCTTCCCGCATTCTACTTTGTCCAGGTGCTCTTCCTATTGATCCAGTGTCTTAGTCAGCTCAGGACACCATATCAAATACCACAGACTGGATGGCTTCAGGAACAGACATTTATTTCTAATGGTTCTGGAGCCTGGGGAGTCCAGGATCAGGGTGCCAGCAGGGTTCCAGATAGCTGCTTTCTTGTTGTATCCTGATAGGGGAGAGAGAGAGAGTTCTGGTGTCACCAGCTCTCGTGTATCATAGCTCCATACTTATGACCTCATTAAGCTTAATCACTTCCTAAAGGACCTATCTACAATGCAGTCACCTGAAAGGTTGGGGCTTTAATATATGAATTTTGGGGATACAATCCAGTCTATGGCAATCAGAGTCTATTTTCTTACCTGAGATGAAACCAGTGCTATTTTCATTGCTGTAGCAAGTGCTCAGTGCCAAGAACTGAAGTAGATCATGAGGAAATAAAACACTTGATACTTATTTCAGACAATGCCATGCCTGAATTTGTACCTTTGTGTGGTATTTTAAGAAATCGAGAGCTAAAGTTTTATTCACCTTCTGATGTACTTTTTTGTATCAGCCCTGTTCCCTGAGGAAATTGCAAAATCTTGTTGTCCAAACCACTAGCCTGTGAAGGATATGAAGTAAGAGTCAGGGGAGCATGGAGCTAGAGATCAAATAGCTTCTAATTATCAGCTTCCCCAGGCACTTGTCCTTGAAACTTTTCAGTTCTTATGTTCCCTTGGTTTCAGATTTACCTTAGCTTTTCTAGCAGAAAAAAAACTCATATTTCCTTAAAATAATGAGTTGGATCATTTATTTTTATTTTTTAAAAAGATTTTATTTATTTATTTGACAGAGAGAGAGAAAGCATAAGCAGGGCGAGTGGCAGGCAGAGGGAGAGGGAGAAGCAGACTCCCCACTGAGCAGGGAGCCCAATGTGGGGTTCGATCTCAGGACCCCAAGCCGAAGGCAGACGCTTAACTGACTGAGCCACCCCGGTGCCCCGAGTTAGATCATTTGATGTGAAAGTATAGAGGAACCTTACTATCCAATATGAATGGCTGCCATGATTGACTTGGGAAATGGCAGTTAATGGACACGCACACTCTTTGTCCTATGTGTTATTGTCTCTGAGGGTCTCACTCATTCAATGTATTTATTCTATAATCACTATGACACCAAACACAAAACATAGTGTGTGGTGCTGTGGCACTGGGATTTACTATGTTGGTGTTTTCCTGACATAACTGATGATAATAATGACAAAATAAGAATGAAATATGTGCCAGATTCTGTGCTAAGTGCTTTAATAGGTTATCTTCATTTTTACAAAAATCCTGTGATGGCGTTAAAAGTCACCCCTATTAAATAAAAAACTAAATGTGACAATTGGCAGAAACTAATAGGAAAAATAATGCATTTATTTTCATCCTTTCCTTCATTTTTAAGCAGAAAAATGACTAACTAAATGGGTTGGTGTTGGTAAAGAAAATTCTATGCATAAGTAAAAGGCTGCTACAGCCACAGCGAACCCCAGAACCACACCAGACGCAGACATCAGCACATTCTTCTGACAGTCTCTGAGGTTAATCAGAACTTAGCACCCATCCTTTTATTTCTAATAAATGCAGTGAAGCTATATCCTTGACTACTTTGCCCAACTTTCAGAGAGGCTCTGAACCCACTTGGATAGAGTCACAGTGTATGCTTTACTAGATTCAACATCCACATAGTCAAAGAAGAATGAATAGAAGTCTTCTTTAAATAGCTTGAACAGCAAAGGAATAGTTTAAGCACAATGTACTGTGGAAGATTATAAATTCTGGAAGCATGAAGAGTAGATTTTCACAGAACTGTAGGTCAGAGAGTGCTGTGAAATGGTCCTAATATTTGTCTAGTTTCTAGCCCAATAACTGTTTGTTGAACTTAAGGAAAATTAAGTCTAATATTGCCCTGTTATTTTACAAATGGAAATCTGGAAAACAGAGAAATTAAATGTCTTCTTTAAAGTCACATAGCTCGGTAATTGTAGAGTCAGGATAAAAGTCTAAATGGTCTTGCTCCAGATTCCGTGCATTTGCCTGAATTGCAAGGCCTAGCTATGGGGGAATAGTTTGGGAGTCACATGGTTCTCCTTTGTGTCAAACAGTATGTTAATCAAGATGTAATGCATTAGCAGCTCTTTTTAGTAAAGGGCTACTGTAAATGTTAGAACTTGAACATCTAAGTTCCCATCAGTTTGTTTAAAATCTCTATGAGATTTGAGTGTGAGCACCCTTTCCGTTGTGTTGAGGGGGTAGCCACTGGGAAAACATTTCTCTTCAGGAGACCAAGCTCATGCTCAGTACCTCCCACTGGTGGGATGGAGGGTGAAAAAGAGAAAGCTGTTATGTTTCGCAAAAAAGAATTATGTTTTAGAATATTACTTGAAGAAAAACAGATCTATGATTTGATGACTCTGCATATATTATCTTTATTAGGATAAATTCTTAGTTTTTAGAGTTTTCCTCTAGACAACATATATACTTTGTTCACATATTTGCTGGCAATGATAGATGCTCTTCTATGTCATTCATAGCCTATGGACTAAGAGCCTGAATCAAAGGGATATCAACCTTGGTTTGAAATTCTCTTACTAGATGGATGATATATGTTTTTAAAGATTTTGTTTATTTATTTATTTTAGAGAGAGAGACGGAGAGTGGGAGGTGGGAGGGAGAGGGGCAAGCAGACTCCACGCTGAGTGCAGAGCCTGACACGGGGCTCAATCTCACGACCCTGAGATCATGACCTGTGCCGAAATCAAGAGTCGGACGCTTAACTGACTGAGCTATCCAGGTGCCCCTAGATGGATGATATTGAGCAAGAAACTTAAGTGTCTGTTTATCTTCTGTGAAATTAGGATAATAATTTAGAGCACAAACCCAGTGGTTAGCATGAAATAAATACCTTGTATTGTTATTAATCTTCACTCAGTGACAGTGTGAGTAGTAGTCCTGATGTAGCATGTAAATCTTTGGTTTATTCTGTACTATACTGAACTTGACTAGTGTTTTGAGCAAATAGGACTTTACTATTTTGTGCTCACCTCTTACAGTAAATGGAAAGGGTTTTCTTATGACATGGTATTTTTATGTTAGAGTTTACATAACTGATTTCAGTTATTTTTAGTGTATTAAAATCATTAATATTCCTTAAGTGGATGGAGGCTCTGATGTCTTTAGAGGACAGATTGTATTTAAACCTGGGGACCTGCCTGAAAATAACTTTGAAATTTTCCACCAAAATAATTATTAAAGCCACAAAGTTGTGACTTCTGATGTGAATCTAAATATAGATATAATTTTTGAAATTTATTTAGCTATTGCATTTTTGTGTAGTTTTTATTTATGTTGCAATTTGGAGGCATTGAGATAGGAACTTACACAATTCTGCTAGAGTGTATTTTCCATGAGGGTGATGAGAGCTTTCACTTCTTTGTTAAGGTAAGGAGTGTTTCTAGTGGGAGAAAGCTGTCTATTTTAGACTTGTGGTATACCACACCTAGTAAACTATGGTCTGAGCTGATAGTTAAGAAATTTTGCCATTTGGACTCAAAACCTTGAAACTATAGACCTCATCCAAGGGGGCTTTCTTGTACTTGCCATCTGAGTCTACTTTGGCCTTGGATGCTTGGGGCTATTTTGGTTCCTCATTTACAAAAATAGTTCATCTATATGAAGGCAAGTCTCCGAACCTTTAATGGGTTAAGAGGAAATTCCACTTCAGGTTGATGGTTATCATCCTAGAGATCTAATTCTTCCTGGCTTTCTACAAGTGACAATAAAGCAAGCTTTTGTAATTAGATAATTCTTTGGGAAAAATGTGTACTCACTTATTTTAGAAGCATATGTTCACTCAGGCTGATTTTCTGTCTTAAGTCTGGTTAGTGCTTGATTTCACTTACAACTAGTAGTGGCTACTACAAACATGTTTCTGGTATCATACCATCAATTGATGGAAACTGTAAAACTTAGATGTCTGGATGTAAGGCTTAACCAAATACAAAATATATTTTGCAAGTTGTTGTTGTCATTGTTGTCAACTCATTCCAGAAAACTCAGGGTTATCCAAGATCCCACCATCTTCCTCCAACTGGCTTCAGCCCGAAAGGCCACCAGAAAGTGTTTTTTCAACTTTCTTATCATTTAACTAAAAGACTGCCTACATAAATTGTCAATACATTACTTTGACCTCACTTTCTGCTTTATAGTATGTTTTAGTTGTCTTTTTTTGAATCCTCCAAACAGCCGATTCCCTTCTCTTTCTCTACCCTGTACCCGCTTCTCTTGCCCAATGCATCTCTGCTTTCTCTGACAAGACTGATTTGCTACACCAGTTGTATAACAGAATTTTTAATAAATATTAGGAAAAACTAATATTTTTTTTTCATTTGGAAGGAAAATAATTCTCTTATAACCTAGATTTTCTACTTCATTGGGCAGAAGAATATCATTGAGACCACTGGAACAATGTAGGCACTGAAATGTCAATATTGGTGATATTTTAAAATTAATAACACTTTAACAGCTCTTTAAAATTTCATTCTGAAAATAGGCTGAGGGCTTTAATGTGAAGTCATTTAGGCTGTTTTTGATACACAGACCATGACTTGCTCATTTTTTATAACTTCTGTGACTGAGGTGTCATTTCCTCCATTCCCACTGTTGTCTTGCTTTATCATTATCTCAGCTCCATACTCATCATCACACTTATCATACCTTGTTACAATGACTTTTTTAAAACAAGTTAATCTCCTTTATTAGACCATGAGTTTCACAGACACAGGTTCTTCAATCCCTAGAGATTGCACCCGGCATGGTACACAGAAAGAACTCAATAAAAGTCTGTTGGATCAAGTGTAATCAGTCATATGCTTTTTCTAATTCCATTCAGTAAGACTTCTGTGATGTTCTCATTATAAAATTACTTACATACTCATATAGAAAACTTGGAAAAAATGCAAAATTAAATCCCACAGACCAGAGATATAGTTAACATTTTGGCATATTTCCTGTTCCATTTACATATATATATAAACTTATATATATGTAAATTTAAATATATAAATTATTTATATTAATAAATATCTGTATTATATATATTATATATAATAGAATTGAGATCATGGCTTTAGATATATTTTTTAAAAGCATTATGCATGAACATTTTTACCATGTCTTATTATCTTTCAGACTATATTGCTAGTAATGGAATTATTGGACCAAAGGATCTGACATGCTAAGACTCCTAAAACACAATGACATATTGCTTTAGAGGAAGGAGGTTAACAATTTTCACCTTCACTAGCTGAGTATAAGTGTTTGGTTCTGCTACATTCTTGCTGCTACTGAATATTTAATTATTACTATTATTTAAACTTTTGCCATATCATATCACATCACATCATGAGATGAGAAATTGTATTTGCAATCCTTTGGTTATTAATGAAGATGACCAATTTTCTCAAGTCTAGTATTCAGTTCTATTTATTTTACTGTGAAATGTCTATTTCTGGCCTTTATTCATGTTTCCACTGGGGTTTTGATGTTCTTATTGATTTGTAAAAGACAAAATATTGAGAATATTAACCCTTCCTGATTTACTGTAATCATTTCATAGATTGTTTGCCCTTTTTTGCCCTTTGGCTTTTATAATTTTTTTGTGTGAATTATAACATTTTTCAGTGTTATGTTTTGATGCAGTCACTTGTCACTCCATTTCTTTATGCTTACAGTGTATTTCACCATTCAAGCCTTAGAAATGTCCCTATATTTTTCTTGTTTGATTTTTTATTATATTTAACTTTTTATATATCTGTAAATTATTTTGATCTTTTGTGTGAGGTAAGGATTTAGTTTAACTTTTTTCCATTGATTCTTGGTCAATTTTCATGCCTGTAAAATGCCATTGTTATAGAAAACTACTGTTATCTCCATGCTTCTTGCTCAGTAAATGTTGAAAATATTGATCTCAGAGCCTGATAGTCAAGTGGGACTCATTAAATCAGAGAATCATGATTGGAGGAAAAGGACAATTAATACTCTTTTCCTAACTCTTATTTCAGTGAGTCAGTAGGGGAGGCACAGGCTTTCATTCTTCCTTCATTGCCCTATTAGCTCATGACCACTGTGAATCATTCTAAGCTGGGAAGAAAGTATGGCTGTGGTTCCTTATAGTGAATTATCTCCAGAAATATGGAAGTGCCAAACCATTACTGTGAGGTGTTATCACATTACTAAGTGAATTCTAGAGAATTATCTAAAAACAATGTCATGGTGCACTTGGCTAGAAAGTAGATCTACTTTCTAGATTGATTTACCCCTAACCCCACTGGAAGAACAATCAAGGACAGAGATTACACATAAATTCCTCTGTCTTTTTAGAAAAGATTAGAGGATTCATGGCAGAGAAGGCTAATCTTCAGGTATGTCATCCTTGGGGAGGGCAAGAGTATTTGAATTTGTTCAACGGGGCTAATTTCCGAAATTTTACTATCTGAATAGAAGCTAAAATAAATCATGTTACTCACACTCTTTATGCAGTATTCATTAATTCAGTAAATATCTGTTGCTGTAGGAACTCCTTTTAAAATGTAGTGGGAGATATAACAGAAGCACGCAAGAAACAATATCCCTATACCAGTGTAACTGGAAACACAAAATGGACTAAGTGGTTGGGAGAAAATATGCTCATCTGTTTGAGTGCACCAGGGACATGAGGTTCGGAGACCTCAAAAAGTTGCTGGGTGCTTTATTTATTTTATTTCAAAATATTTATTTATTTATTTATTTATTTATTTATTTATTTACAGCAGGTGAGCAGGGGGAGGGGAGAGGGGGAGAGAAAATTTCAAGCAGACCCCATGTTGAGCTTGGAGCCTGATGCGGGGCTCGATCTCGTGACCCTGAGATTATGACCTGAGCCAAAACCAAGAGTCTGATGTTTGACTGACTGAGCCACCTGGGTGCCCCATAAAAGGATCATTTGCTTTGAACACAGCAGTGCCTGTGTTGTCTGTGTGTGTGTATGTAAGTAAGGGAGAAGGGGGTTGGGATTGGAGAGGATGGAAAAGAATTCAGAGTGTAAGAAATGAAATGAGAACAGGCTCAGAGACAAGGACATACCCATGTATTCAGGGAATAAGAGATAATAGTGTTCCCATAGAGGATAACTAGAAAGGGATGAGGTTATAAGAGCCCACATACATGGGGCTCAATCAGCGGTTCTCAGAGGGATGGTTTGACTCCATGCGGCCTTGCCAATCTGGGCTAGGTTTTTTGTTGCTGTAGTAACTTGGAAATGCTGGCATTGGAAGAGTGAGAGCATGACCTGTTAAGCAACTTGTAATATATGGGGCAGACCTAGTCAGTAATTTCCCGTATCCTCAACTTTCATATTTCCCATCAAGTATTCATTTAGGTAAAAAAACTTGTGCATAGTGATGTTAGCCTAAAAACCACTCCATTTTACACAGGACATTTCTAGTATAGTTGATAGTGAGAAGGATCAGAAGGGAATAGAATAAAAACAGAAGTGTTTAGGCACACTGGTTTGTGCCAATTAAAAAATCCCTTTCTTGTCTATATTTGTTTTCTAGTGCTGCATATCAAATTACACAGACTTAGTGCCTTACTGCAATACCCATTTATCAGTTCACAATTCTGTTGGTCAGGCACAGCTGAGTTCTCACTCAGCGTTTCCCACAGCTAAAATCAAGTGTCAGTGGGGCTATAATCTCACCTGAGGTCAGGTCCTCTTGCAAGGTCATGCATCTTGTTGGCAGAATTCACTTCCTTGCAGTTGTAGGACTAAGGTCCCTGCTTCTTGGTTAATTGTTACCTAAGGGCCCTTCTCGGGTCTTAGCAGCCATCCTCTGTCACCTGCCACATAGCCCTCTCCATAAAATAGTCATCTGCTCCTTCAGTAACAGGAGGAGAATGTCTCCATGGCTTTGCATCTCTGACTTCCTCTGCCTCTGATCTCTGGACCCAGACCCACGTAGTTAAGTCAGACCTACATAATCTCACTTTTGATTGAGTCAAAACCAACTGATTAGTAACCTTAATTATGTCTGCAAATTCTGTTTTGCCTGTAATATGATATAATCATGATAGCGATGCTCCATCATATTCACTGGTTCTTCTCACACTGAAGGGGAGGGAATTATGCAGACATGTACATGGGAGAGTAGACTCTTGGGGGCTACCATACTATTCTGCTTTCTAAATTGTCTAGAAGTATCCAGAAAAACTTTGTGCTAGCACCCTCTTGTTCATGGTGATGATTGAATACTTATCAGATCTGGTAAATTCTAGGCTTGGCTTTTGCCTTGGCCTTGAGAGTGGATCAGATACAAAGAGATTATGTGAGATCTGTGAATTGGACACAATTACCACTCCTTTCCAAAGAGAAATCATCACAGGATATTTAATAAGTATGTGGATGCATATGCTACTAGCCATAAAACCAAACTCTGCTTTAATATACTGCCTTCTAGATGGAGAAATATAGCATAGATATTGGTGTCATATTGTAGTGATTATGAATTTATTTAAATTGACTAATTTGTCAAGTATAATTTTATTTTATACATCCCTTTATTTTATTTGATCCGTAGGTATTTAACATTTAAGTAGATGAGAGGAAAAAGAATAAAAAAAGTAGTTGTAGAACAGTAAAGGTGAGAACAATAGGTTAGAGAAAGAAAAGGAAAGTGAGTCCGGGAAAACCAAGTTTTCTCTGCTTTCCTCCTGGTGCTGAGCTGTTTGCCTACATATTAATAGCACCTGTCTTGGACTCTATGTGTCTTTTCTTATGGTCTTGCTAAAACTCTTTAGAGCTTCAAAACATGATCTGTGGTGAGGCTTTTGGTTCAGAAGATTTAAAGGAGTTTAGGGAGAGGGCTAAAAGCAGCTCTCCGAGGGTGTTGGTACTTGGCTCCAGTATCTTACTTATTTCATCATGCTGATCAGGCTGGGCACAGTATGTTAATTAATATTTCTGGGTCTTTGGTTTGAACATAGGTATTTTATACATTGGCCTACACAGTGATGACTCATCTATAATTTGTGGTTTGGAGTGAGGGTATACCCTATTCCCTGTGGTTCTTAAGGTACAAGTAGTATTGGTATCCCATGGGACCTTGTTAGAAGTGGAAATTTTTCCCCACCCAGACCTACTTCATCAAACCTCTAGGGAGGTTCCAGCCATCTGCATTAAATAAGTCCTTCAGGGGGTTCTGATGGATGGAAGGATTCTCACTGGTTCTCAAACTAGAGTTCCAATTGGACTGATGGAACCAAATCCAGGGGGAACTCTAGTTTGAGAACTAGTGCTCTAGTCAAATCATACAGTCTTACCTTCTCTCTTTTATATCTATGTCTACATCATCTATCTGTCTGTCTACCTATCTGCATACCTACCCACCTACCTATCATCTTTCTCTATTTCTGAATTTCTTCTTATTGAAAATCTGGAGACAATGAATACTATTTTATACATTTCCAAAAATTTAGAGTATTTAGGTTAACAAAAATTTAGAATATTTAGGTTAGGTTCGATTGTAGCTCAAGAGGAGGTAGGTCAGAAGACAGGAAGTGGTATAAGGCTATCGCAAATGTCCAACACAGTTGTTCAGCAACTAATAGGTTAAGGCTGGAGTTGTGTGTGAATAAGGACCATGAAGGCAGTGGAGCTGCTCTTTCCTGAGTTCATATGAACACTGCACTAATAAGTAGGAATCCCAAGACCCCCTTCAAAAAGTTCTTCATCACCCATAGTAGGAGATTAGGAAAAAGGCTTACTGTAAGTCCCTTGGTGTCATTTTCTGTTCTGTTTTTGCTTTAAAATTAAAACAGTGCAGTGGTAGAAACTAGCCCACAGTAGCAAAGATATCTAGAAAATGCCCATTGTTTTGTCAGTTCTTCTTTTATTTTTAAAGATTTATTTATTTATTTGAGTGGGGGAGGGGCAGAGGGCGAGGGAGAGAATTCTTAAGCAGACTCTCCGCTGAGCAAGGAGCCTGATGCAGAACTCAACCCACGATCCTGAGATCATGACCTGAGCTGAAACCAAGAGTCAGACACTTAACTGCCTGAGCCACCCAGGCACCCATGGCAGTTCTTTTAAAAAATCTTTCCTGACAAAATTTTCTCTATACATCTTTCTTAGAATGTATATATAATGTTTAAAATACTCTATACGGATAAGTTTATGGTCTTTGTAATGGTCAATGTGTAATAGCCATATTTTTACTATAGCACTTATATAATAATTTGCTAACTGTATTTTAGCTCTAGAATGTAAAGATCACCCTCTTCTTATTAGTCTGCTTCTACATATTTTCTTTCTTTATAGCTTTTCATATTTGAAGTATTTTTATGTGGGCATATATTCATTTACCCTTTTTTTGAAGATTTTATTTATTTATTTGATAGAGACAGAGAGCATGAGAAGGGGGAAGGACAGAGGGAGAGAGACAAATAGACTCCCTGCTGAGCGGACCTGAACGAAAGTCAGTTACTTTTTTTTTTAAAGATTTTATTTATTTATTTAAGAGAGAGAGAGAGCAAGCACGAGAGCAGCATAAGTGAAGGGAGAAGCAGACTCCCTGCTGAGCAAGGAGTAGGATGCGGGACTCGATCCCAGGACTCTGGGATCATGACCTGAGACAAAGGCAGATGCCCAACCGACTGAGCCACCCAGGTGCCCTGAAGTCAGATGCTTAACCAACTGAGTCACCCAGGAGCCCGTATTCATTTATTCTTATAGAAAGTTGACCTAAATATGTCCTAAACTACCTTTTTTTTTTTTTTAATGGTAGACTTCTACGGATTCCATAATAAAGAGTGTCAAAGTTTTACAAAGCGTTAGACAGTGTACTAATGCCCAGTGGAACCAAAGCACCCACTGAGAGTTGGAGTTGACAGACATTTGTGGAAAAACATGTTTCAAAACTGTAATAAAGCTATGGTTTTTATTTTTGAGCTGGGTTATTTTGAAAATGCTAGTGTATTTTTCTTGTTAGTATTACAACTTTGTAAGCAATAGTGGTGCTTATGGTCATCTGTGGGCCATCCCCTGGGACAGATTGGAGAGGGAGTGGGGCAGCAGGAACCTGGATGCTGGCTGGGTTGTGGAGTGACCCCACAGCACCTCTTGCTGCAGAGCTGCAGTGCTGAAGGTCCCAGAGCCAGCCTGCTTCTCTGAGAAAATTAACTGGAATAGCCAGAAGCAAGACAAGTGAGAGGAGTGTGCCAACTCTACTCCTGAGAATTTCAGGAATAAATACCAGCAAGCCAGACACCCATTC
>NC_138372.1:100372769-100390402 GCF_054177405.1 Leptonychotes weddellii | reverse complement strand
GCCACCAGAGTGATGTCCCTCAGTGGAGCAGACTTTTAAAAGTTCCAATTTTGTGCTCCGCAGCTCTATCACTTGCCAGAAGCGGCCAACGGAGGCCCCTCCCCCGCCGTCTCTCCTCCCGAATATCGCCTCGGATTCACTTCTCCTCATGTCCTACCCTCCAGAAAGTGGTCGCTTTTCTGATGAGAGAGTTGTTGCTCTTCTTTTCTTCAATCTCCTGTTGAGTTTGTAGGTGTTCAGAATGGTTTGATCCCTATCCAGCTGAATTCCTGAGAGGAGACGAAATCCAGGTCTCCTACTCCTCCGCCATCTTGCTCCGCCCCCCCCGCACTGCCCATGTTCTTACAGTTTGTTCTTTTTTCATTATTTAGTGGGCCAGCCCCTTAATGCTTCATATCCACTCATAGAGGTGCACCCAGATTCTGTAATGGACTGTGAATATCGTGATGTCCTTTGGTCCCAGTAATAGCATTCATCTCACCCCAGGAGGAAGAACCACCAGGCCCACAGCCCCAGGCACATCCCACTGATGTTTCTGGGCAAATCCAGGAAACTAGTCTTCCATCTCCTAGGGTTTACTTAGATCTAGGAACGTAGAGTGAAAAAAATTCCATACTACCACCTCCTTCTGATTAAAATACATGTGTTCTACCTAATGAAGTCTTTTAATCACTAATCTTTACAACAGTCCTATGAGATAGAAACTACTTAACAGTGAGAAAATTGGAGCACAGAGATGCCCAAAATCACACAGCAGTGCTAAGTGGGAGCCCTGCTCCATGCCTGCAGAGCACAGGCATTTGGGGTGCTCCCCTTGCCTCAGAGGGCTGGAGGAGAGCACCGTGGGTGGGAGGGCGGGACAGTACCAAAGATATACTGGCACTTTTTCCCACTCAATAAAAGTAAATTTTTTTTTTTTTTGTCAATAGGACTCAGTAATGGTGAAAAACATAATGTTTTTGAGAATATGTAGTTTTTTTTTTTTTTAAAGATTTTATTTATTTATTTGAAACAGAGAGAATGAGAGAGGCAGAGAGCACATGAGAGGGGGGAGGGTCAGAGGGAGAAGCAGACTCCCTGCTGAGCAGGGAGCCCGATGAGGGACTCGATCCAGGGACTCCAGGATCATGACCTGAGCCGAAGGCAGTCGCTTAACCAACTGAGCCACCCAGGCACCCTGCAAATAGTTTTTTAAAAACACATACACACAGTATTAAATATACTCCCCAAATAATTTTTCTCCCTGTAATAAACTTTCACTTATAAAATTGTCAATGGAAGATTCCCGTACTCTATTAGATATGACCTTCATTGGCAAACTAGTCATTGAAACCCTGGATAAATTTGAGAAACAGCCAAGCAAAGAGTACCACCCCTCCTTGTTTCATTTTTAAAGACAATTGGTTTCACCACCCAAAAGCTTCAATCCAGGTGCGTGCATACCAGGTGCAGCTGCCACACACACATCTTGCCTCTGTTGAAACCGACTCCATTCGGGCAGCATCTCTCTATTATGGATAAAGTGGAATCATAGCGCTAAGGACATCAGCACAAGTCTGGAAATTTGGATGCTCCATCTTAACCACAGAAGAAATCATCAAAGCTTATCATAAATGAAGAGAAAGGGAATAGTTTTGAGCACAAATCAAAGTAATTGACAGAAATAGAAGTGACCTGTGAATTTTATTGTGTATTTTTCATAAACAAATTTCAGAGAATGGGAACTTAAGATTAAATAGAGCAATTCTTTGTAGCTAATGGATATGTGTGCCCCAGGAGAAAGTTACACACATATCAGCAGGGACAACCCTTACCCTTTCATCAGTCAGTCCCACTTTGGTGAAGCTGTTCTGTTGGAATGAGTAACAGAGGTTTGCACTTAGCTTCTGAAGGTGATGCATATTCATGAAGCAGGCACTTGTGAGGCTGTCAATCTGTGCTATGAAAGGGAATTCTGTTTCCATACTTTGAAGTTCTATCAAAGTTCATATAATACTGACCATATGCTAAATGTCTCTCTCTGGCAGCTAAGGTGTGAAGCCCTAATGCAAAATAAAAAGTTTTGTCTTCTCAGAAATGAACATGTTAAAAAATAAAATGGATACATTTACCTCATGGGCATAAATAATAATAATGATAAATACCATTTATTGAGTACTTACTATATGCCAGCCATTTTACACCAACTATCTCCAGTTATCTTCTCCAGTAATATGAGTTAGAAACTCTTAACTCCCATTTTCAAATAGATGTTATGTAATTTGCCCAAGGTTGTACAAGACCTATGACTCTGATGTAGGGTGCCGCAAGCAATATTTACACATTATACTATCTCACTGTATCCCTATTTGTAGATATGACTACAGGAAGCTGAGGCTTAGAGAGTTTACACAAATTACCCAATATCCCAGGACCGGGGAGTATGAGATCTGGACTTCCAACCAGGTTTCTCTGTTCAATATGTATGTGCTCTTTTCACTCTAATAGTCTGTTTTCCAGGCCCCCTAATAAAGAGGACCCATTGTCTACCCAAAACAATGTTACTAGTAAAAGTAAGAAATTAATCAGATGCCTATAATTGCAATGTACATTGAACAGTTGAACAGAAATGATGGAGTTCTGAGATGGATATCAGAGACGTGTGAAATTGATTTTGGTTTAAGCCAGTATTCCATTCTACAGTTAAATCCATGGCATGGCATTTTGCGGCCAAATCTGTAATAAAAGAATTGCAGTTTACAAATGAGGAAAATTCATGATTACGAGATATCAGATAATTAGGTTGTGGAGAATTTAGAATAGGTGGTGTAAGGAATGAGGCCCTGGAATGTCAGACTGAGACAGCCAAGGATAGTTTGGTGTATGGTGAGTTGTGATTTAGTAAAAGCAGTAGTTAGATTCTTGGACACCCACCTTATGCCCCCTTCTCTTCCTTATACCCAGGAATGCAGGAGCCATATCAGAACCAGTACTTGAAGAATAATGCATTTTGCTAAGTTTCTGCTTCCTAGATTATGCTCTATGCCTTCTCTTTACCTCATTTCCCTCATGTGAAACAAGGGGTTTTATGAGATAATCTCATGGACTCCCTTTGCCCTGTCATTTTAAACCCTTGTCATTCAACACATTCTCCAGGAACTCCTTAAGGCCTTCCTGATGAAGGAAGCCCTATTCCTAGGACAGATGTTAGCTGCAACCCTGATTTAAGGTTTTAATCCAGCCATCAAATACCCAAGGAATTAAAAAGTTATAGTTTCCATATTTACTCTCATTGTGGAATGTTATATCTACAATAGTGCTCTTTCTTTATTTTTAAAGATTTTATTTTTTTATTTATTTGAGAGAGAGAGTACATATGCACGAGCAGGGGGAGGGGCAGAGGGAGAGGGGAAAAGAGAATCTCAAGCAGATTTCCTGATGAGCACAGAGCCCAATGCAGGGCCCCACGTGGGGCTCAATCTCATGACCTCAAGATCATGACCTGAGCAGAAACCAAGAGTAGACACTTAGCCTACTGAGCCACCCGGGCACCCCAAAATAGTGCTCTTTCTAAAACAGTTATAATTAATCCAAATCTCATTTCATCTCATTTTGGGCAAAGATTTTATATAAAGAAATAGCATATATATTTTTTTAGAATTTGAAACCAACATTTCAAATTAATTTTTAGACCAATTTTAGACCAAAAAGTCATCTATTTAGGAAATTAATATTGACTTCAAAGTATGTATTTGCTATTTATTCATTTCTTTATTTTTTAACTCATTGACACATAAACCCACTAATACAGGAGCTAGCAGTTTTATTGCATACCACAAACATAGTTCAAAATCACTTTTCTTCTGAATAGTTTGGACAAATACTTTTTTTTTTTTTAAAGATTATTTATTTATTTATTTGAGACAGAGAGAATGAGAGAGAGAGAGCACATGAGAGGGGGGAGGGTCAGAGGCAGAAGCAGGCTCCCTGCCGAGCAGGGAGCCCGATGCGGGACTCGATCCAGGGACTCCAGGATCATGACCTGAGCCGAAGGCAGTCGCTTAACCAACTGAGCCACTCAGGCGCCCAACAAATACTTTTTTTTTTTCTCTGTTTGCTTTAAGTAGTGGAGAATAATGACTTGGCTGAATTAAAGAAACATACACAATATGTTATACAGATTATCTGTTTTTATAAAAGAATAATCAGGATATCATGGACTAATGAGCAAAGGAGGTATGTAGGGTGATGTATGGCTCTAAGCAATGGAAAGTCGTTCAACTATTTGGCACCAGAAATGCTTACCAAGTATTTTCCTCCAATTCATCACCAAAACAAATGGGAAAAGTAATTAGAAACAAAGTGCAGTCTTTGGCAGTAAACTCGCTTCTTCTAAATTAGAGCTTCAAGTAAACAGTCATATTTGAATTCTGCAGCTACCACAACTAAAACTGCTCTAGTTTAATGAGTCAGTTATGAGGATACATCTCTACTCTGTGCTTTCTTTTTCCATTGACCTTGACCCACCTCAGAAGCCGACTCCCACCTGGAATTCTACTGTGAGCCCTTAGGTCATTGTGTTCCTTTGTTTTTTAGACTGCCTAAAAATTTTTTGGTAGGATTGCTTGCTATTTTTCTGTCTTTTTCATTACTCAAAAAATATTTGTTATGTGGGCAAGGGTTATATGACACTGAGCTAGATAATATATAGCGCTGAGACAGAAAGCAAACATAAACCTGTCCTAACAGTTCTGAAAACCAATTTAGATAGAAGAGGTAGAGGCATTTAGCCAAGAAACATATTATCCCCACATGTTTGGTAATTTTAAGTCAGGTGGGAAGGGTCTCATTGACTTTGGATGGGGAACTGGACAGTTTCTGGAACAGGGGCACTTCTCTGTTGAAGAATGAAAATAGGGAGGGCCAGTGGTCAAAGGCAGTTCCATCCCAAGAGAACCACAGAGAAAACAGACATTTGTCAGGGAGCAAATGGCCAGGACAGATAAAGGAACTAATGGGTTTAGAAGACATATGCAGGGTTTTCATAGTAGATAAGGTCAACAATAATAATAAAATCAACAATAATCTGTGTAATAAGACATGCTTATTGAGGACTTCCATTTACATACATTCTTCCTTTTAATTATCTTAACCTTGTTCTATGGAGGAGCAAAGGCTTATAACTGTGAGTAACTTTCCCAAAACAACACAGATTATTGGATGTTATACTAAGGATGGCTGGAAAAAAAATTGTAAGAGATGTAATGGGTTAAGAGTTTATATAAGGGACTTTGAGAAAGTTTTCTGTATTGACTGAAGTGGAGCTACCTTGTAGCAGGAAGACCACTAAAGGGGCAACAGCAGTATTCCAACGCAGAAATGACTGGGGTTCATGAGTGAGTCCCAAGAGTATGAAAGAAGTGTATTGAAGAAGTGTAGGGGGTGTTTAGCAGATGAAGGGCTATATAGAATACAGGGTGATTAATATTCAAAAGCTAGTTCTCAGTTTCCCGTGGACTAAAGAAAGAGCCATCGATTCCCACTGTCACTGTCCAGGAGTCTAAGACCTAAGGAGAAAATGAAATTTGTTCACAGTATACACAGAAGTGTACCAGGGCTATTAAGTAAATGCTTTGGAAAGAGACAAATCTGGATTTGAAACGTGGCTCTGCTATTAACTGTCTGAGCAAGTTGGTAGTCCTTGGGCAAGTTATTTAGTTACCTCATATGTAACACAGAGGTAGTGGCACACCAGTCTAACAAGGAAGTGATGCAACGTAAGGGCAGACCCAGCACACACTAGCTGGTGGCTCTCATTGCGAGTTCCACGACAGCCATGATGAGAACCCCAACTCTTGACTCCTCCAGCCCAGCAAGCTGCTCCTGTATCAGTGCCACACACCCCTTTGAATTTCAGAAGAAAGACTTAACAAGAGGAAATTCCTGTTATAGCCTCTTTCAGTGTGCTACTTTCCTGGGAGAACTTATCATTCAATAGCAGTCACTTAATATTAAGTGAACAACAACAACAAAACCCCCTGTGTCTAAGGTTATCTGAAAAAAGCAATCTCTAAGAAGTTTCTCTTTCCGAAGTTGTGGCATCCAATTATTTCAGGGGTTCTCCTTTATGCTCAGTTCCAGACAACCAATTTGCCATTATTTCCTTTACATTTCAGTTAACTAGTGCTGAGACATTCCAACTCCCAGGGCTATTCAGCTTTAGTCACTGAATGCATCTTGGCACCAGTCAGTCTGCATTCCATGCATCACCGAGCAGATTCATGAAGCTGTAATGCAATCTTTTTGTCTTTTTGGGATACATAATAGAGTGCCTTCTCAGCAGCAATAAGAGAAAAGCAGGCAGTGACTGAATCCTGCTCCGTAGTAGGTATAAATTGATAGGTAAGTGTGTGTGATTCAGAGACACCAACTCAATTTCAAAGAGATGAAAATACATTTCTGAAATTTAATGGTCGAACATATTGGATCTATAAATGAATTTAATGCAGCTTCAAGATTTGAGCCACATTGTTTTAACCAGTGCATTTAAAAATTACTACTTAGTTCTTATTTAAGTTCTGAGATTCTTTTTAAAAGACATTTATTTAGCATCTGTGATCTATTGGCATTTCCTAATTAAATATTGAAAAATTTATACCCACATCTAAAAACCTATAAAAGCCTAAACTTCTTTCAAGTCTAAATTGCTCTGGGGCTAATGTCTTTCTGTACATGATGTCTGTGTTTAACCAAACTATTTAGAGAGGCTGGTTTTGCAACTCTTGGGTTTCCTCTCTTAATTTCTATATATAAAGGATCATAGATTCTATACATTAAAAGGATTGTAAAAGTTGAGAACATCTTCTGCTTGATTCTTCTTTATGATGTGCCAGTTGGGTTATCGTCTAGCTTTTGTCAAGATGCCTATGGTCATGAGCACGGTTTTCCACACCCATTCATTTCACTGGACAATTCTTAGAAGCTTAAAATGCTTATTAAGCTGAAATTTGTCTCTCTAGAGCTGCTGCTATTTATTGTTCTCTTTTGGGAGGAACCCATAAGCATATTTTTATTATATCATTCACATTTATAAAAGAAATATTTGCTCGTTGTAGAAATGTTAGAAAGTATAAAGAAGAATGAAATATAAAAATGAAATTCATCTACATTTCTACCCTGCAGAGATAATCGCTATTAGCATTTGGTATCTTTTCTTATAGGTTTTCCTATGTGTGCTTATAAACACACTCGGGTGTGAAATTGGAACTGAACTCTGGCTTTATTTATACACTATTTCTGGAACTACATCTTATGTTGTGAACATTTCCCCACATCATTCGATATTCTTCAAAGTTGTTTTCAAGTAGTCCAAAGTTTTGATGTGCCATAATTTATTTACCATTCTCTGAGTTTGTTGGCCACTTAGTTCAGATAAATATATGTTTGTAAAACCTAGAATTACTTTCAAACATTTGAAGAAAGTATGCATGTATTCCCTGAATATTTTCAAAATTAAGTATCTGTCAGTTTTTATTTCTTTTTTTTTTTAAGATTTTATTTATGTATTTGACAGAGAGAGACAGAGTGAGAGAGGGAACAAAAGCAGGGGGAGTGGGAGAGGGAGAAGCAGGCTCTCCGCGGAGCAGGGAGCCCGATGTGGGGCTCGATCCCAGGACCCTGAGATCATGACCTGAGTTGAAGGCAGATGCTTAATGACTGAGCCACCCAGGCGCCCCTGTCAGTTTTTATTTCAAATGTTTCTCCTCTGATGTGCTTTCTCTGCCTTTCTTCATCTGAATTGCTTTCTCCTGAATTGAGACTTGTTCCACCCACAATCGAAAACAGTATTTTGATTGACATCTGAGCATTTCAGAGCCAATTAGGAATGTTTTCCTATAATTGATGAATGTTCTATAATAATGCAATGTAATATTTCATTAGCCTTTTTCACTAATATTGGCTAATATTAGCTTTACACTTAATTATTTTTAGTTTATAGAACCTCTCAGAGTACCTGGTACATAGTCCTGATAGACTCTAATGAATAATAAAAACAAAATCCAAAATGATTCCTTTTCATCCTAGACTTATACAATTTGGTATTTGTACTGTAAAGGGTATTTATTCACATTATATTTCAAATTTGTGCCATTATTCCAAGGGTCACTTAAAACATGACTGTGAATAGGCAACATATGACCTTCTCTGCAAAGGTTCAGGCTATTTGTAAATTCACCATTGCCTCTTTATTGTTCCCCATTTCATTAATAAGATGTCTAGCCAGACAGAACTGAAGACATGGGATTCTGACACTCTTGTAGAAACCTCCTCCTAGGTTAAAGTCAATCCATTTATCTGCAGGTCTTGACCAGTTTTGACCAAATTTCTACCTGGTCCTGTGAGATAAGTTATTTAGTCCCCTCTGTTATGTTTGCTGCATTTTCCAGATTCCAAGACTCTGTTAAAGAATGATTTGGCTTGCAAGAATTAATTTGTTTTTGATGAAACAATGCTAATTCTTGGTAGTCATTATTTAAAATATCATGTGCTTATTAACCTTCTTCAAATAATCCATTTTAGTTTCTTTTCAAACATTAAATCAAGTTCATTTACTCATCAAGTAAGCCATTTAGGCTACTTAGGTTTTAGCTAATTTTAAAATTCTTTTCTTCCCTCAACAAAATAAGTTTAGAGGGAACATACCTCAAAATAATAACATAATAAAGACCATATATGAAAACCCACAGCTAACATCATCCTTAATGGAGAAAAACTGAGAGCTTTTCCTGTAAGGTCAGTGAACAAGACAAGGATTTCCACTCTCACCACTTCTATTCAACATACTGGAAGTCCTAGCCACAGCAATCAGACAACAAAAAGAAATAAAAGCAATCCAAATCAGTAAGGAAAAAGTAAAACTTTTACTATTTGCAGATGACATGATATTATATACAGAAAACCCTAAAGACTCCACCAAAAAAACTACTAGAACTGATAAATGAATTTGGTAGAGCCATAGGATACAAAATAAATGTACAGAAATCTGTTGCATTTCTATACATCCATAATAAAGCCGCAGAAAGAGAAATCAAGGAATTGATCCCATTTGCAGTTGCACCCAAAACCATAAGATACCTAGGAATAAACCTAACCAAAGAGGGGACAAACATATACTCTGGAAACTGTAAAACTTCTGATGAAAGAAATTGAAAACAACACAAAGAAATGGAAAAACATTCCATGCTCATGAATTGGAAGAACAAATATTGTTAAAGTGTCTGTACTATCCAAAGCAATCTATACATTTAATGCACTCCCTATCAAAATACCAACTACATTTTTCACAGAGCTAGACAAATGATCTTAAAATTTGTATGGAACTACAAAGCCCTCAACTTGCCAAAGCAATCTTGAAAAAGAAAAAAAACAAATCTAGAGACATCACAATTCTAGACTTCAAGTTATATTACAAAACTGTAGTAATCAAAACAGTATGGCACTGGCACAAAAATAGACACATAGATCAATAGAACAGAATAGAAAATCCAGAACTGAACCCACCACCATATGGTCAATTAATCTTCAACAAAGTAGGAAAAGAATATCCAATGGGAAAAGGGCAGTTTCTTTAATAATTGGTGTTGGGAAAACTAGACAGCAACATACAAAAGAAAGAAACTGGGCAACTTTCTTACACCATACAAAAAAATATATTCAAAATGAATTAAAAACCTAAATGTGAGACCTGAAACCATAAAAATTGTAGAAGAGAACACCAGTAGTAACTTCTTTGACATCACTATAGAAACTTCTTTCTTGATATGTCTCCTGAGGCAAGGGAAACAAAAGCAAAAATAAACTATTGTGACTACATCAAAATAAAAAGCTTCTGCATAGCAAAGGAAACAATTAACAAAACTAAGGCAACCTACCAAATGGGACAGGATATTTGCAAATGCCATACTCTATAAAGGGTTAGTATCCAGAATATATAAAGAACTTATAAAACTCAACACCCCAAAAGCAAATAATCCAATTAAAAATGGGCAGAAGACATGAACAGACATTTCTCTAAAGAAGACATCCTAATGGCCAACAGACAGATGAAAAGATGCTCATCATCACTTATTAGGGAAATGTAAATCAAAACCGCAATGAAATATCATCTCACAGGTGTCAAAAAGACCAAAATCAACAACAGAAGAAACAACAGATGTTGGTGAGGATGTGGAGAAAAAAAAGCCCTCTTGCACTGCTGGTGGAAATGCAAACTGATGCATCCAATGTGGAAAACAGTATAGTTTCCTCAAAGAGTAAAAAAATAGAGGTATCTTATGATCCAGCAATTACACTACTGGGTATTTACCCAAAGAATACAAGAATACTAATTCAAAGGCATACATGCACCCCTATGTTTATAGCAGCTTTATCTACACTAACCAAGATATGGAAGCAGTCCAAGTGTCCATCAATCGATGAAAGGATAAAGCCGTAAAAACGAATGAAATCTTGCCATTTGCAATGATGTGGATGGAGTTAGAAAGTATAATACTAAGTGAAATAAATCAGAGAATGACAAATAACATTCCACTCATATGTGGCATTTATGAAACCAAACAAGCAAAGGGAAAAAATAAGAGAGATAGAGAAAGAAATTGAGAAACAGATTCCTAATTATAGAGAACAACCAGATAGTTACCAGAGGGGAGGTGGGTGGGGGGATAGGTTAATAGGTAATGGGGATTAAGGAGTGCACTTGTTATGATTAGCACAGAGTGAGGTATGGAAGTGTTGAATCACTATATTGTACACCTGAAACTAATATAACGTCATATATTAATTGACTGAAATTAAAATAAAAATTTAAGAAAAAAATTCATGGGGTGCCTGGGTTGTTCAGTCAGTTAAGCATCTGCCTTTGGCTCAGGTCATGATTCTGGGGTCCTGAGATCAAGCCCCACATCAGGCTCCCTGCCCAGTGGAGAGCCTGCTTCTCCCTCCCCCTTTGCCTCTGCCCTTCCCCCCTGCTCATGCTCTCTCTCTCTCTCTCACTCTCGCTTTTGCTCTCTCTCAAATAAATAAATAAAATTGAAAAAAAAAAGAAAAAAATTCAACAGCTGGAGCTTCCAAGAACCTTTAGAAATGGATCCTATGTCTAGTAAAGCAGTTTATTCTCAGTAGAGACTGTGTACTTTAAAACATTTTAATATGTGGAGTGAATCTTTATGTGTGCTAGTACATAATATGACATAAATGAACTTTAATTCAGTTCATACAAAAAGAGGCAGTCAAATTATACTTCAGTGTATCTTTGTCATTCTGGAAATGGATATGTAAATGTTTTACCTAGAAAAAAGACAGGAAGGCTGTATACCAAATTATTAATTGGGTTTCTCTTTAGGGGACAAGCTTATGAATGATTAAAATGCTGTTCTTCATGCTTTTTAGTATTCTGCAAAATTATTACAATAGAATTTAATCAAATCTTAAATATAAAAAATGCTATTTAAAATGAAATAAAGCAATCCATGCTCCATTATTTATGAGCACTGAAACTTCCAAGAAAGAAAAATAAAAGTCACCATATTTCATCATGGCTTATTTTACCATGAAATCATGTGAAAATAACTTGTCAATAAATGTCCATGTGGATAGATAAGGAGTAAGGAAAATAAAATACTATATGTTATAAACCAGAAAAAAAAAATTCTTTGTGTTTCATTTTGGATAATATATTGCTATGCCTTCAAGTTCATTAATCATTTCTTCTGTAATATCTAATATGCTGCCAATCCCATATTTTTTATTGCAAAGTTTATCATTTTCATCTTTAGAAATTTGATTTTAATATCTTCATGTCACTGTTTTTGATCTGTGGAATTCTGATTTGCTGTCCTTGTCTGATACTTCTAACATCTGTATCAATTTTGGTAAGTTTCAATTGATTGATTTTTCTCCTTGTTATGAAGCATGCTTTCCTGCCTCTTTGCCTGGTAATCTTTGGTAGAATATCTTATATTGCAAATTTTATAATTTTGGGTACAGTGTATTTTTGTATCCCTATAAATCTCCAAGAGCTTTGTTCTGGAATTGCAGGCAACTATTTGGAAATAGTTTGATCCTCTTGGCACCACCACATTTGGTACTGTTCATTCTTCCATGTGGTTCTTTCTCTGGTGCTGGGTAGTGTCTTCACACACAGCTCTGATTATTCTTCTGCTGAATACTTGACAGGACCCTCTGCAGATCTGGGGCTCTTTCTCTATGTCCTTCTCTCTTCTGTGATTTTCTGTCTTGAGAAGTCCAGCACTGAGGTGATTGTTGAGTTCATTTCATTTCCTTTGCATATTGTGTTAATCACTGTCTTTCATTGCCTGCTACCTGGTGTCAGTATTTATACATATTTTTTGTTTTTTTCTTTATTGTTTCAAGTGGGAGGGCAAATCGGGTCTTACCCGGTTATTCCATCTTGGTCAGAAGTAGAAGAATTGCAATTTGGGTTTAAATCAGATCTGTCAAGGGGCACCTGAGTGGTTCAGTCAGTTGAGCCTTGGACTCGTGGTTTTGGCTCAGGTGGTGATCTCTTGGTCATGATCTCCTGGTCATGATCTCATGGTTGTGGGATCAAGCCCAGCTTTGGGCTCTGTGCTCAGTGCAGTCTTCTTCAGATTCTTTCTCCCCCTCCCTCCCCCTCTAACCCTCCCCGCTGGTGCACTCTGTCTCTCTCTCTCTCTCTAAAATAAAAAAAAACAAAAACAAAAAAACTTAGATCTGTCACATGCTAATTGCATAATTTTGACTTTTGATTGATTGATTTTTAACCTTTTAATCAATTCTAATAATCTTTGTTTTTTTATTGGAGCATTTAGTCCATTTGCATTTATTGAAAATACTGATGTATTTTGATTTCTTTCTTTCTTTTTTTTTTTAAAGATTTTATTTATTTATTTGAGAGAGAGAGAATGAGAGAGAGCACATGAGAGGGGGGAGGGTTAGAGGGAGAAGCAGACTCCCTGCTGAGCAGAGAGCCCGATGCGGGACTCGATCCAGGGACTCCAGGATCATGACCTGAGCCGAAAGCAGTCGCTTAGCCAACTGAGCCACCCAGGAGCCCCAATTTTGATTTATTTCTATAATCTTTTCCGGTTTCTGTTTTTCTTACCATTTCCATGACTTTTAAAGCCATCTTTTCTTTCTTGACTTCTTTTAATTACATCCTTTTCAATTTGTCTTCTGATAGTTTAAAAATTAATCACTTCATTTCTATTTTTATTGATTATACTAGAAACTTAAGCATATGCATACTTAATCTATAAGTCTGAATATAATCAATATTTTTACCTCTCTCTCAAATAAGGACTTTACAAAAGTTTAATTTTAATAATCTCTGAATATATGTTTTGGTTTTTTTATTGTGTAATTTAATTCTCTCTCTTTAGAACTCACAATAACATTATTTTAAAATGTACACCATCGGTATATATTTAGATTTATTCACTTTATTTACTCTTCTTTGCTGTTTATTTCTTCTTGGAAGTAGATTTTAGCATAGATCTTCTGGAGAAAAACTCTTAACTTTTATTTTTCTACCCACCATACTGACTGACCTTCATATAGACACAGCCATGCCTAGGAAGTGGAGACTGCCAGACTGTTAGCTCCAGGAGCATGATCAAGTGTACAGAGAGCCAGCAAACCTTGTTTATTTTACCATTTTCCTAAATATTTACCTTAAGTGTAGAATAGAGACAAAAATTAGTAGATGAGATATAGTCACATATTTTGAAAAATGATAATAACACTACAATATTTAATTCTTGTGTACTTTAGGAGAAAACTCAGATCTTTATTTCTAAATAGGATTTGGTAGACAAGGAAAACAAAGGCAAAAATGAACTATTGGGACTTCATCAAGATAAAAAGCTTTTGCACAGCAAAGGAAATTGTCAACAAAGCTAAAAGACAAGCGACAAAATGGGAGAAGATATTTGCAAATGACATATCAGATAAAGGACTAGTATCCAAAATCTATAAAGAACTTACCAAACTCAACACCCAAAGAACGAATAATCCAGTTAAGAAATGGGCAGAAGACATGAACAGACATTTCTGCAAAGAAGACATCCAAATGGCCAATAGACACATGAAAGAGTGCTCAACATCACTCGGCATCAGGGAAATCCAAATCCAAACCTCAATGAGATACCATCTCACACCAGTCAGAATGGCTAAAATGAACAAGTCAGGAAAGGTTAGATGTTGGCGAGGATGCAAAGAAAGGGGAACCCTCCTACACTGTTGATGGGAATGCAAGCTGGTGCAGCCACTCTGGAAAACAGCATGGAGGTTCCTAAAAAAGTTGAAAATTTGCCAGTGCCATGCAGCTAGTTAACAGTAGACCTTAATCTAAAACCCAGTGCTCTTTCTAGTACATCATACTTTATCAGCAAATGAGCAATTTAAAAATTTTTTTAAAAAATCACAAAAATGATTTATCATAAGAATCATAAATCATAATGACATTACTTCATTGTTCATAAATGCATTGGTGGAATTAGAGAAGATATGGAGAAATGTAACATATTCTGTGCTCTTAGGTGTTCATGGAGGTATTCTTTGTGTGCATGTATGTGTGTGTGTGAGTAAAAATACTATTTTGTAAATGGTTAAAAAATTCCATTCCTTAGATTAGCATGTCTCTGTTTTGGATTCTGACGTTCAGAAAAGCTAGGCTAAATTTACTCCTGCCCAGCATGGCCATTTTGCTCTTGATAGTTATTTTATAATCTTGGTTAATTAAATCAGGAATTTAATCTAACTTTATGAGTATGTGTAGTGCTTATGTGTGCACCTACCTATGTAATAAATTCCTGCCAATCTGTAGCACATTTGAAACCCTGAAGTTACCCTGAAAAGTCTGACCAACCATCTCCTAATCAAGAGACTAAAGGATGCTGTAAATTATAAATTGTCTAAGAAGTTAAAAATGCTTCCGAAATCTAAGTAAGCAATTATAATCATTCCATCATTCCAGCCATACAATAAAACTGCTGACTAGAAGCTACAATGAATTGTACAGTATTCTTTTGCTCATTAAAAAATGTTTCTCTGAAAATAGGTCATAACAGTACCATTTTTTTTTCATTTTTGTACTAGAAGCAAACAATATGTGCTCTAATGGAAAATCACTTTAAATCAAAGTCAGATCTGATATCTAGTCCCCTTTCTAGTTAATTCTATGAACTTTTGTAGACTATGTTTCCTTATTTTCTAAATATGGATTGAAATACATGATTGACAGTTTTCTTTCAACAGATTGTCTTTTGGTTAACTTGAGGGATAAAATAAGTTGATATTTTAATGTCTTCATTCACTTCATTCATTCTTTTTTATCATACAGTTTCTGCGTGACTTCAGTGTGTGAGCTACTATATTATTTATTTTTCATAATATTTGTTTTACTTTATATTTATTGTCTTCTTGAAAGAGCCCACATCTATCCATGCATTTTTCCTTCCATACATACATACATACATACATACATACATGCATCATTCCTCAACAAATGTTTATTGATCATTTGTTGTATGTAAGAACATTTAGAAGTTTATGGATTTTCTGATCAGGTAATATTTCTAGAAATATCTGGGACATTTGATAAAGAATAAGTTTCAATCTTTATCTCTCATACCACTTAAAGGAAGAATAAATTTTTAATAGAAGATAATATTGTTTAATGTATTATTTGAATTTTTAATGAGAATGCTAATGATATAGATGTCCAAATTGTGTATGTTATGGGATTGGAGAATTTTGTTACATGAATTATGATCTGTACTGTGAAGTGAAACATAACACCAGCAGTATGTATATTTATACAAATAAGTTACAGATACTATAGAAATAAATAGGTTGAGTAAAATTCTTCCTACAAGAGATCTTTTCTTCTTTTAGCCTGTTGTATTACTAACATGATAATTCATTAGAAATAAGATTTTGTATTATGGTAAAAACTGGTGGAAGTAGATAATGTTCACCATAATACTCAGCTGATTGGTCCTTCTTTTAAGCTTCCACAATGTTGGTAAGCTTTCTGAGGGTGACACAAAAATTCCTACCTGTGACACCAAAAATGGATAGTCCAACAACTTCTCACTCAGGGCTTCAGCTGTGTTACAGGCAGAATCTCAACCAGGGGCTCAACTACTCTGTCAGTCTGATATTTCAAACAGGATGATTTACACGCATGGAATGCAGATGGAAGCAGATTTGTGAAAACCCATTTATGAGCCTTAAAACAAAAGGCTTTGCCATGGAATGAGCAAATATGTAATGTAACCACATGCTGTAGCCTAATTCTGAGCATATCTCTAGTGCAAATAGCTTTCAAAAAAGCAGTCCCCTCGTCTTTGTGTATTTTTAGCGAGAGGAACTGAAGTTGCACTTTCAAAGAGTTGTGCTGTTGTGGCCACTTTCTCAGCATGTTGATTTCTCTGTCTTCTATCCTATTCTATAATGTAGTGAGGTCATAGACATTTATTTAATATCTTTAGCTCTTTGGATGAGATGTTACTGCTGATCTCACTGTGGAGTAAATTATGGTACAAAAATACCATTACAGAAAAACAGCCATGATAATAGCGGATTGGTAAAGAAAAGAGGGCAAACCATTTTTTTTATAAATCATAAACAAATACTTTTTTTTCCAGTTTTCACTGTGTGTAGATTTAGTAGGGCTAACACAGGGGGAAAATACTTTGTTCTTGCAAAAGGTATATTTTGGAACTCTTAAAGGTGTAATGCACTCATTCATTCACCTCTTTGTTGACCCAAATTACATATCAGTGACCATGCTCAATGCCTGGCACAGAACCTGTTGGCTGTGTTGCAGAAGTTTACAGAATAGTAGCTAAGGAAGGGGGAAAGGTACATTGAGGGCACAGGTAAGCTTTCCTTTTTTTTCCTTTCTTTTTAAAATTATTATTATTTATTTATTATTGTTATGTTAATCACCATACATTACATCATTAGTTTTTGATGTGTGTTTCATGATTCATTGTTTGCGTAAAACACCCAGTGCTCCATGCAGAACGTGCACTCTTTAATACCCATCACCAGGCTAAACCACCCCCACCTCCCTCCCCTCTAGAATCCTCAGTTTGTTTTTCAGAGCCCATCCTCTCTCATGGTTCATCTCCCCCTCCGGTTTCACCTCCTTCATTCTTCCCCTCCTACTATCTTTTTTTTTTTTTTTAACATATAATGTATTATTTGTTTCAGAAGTACAGGTCTGTGATTCAACAGTCTTGCACAATTCACAGTGCTCACCATAGCACATACCCTCCCCAGTGTCTATCACCCAGCCACCCCATCCCTCCCACCACCCACCACTCCAGCAACCCTCAGTTTGTTTCCTTAGTTAAGAGTTCCTCATATCAGTGAGGTCATATGATACATGTCTTTCTCTGATTGACTTATTTCCGTCAGCATAATACCTTCCAGTTCCATCCACATCAGTGCAAATGGAAAGATCTCATTCCTTTTGATGGCTGCATAATATTCCATTGTATATATATATACCACTTCTTCTTTATCCATTCATCTGTCGATAGACATCTTGGCTCTTTCCACAGTTCGGCTATTGTGGACATTGC
>NC_138372.1:100350539-100372269 GCF_054177405.1 Leptonychotes weddellii | reverse complement strand
CCTTTTTGATTTCAACTTGGTTAGATTTTCATTCTTTTACTTCTCCAGAAAGGGTTTCTCTTATAACTTCCATGCTTTTTTCAAGCCCAGCTAGTATCTTTAAAATCATCATTCTGAACTCTAGTTCTGACATCTTATTAATGTCCGTATTGATTAGGTCCCTGGCCATCGGTGCTGCCTCTTGTTCTTTTTGTTGAGGTGACTTTTTCTGTCTTGCATTTTGTCCAAATCAGAAAAGACCTGAAACCAGGGGAAAAGAAAGGGAAAGAAAGACAAACGAAAAAGAGAAAAAAAAAGAAAAGGATAAAAACAAACAAAAACAAAACAAAACAAAAAAAGTAGAATGTAATCAAATCTGATCAGGCTGGTGCATAGATCAGTGCCACACACTAGATTTTGGGCGTATTTTGGTGTGTTAGTAGAAATAAGAAAGCGCCTCCCAAAATTTTAAAGAAAGAAAAACTTATATATGTACAAAAATAAGGGTTAATATGATGAAGGGATGGAATATGACTGTTAAGATGAAAATTATAGAAGATTTTATAAAAGGAACTGATAAGAAGTTGGTTGAAAAAAGAAAGAAGATGATTAAAAAAAAAAGGGAGAGAATGTGATCAGGCAGGAGACTAGAACAAAGCCATACACTAGAGATTTAGGGTATATTCTGATCTGTTAGAAGAAACTGTATCTCAAAATTTTAAAGACAGAACAACTTATATATATATATATATATATATACCAAAAATATGGGTAACTACTCTGAAGGGATAGAACATGACTCTAAAAATGAAAAATAAAAAAGATTTTTTTAAAAAAGGGATTGATAAGATGTTAGTTGAAAAAGGGAAAAAGAAAAATTCAAAAAAAAAGAAAAAGAAAAAAAGAAAATTAAAAAAATTAGCTTTCAAAGACTAAAGAATCATGGGAAATGAGCCATGAATTCTATGTGCAGTATTCCCCTAGCTCTAGAGTTCTGCTGTTCTCATTGACCGGTAAACTTGGTCTTGGCTGGCTGTTCTCGCTGATCTTCTGGGGGAGGGGCCTGTTGCCGTGGTTCCCAAATGTCTTTGCTGGAGGCAGAATTGTCCCGCCCTTGCAGGTCCGGGCTAAGTCATCTGCTTGGGATTGCTCTCAGGAGCTTTTGTTCCCTGCAAGCTTTCCATACAGCTTTGGAGGACAAGAGTGAAAATGGCAGCCTCCCAATCTCCCCCTGGGAGGAGTCAAGAACTCCGTGCCCAACTCCTCAGTGCACCCCCAGAGAAAAGCAGTCAATCACTCCCGTCTCCCCAGTCTCTGGCCGCACTCTGTGCTCACCTGGCCCGTGACTGAGCATTTCTATCTCTGGCACACGACCCTGCGTGGAGTCTCCAAACCCAGCAGATCCCTGCGGTGTGCTCCCACACCACTCCTTCCGGGGGAAGAAGGGGAGTCTCCCCAGATCTGCTGCTTGTTGGGTCCCTGCTGGAAGAGCAGTGTCCCAACTGTGCTGCAGATCACGGTTTATGGCAACCCCGAGCTGAGAGCCCACTCCTCAGCTCCGTCTCTGGAGCCGCCTTCCCCGCTCCGATACCTGGGAGCTCTGTTGTACTCAGGCACCCCCAGTCTTTCTCCGACCCTGAGGGTCCTGAGACCACACTGTCCCAGTGAGGGTTTCACCCCCTACTCAGCCACTGGAGCGACGTCCCTCAGCAGAGCCGACTTCTAAATTTTCCGATTTTGTGCTCTGAGGCTCTATCACTTGCCAGAAGCGGCCAACTGAGGCCCCTTCCCCCGCCATCTATCTTCCCGAATATCACCTCGGATTCACTTCTCTGCATGTCCTACCTACCAGAAAATGGTCGCTTTTCTGTTCAGAGTGTTGTTGCTATTCTTTTCTTTGATTTCCTGTTGAGTTCGTAGGCATTCAGAATGGTTTGATCCCTATCCAGCTGAATTCCTGGGACCAGATGAAATCCAGGTCTCCTACTCCTCTGCCATCTTGCTCCACCCCCCCTTTTTTTTTCTTTTGATCCACATATAAGTATTTGTCTTTCTCTGTCTGACTTAATTCACTCAGCATATGCCTTCAAGGTCCATCCATGTTGTTGCAAATGCAGATTTCCTTCTTTTTTTTATGACTGAATAATATTTCATTGTATATATCACATTTTAAAAATCTGTTCATCTATTCTTGGACTATTTGGTTGCTTCCAAGTCTTAGCTTTTGTAAATAATGCTGCAGTGAACATGGGGGCACACATATTTTTTCCAATTAATGTTTTGTTTCTCTTCAGATAAATACCCACAAGTGGAATTGTTGGATTTATGGTATTTTTATTTTTACTTTTTGAGGAACCTCCATACTGTCTTCCATAGTAGCTGCAGCAATTTACTACCCCACCAACAGTGCACAAGGGTTCCCTTTTCATCATATCTTTGCCAACACTGTTGTTTCTTCACCTTCTCCTCCTCCTCATTCTTCTTCCTCTTTGATAATAGCCATTCTAACATGTGTGAGGTGATATCTCATTGTATTTTTGATTTGCATTTCTCTGATGATTAGTGATATTGAGCACCTCTTTATGTGCTAATTGGCTGTTTCTATGTCCTCTTTGGGAAAATATTCAGATCCTCTGCCCATTTTTTTAGTTGGATTATTTATTTTTTTTGGTATTGAGTTGCAGTTCCTTGTATATTTTGGATATTAGCCCCTTTTCAGAGATAAACTTGAAAATATTTTCTCCCATTCAATAGGTTGCCTTTTCATTTTATTGATGGTTTCCTATGCTGTTACATAAGCTTTTTAGTTTGATATATCCCACTTACTTAGTTTTGCATTTGTTGTTTTGCTTTTGGTTTCAAATCCAAAAAAATTCATCACCAAGACCAATGTCAAGGAGCTTACTATCTATGTTTTCTTCTAGGAGTTTTATAGTTTCAGGTCTTACATTCAAGTCTTTAATCCATTTTGAATTAATTTTTGTGTATGGTGTAAGATAGTGGTCCAGTTTCATTCTTTTGCATGTGACTGTCCAGTTTTCCCAACACCACTTATTAAAGAGAATGTCCTTTCCCTACTGTATACTCTTGACTCCTTGGTCATAAATTAATTGACCACATGTGTGTTGGTTTATTGATGGGCTGTATGTTCTGTTCCATTGATATCAGTCTCTATTTTTATGCCAGTACCACATACTGTGTTGATTGCTATAATATAATAACTTTGTAATATAGCTTGAAATTAGGAAGTGTGATGCCTCTGGTTTTTTGTTCTTCTTTCTCAAGATTGTTTTTGCTATTCAGTGTCTTTTGTGGTCCCCTACAAATTTTAGGATTATATGTTCTATTTCTGTGAAAAATGACATTGAAATTTTGATAGAGATTGCATCGAATCTGTAGATTTCCTTGAGTAGTATGGACATTTTAACAATATTCGTCCAATCCATAAGCTTGGAGTTTATTTCCATTTATGTAATCTCTTCAGTTTCTTTCATCAATATCTTATATTTTTCAGTATACAGATCTTTCACCTCCTTGGTTAAATTTATTCCTAGTTATTTTATTCTTTTTAATGTAATTGTAATGATTAGGTTTTTTAGTGAGGTTCATGGCTTTATAGAAGATATCACTATTAAGCATAATGCTTGAAGATGGGTATTTTCTAGGGTAGGATGGTGAGAAGGAATTCTAGAAAGAAAGAACAACATGTTGAAATCCATAAAAGCATGATACATCTTGAGGTGTTCTAGAGATTGAAAGCACTTTGACATGGCTAAAACATAGGGTGTCAGAAGTATTCGCAGGTGAAGAGTAGGGAAGTAGGGGAATCAGGGAAGGCTTCATATACCATACAAGTAGTTCCAGTTGGCCTCTGCTGACAATGGCAAGCCATTTAAGATTTTAAACTGGGAAGGTTAAAATAAATCAACAACAAAACAAAAAAGATTGCATTCCTACAGAAATCCTCCACAGCTGTGTGCAAGGGGAATATAAAGAGTGCATGAGGGGGCGCCTGGGTGGCTCAGTCATTAAGCATCTACCTTCAGCTCAGGTCATGATCCCAGGGCCCTGGGATCGAGCCCCACATCAGGCTCCCTGGTTGGCGGGAAGCCTGCTTCTCCCTCTCCCGCTTCCCCTGCCTGTGCTCCTGCTCTTGCTATCTCTCTGTCAAATAAATAAATAAAATCTTAAAAAAAAAAAAGAATGCATGAGGGTATAGATTGTCTGGATAGTGATGATATGGGCACAGAACTTGCCCATGGTAGGACTCAGGGGAACTTGATAGCCATACAGATGTGTTCTTAGGTTTGTGATTTTGTGTCTGGGTGGATATTAAGAGCAAGGATTTGGGGAAAGTTGAGGTGCCTTGGTACCTTTATAGAGAGATCAAGTGGCTGGATTAATGTCAAGCATGGAGAATGTGGTAGATATCTAAGAAAAAGATAGAGATTTGGTATGTGTGTGTGTATATACAAATGTATGTGTGTATATACACACACATGTTACTCATATATAATTCACATTTCCTTGCTTTTACATAGTTTCATAGAAACCAAAATAGTGGATAGGATTGCTCGAGAAGGTTAAGGGAGGAAAGAAGATGGTTGAAGGCACAGCCTTAGAGACATCATCATTTAAGAGGCAAACAAAAAGAAAATAATCTGGAAAAGGAGTCTGAGACAGACTATTAGGAGAAAAATGTGAAAATCCAGAAAGGCTTAAAGAGGAAGGGAGTTAACATTATCAAATGCCACCAAAAGACAAAGTAAAATGATGACTCAAACAAATTCATTGACTTTATCCATCAAGAATACATAGATGGGGGCGCCTGGGTGGATCAGTCATTAAGCATCTGCCTTCAGCTCAGGTCATGATCCCAGGGTCCTGGGATGGAGCCCCACATTGGGCTCCCTGCTCCGCAGGAAGCCTGCTTCTCCCCCTCCCACTCCCCCTGATTGTGTTCCCTCTCTCGCTGTATCTCACTCTGTTAAATGAATAAATAAGATCTTTAAAAAAAAAAAAAATCAACCTTAAAAAAAAAAAAAAGAGTGCATAGATGGCCTGGGCCAGGACAAGTTGAATGAAATGATAAAGGAGAAAGTCTCCTTCAGTGAGTTGACAAATAAATGCAACAAAAACGCTAAATGTAGAGACTTCTTTCTTTTGGAAATAAAATTAGATTTTTTTCCTTCAGTTGTTATCATTGGCACGCAAATATTGGTATGGGAGATAGAGGCAAAAATGTTAAATGATTTACTTAAATTATAGACAGAAATATATTTTCCAAAAAGACATCACATATTTGAGAAGTGGAGGTTATTGCAAAATTGAACGTCCTTTTCAGCTTCTCTGAGAATTACAGGAATTGAGTAGTTGTATATGGAGATTTGATTTCCAGTCATTGTCTCTGGCATACAGGTCACATTTCCCAATAGTCAGGCCAATCTGGTGTGTGACGCCCAGGTACAGAACTGCAAGTGTCAGTGTCTAGCTTCATAAAGGAAAAACTATACATTCAGTTAACTGAATTTCTCTTTTCTTTCTGAAAAATGGATTTTGAATTAGAGTATGTTATCACTAATATTTACAAAAGTTGAGTTTTCATCTACGGATGAGCATCTTATATGCAACTGAACTGAAACCTAACTTTTCATTTGTTTTATATTTCTAGTATTTCCTATTTTGCCTATTATGGACCATAGCTGATTCATCCCACTATTATTATTGTTGTGGTTCTTATTATTAAATTATCTGTCTCAGTATTTATGCTCGGGATGCAAACTTTGTGCTACATATACAAAGATGACTTAGACATATTCGCTGCTCTTAAGGAGCTCCCAATTTAGCTGTGTTAGTTGGAAACACAGACATTATAATTAGAAAATTACAAATGTTGTATTTAAAATGTTATAATAACAGAATTTATATTGATGATGGTAATGTTACAACTGCTAACATTTACCACATGTTAGGCATTATTCTAAATGATTTGTGTGAATTCTGATATTTAATACAATGGGCTGAGTATCATTGCCCACAGTTCATGATGAGGAACCCCAGAGAGAGTATGGGCTTGTCCGAAGTCACATGGCTGGGGAGAGGCCAAGACCAAACTGAGTGTGCTTCATTGGTCCTGAAATCTGCACTCCGAACCACAGCACTAAACTGCCTCCCATTGCAAAGGCCTTGAAGGAGCACATAGGACCCCAGAGAGAAGTTGTCAAGGAATGTTTCCCTGAGGAAATAAAGGATGGATTTGGAGGCTCATGCCAACATTGCATTGTGGAAGACAGTCTGGGCATTGACGGTGAGGGACGCCCAAGTAGATACTGCAGGTGACAGAGCTGTTATCACTGGCTGTGCTTCCTTCTGACCAACTGTGAGGCTGCTCCAAAAGTGATGCCTTCAACGTTATCATGGAGGTGATATTTGCATGTCGTCTTGGAGGATTCTTGAGCATGTGATAGAGAAGAAAGGGAAGGGTATTCCAAATAAAGGAATAGCATGTGCACATATGTAGAGTTATGAAACAGTGTGACCAACATGTGATTAAAACGTTTGGCCTATTTCACTCCAGGGTGCCTGGGGATGGGCAGGGAGGTATGGAGCTAGATATGTGACATTCAAATAAGATCAACTTTATCCTGTGGCACAGGGCACCCCAGAAGTGAATCTCACCCCTGACAAATCCTTGGCCATCAAATACGTGGTGGAGAAACAGGTCAGGGGACATCTTTCTGACTGCCCCAGAACAAAGTAGCAACCCAGTAGTAGGAAACAGGAAGGACAAACAAGATACATGTAATCCTTGGGGCGCCTGGGTGGCTCAGTCGGTTAAGCGGCTGCCTTCGGCTCAGGTCATGATCCTGGGGTCCTGGGATCGAGCCCCACATCCGGCTCCCTGCTCAGCGGAGAGCCTGCTTCTCTCTCTCCCTCTGCCTGCCACTCTGCCTACTTGTGCTCTCTATCTGTCAAATAAATAAATAAATTCTTAAAAAAAAAAGATACATGTAATCCAAGATAAAAATATAACCAAGTCTGATTTCAGGGATTCTGTAATATTCTTTCAGACTGTGTTTATTGGCTCATGAGGCATACTTGTCTAGTGGGATCCAAGGGTGTTGGCCACTCTCCCAAGCACAGGGGCATTCAGACAAGCCATGCTTAACATGAAAAGAGGGGACAGAAACATTAACATTGTTGCGTAGTATCATAATGATCCTAATAGTATGAATTATGTTAAGTCATTAATTTGAAAAGTTAAATCTTATTATTTTGAAATATATTTTCACCTAAATGACAAAGTTAGCAATGTCTTTACATTCAAGAGGTTACATTTGAGTTTTGGGTCAAAATTGAGTCACAGCTTCTTATTCCCCAAAAGACATTACTTTATGCAATGTGGTATATTATCACCTCAGAGTGAAACTTTGCTGCTGGCTGCTATTTTCACATGCAAATGAATGGGATTCAGCGAACACTATTCAGCCTGCAGTCTAGTCCTTCCAGCACTGTGACATTTAGGACACATTAAACCACCTCATCTCCCTTGAAATCATTTATTTGACCTAGAAGAGAGGACTGCCCTTTAGTGACCATCTGCTGGAAGGAACAGGTACATAAAGAAAAAAGTCTGGAACTATTTTGTCGGGTTGTCTGTTCTCTTCAGGTTTCCACAGACAGGAACACCATACTTCAAAATTATAATGCTTTCTTTTACATTTGGATGTCTTTAATGACCTGAGTAGTGCAGCTGGACACTCGTGTTCATACTGACTTACCTTGGACTGGTTCACACCTTCCATTGACTTTATCATTGTTAGCTCATTTGTGCACATCAGGGGTGTTTGTTAATTCTAACCACATAATCTCTGAAAGACAAAGCATTTAAATGGAATGCTAACTGGCCTGTCTGAGGGAAGTGGGAATTTGGTTTAGGATAATGAGGTGGAAATTATACTAAAATGAAAACAAGGAAAACTTTTCTGATACAACCTCTGGTCCTCAGTGGCTGGCAGATGATGAATGTGCCCTTCCTTTGTCCTGGGCCTGTTTTCCTCAGGAGGAGTTTAAGGTAAGGTGGGAGTCTGTAGACAGTGTCTGCTTTGTAAGCAGACACAATTGGGAGCCATTCCCCGTGGCCACTTGCTTTGCTTTGAGGTGAGTGAAATGTTTTGAATGAAATGTTCCAGCTCTGAAATCAACATATTAATACCTGCCTTGAAAAGGTAGTGTTAAGATTTAGCCAGGATGAATATGTACTCGTATTCCACTTCTCTCCTCTCCCCTTTACTTTTCCCTCTTGTCTTACACATAGAGTCAGAGGTTGGACTAATTAATCTGTAAGACAACTTCTTTTTAAAAAGTTCAAGTTCTTCAAGACTGTAATAGCACTACTTATTTCTTGTAAGAAACTGGTATATTAGAGAAAAGTACAACCTAAGTCTTTGTGTGTGTGTGTGTGTGTGTGTGTGTTCCCCTGTTACCTTCTAATTTTAACTTTCTAGGAGCACCTGATGGCTCTCAATGCTTTAAGACCCTTCGTTTAATTGATTTCCTCATCCTGGGGATTTTGTGAACAAGTGCAGTGGAAAGAGCTTCAATCCAAATTGGTTTAATTCATAATTTGAGAGGTGATTATAATCCATTTCTGGAAAATAGCATGGAGCTGGGCTGGAAATTTCATTGAAGAGCAAAATGAAGAAGCTAGATTGAGAAACTATGATAAGGTTGTTCTAATATCTTCTGAAGTCTTTATACTATTGTGATTTATGTGTAGACACTTTAGCCATTATTGAAGATATGTAGGTAAGTATCAAACATGTGAAAAAAAAAAGGAAAAATGCCGGTACTATCTACCCAGCACCAACCCCAGGCAATGTTCACATGAGACCTGCCCTTCTTTTCTTGTGCTCCTCCCTTGGTGGTCTCAGTACAGCTAGTGATGATTTTCACTTGAACACTGCAGCAGCACCTTGTCAGGAGTGGAGACCCCTCAGAGCCACCCCCTCAGAGAATTCCAAGATGCAAATCTGACCTTGGGAGGCCCTTCAGTGACTGCGCATATTCCATACAGATTTGGAAAGCTTTGTTGAGCCTCCCTAGCCAGGGGTTCAATCCTTTCTTACACATGGCATGTTTCATTCATTGAAACTACTTGCCTCTCCCTTAGGGGGAGAGGGATGGCACTTGGCCAAGTGTAGGCCATGTCTTCAGAAAAGCTACACTGAATGAAGGAATGAATGGACACCATCATTTTCACTTTAGCCAGGAGGGTCATATTGGATATATTAGGGTTTTCTAGAGAAACTGAACCAATAGAATGAGGAGATCAATAGGATCTTTCCAAGACAGAGCAAGAAAAAAGAGAGGAATTCATTTTAAAGAATTGGCTCATGCTCTTGTGTGGCCTAGCAAGTCTGAATTTTGAAGAGGAGGTTGGCAGGCTGGAGACCCAGGGAAGAGTTGATTTGCAGCTCAAGTGTGAAGGCTGTCTAGAGGCAGAATTCCCCCTTTCTCAGGGCATCTTTTCTTCTTCCATCTTTTCCTCTTAAGGACTTTAAGTGATCAGATGATCACTTTAGGATCCACATTATGGAGGGTATCTGCTTTATTCAAAGTCTACTGATTTTGGTGTTAATCACGTATAAAAATATACCTTCACAGCAACATCTAGACTGGTGTTTGACCAAAATCTGGGTACCATGGCTTAGTCAAGTTGACACATAAATTACCCTTCATAACAGGTTAACATCAGGCCAGACAAACAGCAGTGGATGATAGACTCAGGCTCTGGCTGCTTGACACTTGGTAGGCAGAAAATGAACCTGAGGTCAGGGAAAACCAAAGAACATGATTGGAAATCAGGCAAGCCATGCATCGAGTGGTGTCTTCCAACTTCTCTTCCTCAGGCCTGGAAAATGTTTTTCCAGTTCCTACCCTGAAAGGGCTGCAAGATGGAAAGATAAAGAAGATGGGCAGCAGGAGAGGTTGTGGAGAGATCTCTTACGTTCTTCCCCTGATTCCAAGGTCTGGTCAGTCTAGACACCATGGATGAGGGAACGGCACATGGGATAATAGCTGAGAAGAGATGGAGGCCGGGGCAGCTCTAGGAGTTAGGATCAGAGTAACAGGGAACCTGGCTGCAGGGAGCAGAGTACACATATGACTTTGACTCCAGAGACAGACAGGAGGCAGGAGTGCACAGGTGTGTGCCCCTGGGAGAGATGATGATGGCCGGACTATCAGCAGTCATCTCATTCCCTCCCGCCCTTCCTGGAAACCAGGGGAGACAAGAACCTGCTTACTTTTTTTCTACAGTTTTATGCTTTTGACTTTACGGTGACTAAGTTACATCCCCGCCTTCAACAGGAATGCTTTTGGCTCAAGTATGGATCTGCTTGATCTTTTTTTCATGAAGATAGGCTTTCTGCCAGAATGAATATTTCTCACTTATGAGGAAACAAGTAGCACACTCAGACTGAAATCAGCCTGCCTAAGTTGGTGCTCTCTGAGAGTTTCCCTTATTTGTTTTGCTCTCTCAGTGCTAGATTCTTAGCTAAAATGTCTAGGAAAGGGCCCCTTTAGCTCAGGCATCTACTCACAATAAACCTGAAGGCCATCTCCAACCAGGGCACTATTAGGAGGACCCATACCACAGCGGGACCAGACAATCTGTTAGCCTGGGTATCACCTTCAAGAACTCAAATTTAGACTTTGATTTTATCTCCTAATGGCCTATGCATTCAGTCCCAGGGCAGGCTGATAGTGTTTTTCAAGAGCATCGCATTCATCTCACAACTTAAACTGGACTACCATCTGTGGACAATTACAATTTTATTTTTTATGTTTAAATACCCACTTGTTTAATGTTTTCAAAAATATGCCCTATGTTTGGCATTTATAAAATATACTGGGAACCTCAGACCTCTGGGCAAGGTCTAGCCTCACTATCCCTCTGTGAGGTCTTTCGCTGGACTTTTCCACACAGACATAGTATAACCCTATCTAATCCACCCAGAGGGTGTGTAATGGGTGGTGATATGGGCGTGGTGTGCCCTGTTCCCTGGAGGAACGAAATAACATGATCTTGAGCTATATTAATTTGTTTGAGTTCTCGTTGCTGTCCATCCATGCTTGTTCTCTGCCCCCTGTGTACAATGGGAGAATCATTTAAAACTCTTTTTGGAAGGAGATTCTTCTGGATTGAATTTGAACTAAAACCCATCTCTTATTGGTTAAAAACATCAATTCCAAATTTCTCACCGTAAAAATCATTAAACATTTCTTCTCCAGCTTTAGCAGCTTTAGATGGGGGTGGGCAGGCCAGACAGACAGATAGACAGACAAACTCATGTTTAACCACTGCCAGTAAGCACCATGTGCTCTGTTTTCATCTTGGTGCATTTCCTAAAGTTGCTTCTAAATTGGATTCCAGTGACCAATGAATGGGATGAAAATTGTGCTAAATAATAATTATTATTTTATGAATATTATTTTATCAATATTACATATATCATAAAGGGATGAATTGTGCAGGATATATAAAAATTCAATTTTCACTCTATGCAAAGAGTGAAAATATAATGCTACAACTTATGCTAAGGGAAGTTTTATATAAATGACAAATTTTGTGTGGGTGAAATTTTAGTGATCCATCTTGAACATAATAGAGGCAATATGGGAAAATAAATTATATTTTTGTATAAACTTATTTACACAGAAGGTAGCATGATCCAAATTTGGTGGTCATTTGAATTCAGATGATCTTTTAGTGTAATTTCATAAAAAGGTATGGTAAGTATTACTTTCAGCAATTGTGTAATGCCCCATATGCCATCCTAAATGCAGCAATTAAAATTAGGAAGGGAAGTCTTTCCTTAGAGTTTTAGTTTTTAATATACCTAACTACACAAGTTTACGTGGTAGAATATACTAGCAAAGAAGATGAATGTTAACATGCTAACTTTGGTGCATTTGAATATGCCTTATGGGAGTTTAAGTCAATGGGGAAATAATCTTTGGGTCTCTAAGTGTGTTTTGCTTCTCTGGAAGAAGTACCCTGTGGCTGCCTGAGCAATGAGAACTGTGGGTCATGTATCTCACAGTCCCCTGAATAACCCTTGGGACAGTGGACACCTTGCCACACTATTCTTGTGGCAGGAGACCTTTGCTTGCTAGTGAAGACAGGAGGGAATTTTGATAACCAACATACTTAACACCTTGACTCTTAAATCAATCCAGTGAAAAGTTTAAATTTGGTGATTACTTCAAGCATCTTTTCACATTATTTTTAGTTACTTATATTACTGCTGTAGGATCTCATTGAAAATAAATTTGGAATTGGCATGATTTCATAAAACTGAAGCTGTGCATACACTATGATCTAGCAATCATAATTCTAAATATGTTCCAGAGAAACATTTCTTCATGTGCACAAGGAGACATGCATGCGTGTTTATTGAAATATTATTTGTAAATGTTGTAAAAAATTGAAAACAGTCAAAATGGCTGTCAGTAAGGGAATATATAAATGAACAGTGGCCTGTCTGCATAGTGGAATATTACAGAACAGATGGGGACAAATATCTAGATCTTTATGTGCCAAGGAATGACCTAGAAGATATGCAGTAGAGGGGGGAAAAAAGAAGTTTTAAAACTATATAAAGTTTGATACCACTTTTGTAAATTTAAAAACACTAAATATTTTATATTTACTTATATTGTTTGTTTTCGTATTTTTATATGTATACATTTTACTTATATTTATTCATATCCCTATGTATGTTTGTGTGTCTGAAGAGAGGCATCACACTCAGGAGAGAGATTATATGAGGGAAGAGGAGACATAGCTAAAATTAAGATAGTGGTTAAAAGAGACTTTTACTTTACCTGTAATATATTTTTACATGTGATTTGTGTAATCAAAATTAAAATATGTGGAACTATGAATAGAAGCAACTGTATCAAGTGAAAGCAGTTGTTAATTCTGGATATGGACAATAAAGAGTATTCTTTAGTTATTTGTACTTTTCTGAATTTTTAAAAAATTTCAAAGCCTAAAAAAAGGAAAGTGATTTATCCTTTTATATTTACTCCCTTCTTGTATTGTTGGAAACTCAGTTTGGGAGGACTATTAGGATTTATGGTTTGTTGTGAGAGGAGAGTCCTTTTTGTAGTTTAAAGCTACTGTGTTGAAGGGAAACCATGGGTCTAGGGTATTTGGATTTATATAACTTTATCTCTTACATGTTTATAGTGAGAATTTCACATCATTTATAAAGTTTCTTTTAAAAAAATAGTACAGACACATCGAATAACAATGTACGATGTTTAAGCAGTATATTCCATCTTACAAAGAGGTATATTCACTTTGAGTTATTTTAATTGAATACCTTTGAAAAAATTTCATGCATCTTTTTTATTTCTTGGTGTCAGGATTTAATTGAATGATTTTAATTGAAAAAGCTCCTATAAAATTGTACATATTCTTCCAAAGTCAACTCAAGAGAAACATAAAATGATAGAATTTTAAGGTAATCTTACAAAGATTTTGAATCAAGAACTCTTTTTTATGGTGGTGAAAAATTTTATTTTGAGAAGTTAGTTGAGGGGAAGTAGATATTTAGTTTTTTGTTTTTCCTTTTGTGTTTGTTTTCCCGACACACTAATGTCTGGCTTTAGTCACCCTCTTGAAGAGCACCTGATTAACATTTCCACCAAAATCATAGGCAGCGGAGTGGGTTCTTCTCTCACTGATAGAGAGGGTCTGGGCAGACCAATACCTAAGTTGGCTATCTGTGCAGAGCATTTTGTTTGTTGCTCTGTTGTGCCACTAATACTTTATATACTAGTGCTGTAATTATTTGTTTGTAATCCTCAATTCAACTGTGCCTGCTCAGTAGCAGGGATCATATATATATGCACATCTTTGTGTCCCTATTATGTAACACAATATGTGGCATGTAGTTGGCACTCAATAATTTACATGCTGAATAAAATAATATATTAATTGATGAAAGAGAATGTTGGTTGTCTCTTACACTAATTGTTTTGCTGACTTGTTTTAATACTTCCTTAGAAGGCTGTTATATTCCTGGACTATGAAGAAAAGTTAACTAATTAATAATAATTTTGCCTAAACCCAAGTAATGGTGTTATGTTGAATTGATAAGTGACATCTGATCTATCAATATTGTCCAAACTAATTATGCTCAATTGGCATGTTGCCATATATAGAATTTGTCTTAGTGCCATATAAATATAACCTAAAGGAAATGGTGTAACTGCCTTTAACACTTTGAAGAGCTCTGTAAGTAGCTGCACTTGTCTGGCACCTTGGGACTAGCATATAGCTCCTGATACGCATAATCTGCTATAAACAATGTACCTGACTAATGATTATGCATAATGTACTTAATTCTGTCTTATGTTTAGTCCTTTAGTGCCATAATTTGGCTATAAAAGGAGAATTAGTTTCCAAGTTTCTGGAAATAATAGCACCACTGGAATTCACATATTATAATCTTTCTCCCTCTTTTTATGTTCCCAGAGACTTGAGGTTTAACAGAATACGAGAAATTCCTGGGAGTGCCTTCAAGAAACTCAAGAATTTGAACACTCTGTGAGTACTTATCGCTTATCTTTGAAGTTTCTAAAAATACAATATAGTTGCATTGCAGTTTGCCATAAAAAGTCATTTGGAGAGTAAAGAACAGCTAGTATGGGAATGAAAACTTGCTGGTGCTCTCATAACCAGAAATTCTCTGCTTCTTTCCACTGCCTATATTTTTGTTACCTTCTGAATCTGGGAGAAATTCCTACTTATCTAATTGTCCTTTAAATTCTATTTGTTTAGAAAAGCTTCATGGATGAGGAAACTGAGAGAAAGAATAGTTAAATAATTTGTCTATGGGTCTCATAGCCAAAGCAATAGGCATGAAATTAAAATTCATGGTCTTGTGATTACAAAGTCCATACTTTCACCAAATATCTTTAAAATCATGTATTTTGAGGAAAAGCTACAACTTTATGGTTAAGTTCTGATAAAAATTTTCAATGTGTAAAAATACTCATTTTATTCATTCAAGAGATTTTATTATCTGTGGTCTACTTAGTGGTTTGCTGGCTTTGGGTCCAGACCAAAATACACAGGAGTCTGCTATGGTATAGCAGATAATCTGACCTTGCAGATAATCAGTAAACAAAGATCAACTGTAAAAACTGTAAAACATGTAATAAAAATATGGCAACTACTATAATGGAAGAGAGTAGAATGCTATGATAGATGATGACAGGGGGCTTACAGGTATTAACATTGCTCAGTATTTAAAATTACTTATGTTGCACTTAGATTAATCCATAAGGTAAAATCACTGGAAGTTAAGAATATACAGTGTTGTTAGAACTACGTGGGTACATCAATCTTCTTGACATAATATTTTCATAATTGAGTTAATAATATTTTCAACCTAGCTGAATTTATCACCATATTACAGCCAAGCTAGTCCTTCTAACTTCAGGGTTGAGATTATAACTTTATACTTGTGCTTTTCCCACCTGGATTCTCTCCAATAACTGATACCTGAATACATATACTTTATCACAATATCTCTGGTTGGGGTGATGTAAGAGCATAAGGAAGTAAGGACTGCAAGGTTTATTTCTTACTTAACAATAAAGCAGTTGTTCTCAAACCATTATATATAAAAAATTTTCCTGGAGAGCTTGTGGACATGAAGATGCCTAATCCTCTTCCCCAAAATTCTGATTTAAGACTTCTCAGGAGAGACCTAAAGATTTGCATTTTAACAAGTATCTCCAGGGGGTCTGTTACTTGGGGAACACCTTCATTGAAGCGTTCAATCTACACATCTACTGAGATATGTAGATGATAGAAAACTAAATATCTTATTAATTAATCAAATGTTACCAAGTGTTATCAAATCCATTCTTCCAATATAGTTGCCACTTAAAAGTTTTTTGAGGAGTGTAACAAAGTGATGATCTTTATTGCAGTTTGGCCACATTTTGGAGTTACAGCACATAACACTGTAATTATTAATGAACAGTCCATCTCTTCATTTGGTAGAAACCATACTTATTATTAATTTGTGTCTAAATATTTTTATTAAAAAACCAAAATGAAATAATTATCATTTGTGGTGTTAATTACAAGCCTCATTCTATACTGGTTGCTTTATATATATTAGCTCCATTTCTCACTCCATTTCATACTGTGTGATAGATGCTATTATTTCCGTTTTACAGATTAGGAAACTGAGACTAATAACTGTAGTGTAATTTACCTACATTCATACATCTAGAAAGGGGCAGAGTCAGGATTCACACACACGTTGATCTGTTAACTGCTGGGCTGTATGGTTTCTCATGATAGATTTTAGGAAGGCTAGTTCCCTGGAATAACAGGTGATGGATAACTTAAGTAGTAAGTTGGTAAGAAGGAAAGAAGTGAGGTCAGAAATGGGACACTGGAAGACTGCTGGGGTTGGAGATAACTTGTGCTAGACCTGTGTGGTGAAGCCCCAGTTGCTCAATGAGTTCTGAGGACCCAACAGAGTTATACTTATAATGCAGGTATGTTCATGAAAGTTAGGGAAAAATAAACCTTTTAGCTGGTGTAATTACTGAGTTCCTTGTTGTATGTTTTTTTTTTTTTTAAACTACCAAATTACCAAATTTTGTAAGAAAATCTCAATATTTAAAATATTTCTCAAATAAGATATTATTATAAGGTATGATATTATGTTTTATATAATGTGATGAGAAATCTTCACTATGCCTCATTTTATGAGAGCTTTTTATCGTGCTGATGAATCAACAGTCACTATTTCATTTATTTGTTTTTATTTAATGATCTGGCATAATGTTTTCTTTTCTCTCAAGACTTTGAAGGATTGATGTTTAATGGTTTGCCAACGGTGTTACTCTGTTAAGTAGCCATAACTTTAGTTAAGATATTTGATTTGTCTTTAAGGTTATTCTGTGATGTAGCAAGGGAACAAAATTTCCTTCAGTAAATACTATTGTAGTTTTCTAGTTGGAGGTATGCAGGACAATTTTAAAACAGGCATTAATTTCTGGGATAATAGAAACATGTAGATTAGATTTGGCTTTCCACCCATTATTAGTAATAAGGCTTTGGTTGGATCACTTTGTAACTTCTTTACTTTGTAACTTGCTTTTAAGATGAAAAAATAACCACACATGGTTTTATGCTGAGTTAGCCAGTATCATACAAACTATCCAGGTGAAAAAAAATCTCAAAGATCTGAATAAAATACAAAAAGCATCTCTTTGAAAGTTCAGATGGCAATGAAAGCAGCCAAGACTTGAGTAGCTAAAATCTGGAAAAGAAAGGAAGCTCATTGAGCTGACTCAAACCTTCTGTGCAACTTTTTCTTCTCTGGCCATTTGCCAAATCAAGATGCAGAGCATGGAGGATGAAAAGAAGGCAATAACCTAGATTTCATGTCAGTCTCACTGGACTGGGAAGACAAAGATTGGAATTTAAGACCACCAAGACAACCAGCACTAGAAGGCCAGGATACCTGAAAGAAGGCAGCTGCAGAATAGTGAGGTGAAGATTTTGCCAGCCATTTCATTAAGGCACTTGCTAACTTAAAACTGAAGCACATAGAGAGAGGGTACTAGGAAGCCAAGGAGAAAGCAGCTATTAAGACTTAAAAAGCTAATCAGAGATTTTGGCTACTTCAATATACCAGAGAAACAAAAAGAAGACTTTAGGGCCCATCATAGAAAAAAAAACCCTGATAAATACCCCTGGCTTTATTTTTTTTTAAATATTTTATTTATTTATTTATTTTTAAAAAGAGAGAGAGAGCAAGCAAAAGAGAGGGAGAGAGAGCAGAGGGAGAGGGACAAGCAGACTCTGTGATGAGGGCTTGATCTCACAATCCTGAGATCATGACCTGAGCCAAAACCAATAGTCAGATGCTTAACTGATTGAGCCACCCAGGTGCCCCAATACCCCTGGTTTTAATTTTATACTCCTAAAAAGCTATGCCCTAGAAGCAATGGACCATTCTAGACTGGGTGAAGGTGATCTGCTGTATTTTTTCTGCCTCCTAAAAACAAATCAAACCTTCTCTGGAAAAAATATAAAATGATCCCAACCCTCTACAATTTTTCACTCACAACAGTCAATGAAAGATGTCCAAGCATGCCAGGAAAACCAAGAGAAAAAAAAAAAAGATAACCAAAGAAGCTATGTTTAAGATTTTGAAGTTATAAAACACAGACTTTAAAATAATTAGAATTAACATATTTAAGGTAATATATGAAATGATAAAAATTTTCACCAGATAAGAAGTAATTACTATGTTTTTCTTAGACCTAAGAAGATCATTCCATTTAGGAATTGAGTGGATTGATTCAATCATAGATTAGAATATGGCAGAAGGGAGAATCAGAGTCCTGAAAGATAGGTTATTAAAAATTACCCAGAGAGAAGCACATCGGGGGAATAAAGATGGAAAACACAGGAAAGAGAGTAAAAGACAGGGACATGACAAAAATATCTACATGTAATTAGAAGATGACAAAGAAAATAGGACAGGGGCAATATTTGAAGAAATTTTAAACACGAATGTTCCTCTAAAACAAAAGATAACAAGTCAACAGTTTCAAGAAGCCTTATGAAACTATGTAGGCTAAATATACAGAGAACTACAGTCACATTGTAGTATACTTGCTGAAAACTAAAGACAAAAGGGTCATTTAAAAAAATATTTTTTAGGTAAACATACATTATCTTTTAAGAAATAGCCATGGAAATGGTGAAAGTTAAAAACAATGGAAAACCATTTTGCTGAGAAAAAAAATAATGGAAAGACTTGAACTCTATTCACAGGGAAATTAGCCTTTAACAATGAAGGTAAAAAACCCAAACAAACAGACATTTGCAGAGACATAAAAGCTGAGATAATTTGCATTCAGTAGGCCTGCAAATTCTTTTTTCCCTCAGGCAGAAGGAAGAAGATGCAAAATGGAAATGCCAAGTGTAGGATATAATGAAAAACACATAAAGGGTAAATATTTTGACTAACTTTGAATTATTTATTTCTTTTTTTTAAAGATTTATTTATTTATTTTAGAGAGTGTTTGAGCACACACCAGTGTGGGGAGGGGCAGAGGAAGAGACTCTTCAAGCAGACTCCCTGCTGAGTGCGGAGCCCAACCTGGGTTTTGATATCATGACCCATGAGATCATGACCTGAGCTCAAACCAAGAGTTGGTTGATTAACCAACTGAGCCACCCAGGCACCCCATTTATTTCTTATAATAATAATGTGCATGTAACATATGTAGAATTAAAAGAAATGATAACAATAGGACAAAATATAGGAGGAAGTCAAATGGAATTAAAATGCTTTAAGGTATTTTCTTTGTAAAGAAAGTGCTAAAATTATCAACTAAAAGTAGACATTAATGAGGTCAGTATACTTGTTGTAATTTCTGGGGTAACCACTACAAGAATAATAAAAAATGTATACTTAAGAAGTTAATAAGAGAAAAATCAAATAATAAAAATTATTGATTAATACAAAGAAAGCAAGAAAGGTAAAAGGAACAAAGAACAAACATGAGAAATATTAATATTTACCTATGTCATATTTGTGTATACATGAAATACACAGTAATATTCAGATTGGCTATTAAATTAATAACTTAATTTATTGATATAAAAAATCAAGTTTTGGGGGAGGCTGGGGGGTAGGGTAGCCCGGGGATGGGTATTAAGGAAGGCACATGTTGTAGTGAGTACTGGGTGATATGTGCAAATAATGAATCATGGAACACTACATCAAAAACTAATGATGTACTGTATGGTGACTAACATAACATAATAAAAAAATTTAAAAAATTAAACATTTATCATTAAAAGGCAGAAAGTGAAAAGGCCATCCATAAACTGGGAATGCATAGATCTGACAAAGGACCTGTATCTAAAACATATAAGGAATTCCTGTATCTCAAAAAAAGACAACTCAGTGAAAAAAAAAATCGAGTATATGTCTATATTCTAGTAACAACCATTTCAAAAATGAAATTTTTAAGTGATATAATTTGTAATAACATTAAAAATTTTGATAAGTAGAAATAAATGCAACAAAGATTATATATAACTTGATGAGAAAACTATAACAGATTACTGGAGAAATTAAAGAAATCTGAAATAAATGAATACATATATCATGATTATGAATTGGAAGACTTGATATTGTTACATTATCACTTCATTTCAACTTGATTTATAGATTCAATGCAACCCCAGTCAAATCTCAGCAGGCTGTTCTGTGAAAGTTTATAAGCTGAATCTACAAAAGGCCACACATAGCTAGTCAAGTAGTAAAGAAGGATGTTGTAGAAAGATTTAGACTTGATATCAAGAGTTATTATAAATAAAAGAAATTACAAGTGTGGGTTTGGTTCAATGACAAAGAAACAAATGAAACAGAATGAAGAGTCCAGAAACAGACCCACATGTAAATGGTTATCTGAGATGTCACAAATGTGTATTGCATTGCAGTGGGAAAATGACAATTATCTAGTAAATGGTGCAGAGTTATTTGCATATCCATGATGAAAAAGATAGATTTTGGCACTATTTCACTACTTTGGCTCACATACTATAATCAATTCTAGATGAATCATAGATCATGTAAAAGATAAAAATAATAAGGATTCTAGAAGATAACAGAAAAAAATCTTCATATCCTTAGGACAGACAAACATTTCTCAGAGGACACAAAAAGCAATAACAGTAAAGAAAATGATTGATAAATTGGATTTCATTAAAATTAAGAACTTCAGCTTACCAAAGACACCTTTATGAATAATAAAAGAAGCCACAGCCTGGAATATTTGCAATTATGTATATCCAATAAAGGATTTGTATCAGGAACTCTTACAAATCAATAAGTAAAAGACAAAAACCCCAAATAAAAAATATGTAACAGCCATTTGACAAATTATAATATCCAAATGGCCAATAAACTCATGAAGATGTATTCAACATCCCTTTGCATCAGGGAAATGCAACATAAAATGACAATAGGATACCTCACACCTCCATTACAACAAAAAACACTCAAAATATCCACTTATAATGGAACACTGGCTCAATTATTTTAGAACATTGGCAGTATCCACTAAAACTAAATACATGTACATCTGGTGACTCAGAAATTGCACATATAAGCATATAATCCACAGAAAGGAATATAGTATTTCAAAATTATGTATAAGAACTTGGTAGAAACATTATTTGTAATACTGAAAACTGGATAAAAGCCAAATTATCCATAAATAAATTGCAGTAAATTCACACAATGGAATATTATAGAGTAAATAAAAAGAATGTATTATAACCACATGCAACAACACAGATAAATCATGCAGATGAAATTTTGGAAGAATTATGCTAGACACAAAAGAGGGCATGCACATGTTATGATTCCTTTTATAAAAAGTTCAGAACCAGGTCAAACAAAATACAAACTTTTCTATGTTGATAGAAGCTGAGGTTTACTGGCTGGAAGAAAGCATGAGGGATTTTCTGTGATGTTGAAGATGTTTGGTTTCTTGGTTTGTATGGTGGGAACATGAGTGTTTTCATTTTTTTAATAGAAAAATATCAAGTGATATACTTAAGAGGTCATTAAAATATTCACCATAAATTGATAGCCATAAGTAAACAGTATTTTGG
>NC_138372.1:100321186-100350039 GCF_054177405.1 Leptonychotes weddellii | reverse complement strand
GGATCATGACCTGAGCCGAAGGCAGTCGCTCAACCGACTGAGCCACCCAGGCGCCCCAAAGCCTAGAGTTTTAAAGGTCAGCAGGCTTGACTGAGATAGAGCTTAGAGGGTACTGCCCTGATCCTGGAGAGAATGTAGGCAAACAACCCAGGGGCAGAGTGATCTGAAGAACACCTGGGGCACACAGTGGGGAGATTATTCACTCATCGTAGATAGTGCCCCTGGGAGGCAGCATTCACAGAGATGCCTCTCTAGGAACAGGAGAACAGGCCAGCACAATTTCCCTCCCCTGTGCCTCAGCATAAATATGGAGCCACTGGTGGGAGGCAGCACCATGCCACACAGGCCGCCCGACTTGCTTACACTAAGTACCACTCCCTGCACTCTGACAGGACTGCCCTTCTCAGTCAAGTTTGCCTCAGTCCCAGTGCAGTGGGTCCCTCCCCAAGAAGACCAGCACAAGCCCCTGCCCACACTACATCTCCTGACCAGAGAGTTCTACAGGGCTTCAGTTCTGGTGGAGTTGGTGTCAGATCTCATTTCACAAGCAGACCACAACACACCTAGTTAAAACTTGCCACATTCAGACGAGGGACCAAACACTACCCCCAACAGGCAAAGAGAGCCTCTTCAGATGACTTACCTGAGGGATAGAGTAGGCACAACAAAACAGCAGAGCACAAGAGGCCCAGGCCATGGGCACTACATGACCTCTTCTTCATAAGGGCATTACTTTCAGGAGCAGGAGACATAATTGGCTTTTCTAGCACACAGAAGAATGCAGAGACTTAGACAAAATGCCAAGATGGACGAATTTACCCCAAATGAAAGAACAAGATAAAGCAAGGCCCAGAAATCTAAGTGAAATAGATATAAGTAACATGCCTGATGGAGAATTGAAAGCAACAATCATAAGGATACTCAATGGACTTGAGAAAAGAATAGAAGGCATCAGTGAGACTCTTACCATGGATATAAAAGAGTTAAAAAAGAATCAAACAGAGATGAAGAATGCAATAAATGAGATTGGAAACAAGCTTGATGCAATGAACAGCAGGCTGGAAGAAGCAGAGGAATGATCTAGAAGTGATCTAGAAGGCAAAGTCATGGAAAGCAATGAAGGTGAACAAAAGACAGGAAGAAGAATTATGCAACACAGGAATAGACTTAGGGAACTCAGTGACTTCATCAAATGTAAAAACATTCGTATTAGAGGAGTCCTAGAAGAATAAGAGAGAGAAAGGGGGGCAGAAAATTTATTTCAAGAAACAATAGCCAGAAACTTCCCCAATCTGGGGAAGAAAACAGACATCCAGATCCAGGAGGCACAGAGAACTCCCATCAAAATCAACAAAAGCAGACCAACACCAAGACATATTGTTATTAAATTGGCAAAATATGGTGATAAAGGAAAAATCTTAAAAGCAGCAAGACAAAAGAAGTCCTTAACTTACAAGGGGAAACCCATAAGCTAGCTGGAAATTTCTCAGCAGAAACTTGGCAAGCCAGAAGGAGTGGTATGCTATATTCAGGGTGCTGAATGGGAAAAATCTGCAGCCAAGAATCCTCTGTCCAACAAGCTTGTCATTCAGAATAGGAGAGTTTCCCAGACAAACAAAAACTGAAGGAGTTCATGACTGCTAAGCCAGCCCAGCAGGAAATATTAAAGGGGACCCTCTGATTTAAAAAAAAAAAAAATTAAATCCAATTTAATTAACATATACTGTATTATTAGTTTTAGAGGTAGAACTCAGTGATTCATCAGTTGCATACATCACTCAGTGCTCATTACTTAAAATGCCCTCCTTAATGCCCATCATGCAGTTACCCCATTCCCCCAACCACCTCCCCTCCAGCACCCTATTTGTTTCCTGTAATTTGAGTGGAAAGGAAAGACCACGAGTGACAAAGATGAGAAAGGATCAGAGAAAATCTCCAGAAACAATGACAAAACAAGTAATAAAATGGCAATAAATATTTATCTATCAGTAATTACTTTCAAGGTCTCCTGGCTAGCTCAGTCTGTTAAACATCTGCCCTTGGCTCAGATCATGACCTCAGGGTCCTGGTATCAAGCCCTGTGTCTGGCTCCCTGCTCAGTAGGGAGTCTGCTTCTCCCTCTCTCTCTGCCCCTCCCCCTTGCTCATGTTCTCTCTCTTTTTCTCTCTCAAATAAATAAAATCTTAAAAAAATAATTACTTTGGATGTAAATGGACTAAATGCTCCAATCAAAAGACATTGGGTGTCAGAATGGATAAAAAACAAGACCCATCTATATGCCTTGCCTACAAGAGACTCATTTTAGACCTAAAGACACCTGCAGATTGAATGTTAGGTGATGAAGAAACATTTATCATGCAAATGGATGTCAAAAGAAAGTTGGAATAGCCATACTTACATCAGACAAACTAGACTTTTTTATTATCATACTGTTTTGTTTTGTTTTTTTAATATTTACTTATTTATTTTAGAGAGAGAGAAAGAGAGCACGGTGGGGAGGGACAGAGGGAGAGGGAGAATCTCAACTAGACTCCACACTGATTCTGGAGCCCAATGTGGGGCTCGATCCCACGACCCTGAGTTCATGACCTGAGCCAAAACCAAGAGTTGGACACTTAACCGACTGTGCCACCCAGGTGGCCCTATTCTTATATTGTTTTTATCCTGCTTGGTATCAGGGTAGTACTGGCCTCATGGAATGTTCTCTCTATTCCATTATTTGTAAGATTTTTTTTTCTTAAGATTTTATTTATTTATTTGACAGATAGAGACACAGCGAGAAAGGGAGTGGGAGAAGCAGGTTTCCTGTGGAGCAGGGAGCCCCATGTGGGGCTCAATCCCAGGATCCTGGGATCATGACCTGAGCTGAAGGCAGATGCTTAACCGACTGAGCCACCCAGGTGCCCCCCCATTATTTGTAAGATTTTGATAAACAATGTCATTAATTATTTTTAAAAAATATTTGGTAGAATTCACCAATGAAACCCTGTGGTCTTGGGCTTTTCTGTGCTGGGAGATTTCTGATTCCTATTTCAACTTTCATTCTTGTTATTGGTCTAAGAAGATACCCTATTTCTTGGATTCAAGGTTCATGATTCAATCTTGGTAACTTGTGTGTTTTTTGGAATTATATGTTTTTTTTTTTCCCCTAAATTTTCTGATTTGTTAGTATATAATTGTTTATAGTAATCTATTATCACACTATGTATTTCTGTGGTTATCTCTTGTATTGTTTTCTCTTCATTTCTCATTTTGGTTTATGAGTGGTCTCTCTTTTTTTCTTAGTTAATGTAATTAAAGCATTGCCAATTTTGTTTGTTTTTTTTTTTTTGGAAAAACTAGTCATTACTTTCAATGTTATGTTACTGTTTATTCTGGTCTCTATTTTATTAATTTCTGATTTTTCTTTGTTATTTTCTTCCTCTACTAAATTTCAGCTAAGTTTCTTCTTTTTCTACTTCCTTGTGGTGTAACATTATTTTAACTTTTTTTGTTAATACAAGCATTTATAGTATAAATTTCACTCTAACATCTGCTTTTGCTGCATCCCATAAGTTTTGGAATATTGTGTTTTCTTTTTCTTTTGTCTTTTTTTTTTTTAAAGATTTTATTTATTTATCTGAGAGAGAGAGAATGAGAGAGAGAACACGAGAGGAGAGAGGTTCAGAGGCAGAAGCAGACTCCCCGCTGAGCGGGGAGCCTGATGTGGGACTCGATCCTGGGACTCCAGGATCATGACCTGAGCCGAAGGCAGTCGCTTAACCAACTGAGCCACCCAGGTGCCCCTCTTTTTCTTTTGTCTTGAGACATATTTTGATTTGCCATTTGATTTCTTATTTGGCCCATTGCTTATGCAATAATGTGTTGTTTAATATTTACATATTAAGTATTTAGTATTTACATGTAGATTTTCCAGCTTTGTTTTTTTGTTGATTTTTAGTTTTGTACCATTGTGGTTAGAAAATATACTTGGTATGATTTCAGTCTTCTTAAATTTGTAAGATTTGTTATGTCTCTTTTTATGTGATTTAACGAGGGGATTCTTCTGTGTGTACTTGAAGAAAATGTGTATTCTATTTTTCTTGGATAGAATGTTTTATATATATCTTTTAGAACCATGTTTTCTGAAGTATGCTTCAAATAAAAAATGTTCTTGTTAAAAAAAATAACTTTTACTGAGAGTACTCATTTAAAATAAAACATATCGGGGGATGGGTGAAATAGGTGAAGGGGATTAAAAGGGCAGTTACGCTGATGAGCACTGAGCAATGATATATAGAATTGTTGAATCACTGTATTGTACACCTGAAACTAATATAACACTGTATGTTAACTATATGGGAATTGAAATTAAAAACTTAATTAAAAAAAAAGAATTACACAGCTAGAATCATAAAGATGAGACCACCAGAGTTCAATGTCATCTCTACCGGAGGCTGTTGAATAGCCTCTTGCAAGACAGCTCACCACAGTGTCTCTGAGAGATAGTGAGAATAGTAAAGCCACACTTTTACCAGTTTATTATAAGGACAAAGGGAAATAAAGAAAAGAGCTTTAAAAATAAAGTTAAAATTTTCACGACAGAATGTTAACAATTTTGACTTTGTGGTTTTTATACCAATATAGCAGTACAAGTGAAATCAAGCATCTGGTAATTTTATTTCCTTGAGTCACCTTTGCACTAATTGCAATGGGAGCTCCTCTGTTTTCTTGATGTTTAAAACAAATTCCAACCACACCAGCATGTTTGAGCCTTCTAGTTTCTGGATGAAGCTGATAAGAATAATACATTTGGGAAGCAGGCTCAAATTCAATTATGGATCACCCAAATGGATTATTCAAGTGGATTACTCAAATATGCTTATAGGAGAGATAATTGAGACCCAGAGGAGCAACAATAATTAATAAACACCAAAGACAAAGGTTATACTATACCACAGAAATAAAATAAATGCATTTATTTATTTAAATTTAAATTTAAATAACACAACTGAAACACATAGATCTTAGTCCGGGGCTGATCCCCTCTGGTTTGCCTGCATTCTTCTGGAAGAAAGCCTTCCTCAAATGGTAGGGTGAAGAGAGCCTTGGGGAGAATGTCAGAAGTATTATTTTTGGTTCTTCAAATAGTTTTGTAAAGTTTGGTGAGTTACTTAACCTAAGTTTTAATTAACATATCCCCCAACTTTTTAATTTGAAAATTTTCAAGCCCATCCCAAACTTGAAAGAACAATACCATGATTACTTGTATACCTTTCACATAAATTTGCCAGTTGTTAACATTTTGCTACATTTGCATTTCTCTCTCTTTATGTACACATATATATGTGCATAATCATGTATTTATGTATTTGTTCTACTTGAGTGAAACACTTCCAAGTAAGTTGCAGATATGATACTTCATCTTCCATAATTTTTTATGCATCTCCTAAGAACAAAGACATTTTCTTACATAACTGCAATATCTCCTAACACCTAAGAAATTTAATTTTGATTCAATATTATCTGACATAAAGTCCATATTCAATTTTTCCCAAGTGTCCCTCTAATTTCATTTATAGGTAGTTTTTCCTCCCAGCCTAGGACCCATTAAGTGCCAGGTTATCATGTGTCTTTAGTACCCTTTAATCCAGAACACTCACCCACTTTGTTTTTCAAAACATTGATATATTTTAAGAACCCACATCCGTTATTTTGTAGGATGGACCATAATCTGAATTTGTCTTATTATTTCTTCATGATCAGCTGTAGTACTGCTAAGTTTGATTGCTTGGTTAATGTGATGTCCACCAGATGTTTCCATTGTGAAGACAGTTTCCCTTTGTGATAAGTATCATGTGGGTGATACTTGGAGATCTCGTATATACCCTGTTCCCCAAACAGTATTTACCCATTGGTTTAGAATCCATTGGTAACTCTGCCTGAATCAGTTATTACATTGGGGATTGCAAAATAGTAATTTTCTAAGTCTATCATCCTTCTACATTTATTGGTTGTCATTCCTCTGTAAGAAGAGTTTCCTCCCTCATTAATTTTGATATCATTATACACTCAGGTATTTTTTCTATTCACTGTTATAATCTGCTGGTGTCATTATTTTTTGATGCCCAAATTATTTCAGATTTGATCATGGGAACACTTTGAACAGTGCCTTCATTTTTCTGACATGTTCCCACTAATCTTTGACTATTTGTTTGCTTTCTGGTCCAAAGTGGTCCAAGCTCACTTTGAACTTTTCTTCCATAGATATAGAAATAGCCTAGGAATCCTGGTTCTTTTAAATGAGAAATAATATTTGGAAACAAAAATCTGGGCCATTAAATATACAGCAACACACACATTCATTTAGTCACGAGTTTATACTGATACCTTCAATTCAAATCCAACATCACAGGGTTTTTCTTCATTCTCCCCCATTACACATTTACATATTCTTCTCCCATCGTGAGACCACTGATTTCCAAAAATAGGAATGTATTTACTCACTTGCAATATTCTACAGAACACTCAAAATAGTTTCAATATACCAAATACAAAATTTATACCAAATATATTACAGCCAGCATGCCAAGTTAAGTGTATGGTAACTCTTTTTGTCTTTTGTATCTTTGAGCCAATAAAGTCAGCATGCTGTATTTAAAAGTTACTCAAATCAATTATTTCTGAGCATGCTATCTGTTTGATATACAGTTCAGTTAATTTTTTTCTGCTTACATTCATTTTTAGGTTTTTAAAAAATCTTGTTTGATATAATATGTACATGTCTCAAAGGTCAAAAGTATATTAAAAAAAGATACATTAAATCTCATTCCTACCCTTACTTTTCTACCCTGTTAGCACTCACACCCTACACAAGCTATTCCGTTAGTTTCAGCTTTATCTTCCTCATGTTTGTTTTGTAATAAAATACAAATATATATGTAAATATATGAATATATAAATACAACAAAAATATGTATATGTATTTTATTTCACTTTCTGTCTTACACAAAAGGTGACATATCTTGCCTTTTGTCATTTGATAGTGTATTCTGGAAATCATAATAGTTTACAAAAGTTCTAATGGAAGTATTTCTGTGGCACCGCTGCACTCCATTGTATGGGTTTACAATAGTGTACTCAGCCAGTCTTCTATGAATATCATTAAGGTTTTGTCCAACATTTTCCTGTGAAATATTATGCAATAAAAAAACAATGAATGGAGTTGCTCATACATTATCTCCATTGGTAGAGTAAAACTTGTATATACCATTTTGTTGGATATTCCTAATGCCTCTTATAGCAGGGCAATTTACACTGTCACTAGGGATGCATGAGATTATCTATTTCACTATAGTCTCATCTAGATAATGGCCATCAAACTTTTAAATTTGATCTTTTGCTGATCTGATAGGGAAGAAATGATATCTCATGTAGTTTTAATTTTCATTCTTATGAGTGAAGTTAAAACATCTTTCACATGTTTAAAAGCCACTTGAATATCTTTTTCTGTGGACTGTTTGTTCATGTCCATGGCCCATACTTACATCAGAATTTTAGTCTCTGTCTTCATTTTTAAATTTTTATATTCTAGAGAGATTAATCCCTTTATATGTAATGTATGCTACAAATATATTCTTCCAGTTTTTCATTTGTCTTTTTACTTAAGATGTTTTATTGTTTGCAATATGGAAGTTTTTATGTCAAATTTTAGGTAGTTAAATTTACATATCCTTTCTTTTATTGTTTTTAAGTTTGAATCATGTTAGAAAGCCTTTCCCCACACTGAGTTCATAAAAGAACTTATCCATATTTTCTTTCAGTGATCATATGGTTTCATATTTTTACATGTAGATCCCTGGTCCATTCAGAACTTATTTTGGTGTTTTTTGTAAAGTATGGATCCAATTTTATATTTCTCCAAATGGCTACCATTTGTTATACTACCATTTATTTTTAAAAGTTCAGTCACTTTTAGCATATACGAAATTTCCATAGGCATTGGAATTAATTTTGAACTTTCTTGTTTTTTTTACTAATAGACTTTATTATTCACAACAGTTTTAGATTTATGGAAAAATTGAGCAGATGTTACAGAGTTTCTATATGTCCTCCTCCCCTTCTGGCAGACAGCTTCTCCTGTGATTAGCATGTCATGTTAGTATGGGACATTTGATACAATTAATGGAACAATTGTATGTACATTATTATTAGTTACAGCCCACAGTTTATTCACACTTGCTTAGTTTTTACCTAAGATCTTTCTGCTGTTCTAGGATACCATCCAGGATACCATATTACATTAAGTTGTGTTTCTTTAGCCTCCTTTTGGCTGTGGCAGTTTTTCAGAATTTCCTTGTTTGAAGACTTTGATGATTGAGAGGAGAATTGGTCAAGCATTTTGTAGGATGCCCTTCTATTAGAGCTTGTCTATTTTTTCCCCTCATGATTAGACTGGAGTTATGAGTTTTCGGGAGGAGGACCACAGAAGCGAAGTGCCATCATCATACACCTTTTCAAGGATACACATTATAAAAGTTATTTATGACTGTTGGTGTTGACCTTGATCACCTGGCTGAGGTCATGTTTGTCAGATTCTTTCACTCTAAAGTCACTCTTCTGTTCCTCCCTTTTCATGTTGTACTCTTTGGAAGGAATTCATTATATGAAGCTCACACTTAAGGAGTGGGGACTTAGTCCCCTCTTTCTTTAGAGTGGGACATCTACATAATTTATTCAGAATTCTGCACAGATTTGTCTCTCCTCTCCAAATTGTTTATGTCAGTATGAAGTTATGGATATTTATTTTATAGCTTGGGTTATAATCCAAACTACTTTTTTTATGTTGTTGCTACATTTATTCCAGCTTTGGCCACCGAAACTCTTTCCATTGGCTCTTGTATCTCTTTGACAACAGTCCCATCATTGTGGGTTTTTTTTTTTTTTAGCACTATTTTACTTTCTAGAATTAGTCATTTCTCTAGCAGTCATTGCTCCCGTGTTTTGATTTTGTTTCTGTTTCTTTTTGAGAATGGTATTAAAAACCAAATCAGGGCACTGTGTTTCTATTCCTTTCCCATTAGTTTGTCTATTCATATGCCAGCATCACATGTTACTATAGGGGCTTACTAGTATGTTCTAACACCTGGTTGCCCTATTCCTCTCCCCTCCCCTATTATTAATCTTCTTTTTTAGTTTTCCCAGCTATTCTTTATGTTATTCCATGTTTGTTTTTTTATGTCTGGAATTAGTAGGGGAATCCAGAATGTCTTCCATTTGGGTATCCAATTGCTTCTTCCCCATTTATTACAAAGATCACCCCTTCAGCACTGTGTTACAATGGCACTTTTGACATAAGTTAAATGACTAAATATGTATGGACTGTATAGTTCTGGACTGTATATTCTGTGCCATTGGTCCAATTGTTTATAATTGTACCAATATAATACTTTCTTAATTACTGCTGTTTTAAAGTAAGACTTGAAATCTGACTGCATAAATCCTGCAAGTTTGTTCAGTTTCCATAGAAAAGGCCTTGTGGTACTATGATTGGGATTATAATTTATTTTTTTATTCATTTTGGGGGGATTATATACATTTAAAGATCAATTTGGGAAATATTGACTTATGTACAATATTGAGTCATTCAATACATGATATATATTTTCTCTTCATTTAGTTAGGTGTCTACCATATCTCACAGCAATATTTGAGTTTTCAGTGTAGAAATCATACACATTCTTTATTTGATTTATTCCTAGGTTATATATATATATATACACACACACACACAAATATATATATGTGCATATGTGTACACATATATATCACATATAGCTACTAAATGGCATTTAAAATTTAATTTCTAATTGTTTCTTGTTAATATATATAAATGCAATTGATTTTTGTATATTGACTTTGCATCCAGTGACCTAATTAAATTAATCCTTATTAATTCTAATGGCTTGCTTATAGATCTTTGGGAGTGTATAAGTACACAGTCATGTCCTTTAGAAATAAAAATTTTCCTTTCCAATCTTTATACCACCTCAGGGGGATAACATGTAATGTTAGCTGCAGATTTTTTTGTAAGGCTTGTTTTGAGAAGAGAGCAGTATATGAAGAACTAGTGATTGATTTGTGGCACAACTGCTGAGAAGAGTTAGATGATTAGGTCTTTGCTCTTACTGAATTACAAAGTAAATGCATTTTTCTTACTTTTGTTCCTCAAAAATTAACCTCATCACTAGTGGCTAATAGACTAATTTATCTGCTCAAATTTGGTGTTGTAGCATAAATTGCACTCAACTTCACCAACATGAGACCAATTATTCTGCCTCTTAACCCAGTCTGATCCTGGATGTGATTCTTATAGTGCAATTTCCAGCAGCAATAGGCCCAGGGTATTGAAAGCAGTGGTAGACAATTGAAAGAAGGGTCATGGTAAGGCAACTGAGAGAGGCCATACTGTCTTTTATCTCTGGCTGATCTTTTCCTAATGAGTTTCTCTTCCTCGTTATCCTACAAAAGAAAATCACATCAGGAGATACAGCAAAGTTAAATGGCTTTGATGTCTATTTTTTTTTTTTTTCATTCTTTACATTTCGTGACAGAAATGTGTGTGTGCAACTAAAGGGCTGGTGAAAAGAATCCGGTCAGATCAGAGAAAACTTCCGGTTAGTAAATAATTTACTCCAAGACCTATGTGAAGACTTCCTTTTTTTTCTTTTTCTGTCTATGCCTGTACATTATCAAATTTTGAGTATCAGTCTCTTAGTCTCTTGACTTTGTCACTATTTTGCTCTATCTAATGATGTAGCATCCAATGCAGTACTCCTAGGGAATGAATTCAAAAGCTACAAACTAGGTTTTCATCTTTGTTTTTTTAAAGATTTTATTTATTTATTTGAGAGAGAAAAAGAGAGAGAGAGGGAAAGCAGAGAGGGAGAGTGAAAGGGAGATGCAGGTTTCCCGCTGAGCAGAGAGCCCGATGTGGGGCTCAATCCCAGGACCCTGGGATCATGACTTGAGCCTAAGGCAGATACTTAACTGACTGAATCACCCAGGTGCCCCTAGGTTTTCATCTTTCAAAGAATGTTTTTCATCTATGAAACAGATCAATAATGATAATTTTTCTAAAGTCAATATAAAAGTTTTAATTAAAAATAAAGATAAAACATTTACTATTTATTGTACATATGCTATATGTGAAGTATTCTAGTGGATGGTTTATAATGACTAAATATGTGACCTTGAGTCAATCATTTTACTTTTCAGGTCACAGTTTCTTCATCCATAAGTACAGGAATAATGCTTTCTAAGTATTAAAAATTCACATATTTCCTAGTGGAAAAAATAATTCCACAACATGAACATTTTACAAGGGAATTGTAAAATTACAGGCTTAAAAATACGGGTATATTTAGTGAGAAAGTTTCAAGTCCCATAACAAGTATGTTACTTGCCAAATTTCTTTCAAGTTCAATAGGTTGTTTCCAGACTGATGAGAGTATGGCAATTATAACAATTCTGTGTGTTCTGTGTTAGTATTTCAACTGCCTTAATGTTTTCTTCAGTGTCTTATCTGAGTAATTGAATGCACAATTACCAGCCAAAGTGATTTCTCTTCTTTTAAGACCTATTTTGGGCATGGAAATTTTGCTATTATTTCTTCTTTAGAAATCCTTTCACAATTGCAGATGAGGTGGTTGACTCCATAGTAATCGTTCTCTATTCCATTCTCCACCTTATTTTTTAAAAAGATTTTATATATTTATTTTATTTGAGAGCGAGAGAGAGAGCAGGGAGAGGGACAGAGAGAGAGGGAGAGAGAGAATCTCAAGCAGACTCCCCGCTGAGCACAAAGCCTGAGACAGAGCTCGATCTCACGACCCTGAGATCATGACCTGAGCTGAAATCAAGAGTCAGATGCTTAACTGACTTAGCCACCCATGCACCCACTCCGCCTTATTAATTGTTCTTCACTAGTGTGTCCCCATTAGTAGAAGAAAGAAGAAATAAAGTATATAAGTATATATACACACACACATAAGTTCATATGATATGATAAGTTCATATCGTAAGTTCATATCAAAGTGTATGAACACTAACCCAATTCTTACCCATCTGTAATGTTTTTACATGTTATTTAAACTTTATATTTTACATAGTTTCTAAGCATAGTAAAACATTTTAGTAAAACACAGAAAATCATAACGATATAAATATAAGCCTAATGATAGCTTTTGAAATCATCTACTTGGATAAGAGTTCCAGCTTTAATTTTACAAGCTGTGTGATGTTGGTTTCAGTATCTATAAAAAATATAATCCCACTTCATGGAATTAATGTAATTATTAAACAAAATAATAAGTGTAAAAACATAATATGTGAAATTTAAAGAAGATGTACTAGTCTTCTAGGGCTGCTGTAAAAATTGCCACAACATTGTGTCTTAAACCAAAGGAAATTTATTCTCTGACAGTTCAAGAGGCCAGAAGCGTGAAATGAGTATGTTGGTAGGAGTACCTTTCTGGAGGCTCTGGGGGAGAATCATTCTTTGTTTCTAGTAGCTTCTGGTACCTGCCAACATTCTTCAGTGTTCTTTGTAGCTACATCACTCCAAATTCTGCCTCAGTCTCTGTCTTCAGATTGCCTTCTGTGTGTGTATGTGTGCATGTGTGTGTTCCCTCTCTGCCTCTCTCATCAGCACACATGTCCAGGATAATCTCCCATAATCTATTCCTTAGTTTAATCATATCCCTGAAGACCCTTTTTTCTTATCACATAACATTAATAGATTCCAGACATTAGACCTGATGTCTTTGGGTGGCCATTATTCAGCTGAATACAGAAAAGTAAATATTCACAATTATTATTCATTATGGGCAGTAGTCATAGTTGTAGAGGTAATGATGTAATAATAATGGTAGTACTATACAGATAGTATATATTTAGAGACACTCTAATTATGACTCTCATAAGGAAGAATGATGAATGAAAAGGCGAGTGAGCCAAAGTCACTCTATGTGACTTTGGAAATCAGTACTATAAAAGGAAACATTACACGAATCCCAAGATATCATCTAAGAATAAAATATTAAATATTTTGAGAGTTCTCCTATTGATATTAAAAATAGTTTAAAAGGTGGAAGGAAAGAAGCTAATATTGTTGAGTGCCTTCTCTGTCTCTGGCAGTATCTATTATGTAATAATAATAAATGACAATATCCAATATTTATGGAGACACTGTTCTGAATACTTTTCATCTCTTTACTCATTTAGCAAACCCTATAAAGTGTTATCATGATCCTTATTTTGCAGCTGAGGAAACTGAAGCACAGATAAATTGGCCAACTTGGTCAAGGTTACAAAAAAATTAATGGTGGAGCCTGTACTTGGAGCCAGGTACTCTGGCTTCAGATTTCAAATTCACAGCTGCTTCATAATACTCCCCCTCATATATGACAGTCTCTGCGTACTTTGGGGAAATTTTAACTACTGTATCTGTAAAAGGATAGGTGTAACATTTTTTCCTATATTTTCAAAAGACTTGCAAAATACTCAGTGGAACAGTTGAGTTCCTCCCTAACTGGGTTTGGGAGCTCCCAGAACCCACTCAGCAAGCATGATTCTATCTCTTCCTTCCCTGAGAAGTTTTCTTCACTTCCTTACTTTACTTTTTTTAATTTAATTTAATTTTATTATGTTATATTAGTCACCCTATAGTACATCATTAGTTTTTGATGTAGTGTTCATGATTCATTGTTTTCGTATAACACTCAGTGCTCCATGCAGTATGTGCCCTCCTTAATACCCATCACCTGGGCTAACCCATCCCTCCACCCCCCTCCCCTCGAGAACCCTCAGTTTGTTTCTCAGAGTCCATAGTCTCTCATGGTTCGTCTCTCCTTCCGATTTCCCCCTGCTTCATTTTCTTACTTTAGTCTCCTTTTTTTGCCCAACTTAATGCCATCTATTGGTCCTGGCTGAAAATAAAGATTTCATGGGTGGATGCCAGGAAAATTTGGCTTATATAAAGTCCATACAAAGCCGCTCTATGATAGTTAGGCATGACCCAGAGATTCTTGGCTCTAAGGTGTGGACTTTACTACTTGGGCAGAAAAGCCTCCCTGGAGTCTTCTTATCAGTTGTCTCTGCTTAATTTATGTTGCTCTGAATTACAGCAGGATGCATACTGATAGTTACAAAAAGGAAGCTCCATAATGGTGAAAGACACCAAAGAACATGCATTTCTCATAAAATTGTATTATTTTTACAATGTATCTGCATTTTAAATTCACCAATATTCACATGCACTTACACTCCTAGGTCACCTACTCTATCTGCTCTCCTGCTACACCAAATGAATGGTCTTTGCTTCTTTCTAAGACCATACATGCTCTGGATCATGTCCCTTCTTTCCTAGCCAATGGAAGCATGCTTGCAATTGTCCCCATCTCTTCTGAATCATAAATTTGTCCTTTTCTATTGTATCTTTCAAACAATTAAATAGACATTCTTTTTGCAATATGAAAAAGTAAGTTTGCTTTGACCACCATCTCTCTCCTTCTCCTAGCTATCTCATCTGTCTATTTCTCTGCTCTCCTTTAGGAGCAAGGCTCCTAGAAGTGTCAGTTGTCATTGTATCTGTGTGCTTTCCACCCTTTCTCTCTTAAATCAGCTGCAATCGATTTGTAACACTGACATTGCTCTTTTTAAGGTAACCAATGGCCATAATGAAGGTGCCAAATCCAAAGGTCATCATGCCTCAGTGTTCATCTTGCTTAATTCATCAGTGGTATTTGACACAGGTGATCAGTCCCTTTCTTTTGACATACTTTCCTAAACAGGCTCTGGGTCACAACTTATATCAGTCAACTAGGGCTTTCTTAAGGAAATATCCTGGCCAGGGTGGCTTACACAGCAGAAATTTAATTTCTCACAGTTCTGGAGACTGGAAGTCCAGGGTGATGCTTGGCAGGGTTTGGTTTCTGGTGAGAGCTCTGTTTCTGGCTTGCAGACATCCACCATCTCTCTGTGTTCTCTGTGTCCTCAGAGAGAGAATGAGAGAGAGACAGACAGACAGAGAAACAGAGAGAGACAGAGAAAGAGAGACACACACATAGAGAATCTTCTTATAAAGCTGCTAATGTTAATGGATTAGGACCTACCCTTAGGACCTTATTTAACATTAATTACCTCCAAAAGCCCTATCTCCAAACACAGTCACATGGGGGATTAAGGCTCCAACATATACATTTGGGGGTGGGGGAAAACAATTCAATCTAAAGCAGTGGTCTTGGCACCCGTGTTAAAAATAAATTTGCCATAAATATGAGGGTTTATTTCTGTGCTCTTGGAAATTTGTTAATCTCTATAATGAGACAATATGGACTCAATATAAGTGTGGCAGAACAACTTTATGACAGCAGAGCTAATGTGAATGGAAACCCCTAAGATTTAAGTGGATACAGCCCGCATAATGACAGCTTTGGTTCTTTCTGCCATTGCTCACTCTTAAAAAAATTTTTTAGGGGGGCATAACACATTTTTAAAATTTAAATATAATTGACATACAATGTCTTATTAGTTTCAGGTATTCAACACAGTGATTTGATATTTTTATACATTACAAAATGATCCCCATGGCAAGTCTAGTTATCATCTGTCATCACACAAGCTTATTACATTATTGATTACATTCCATATGCTGTGCATTACATCCCCATGACTTATTTATTTTATAACTGGAAGTTTGTACCTTTTAGTCCCCTTCACTTACTTTGCCCAACACCCACATGCTCTGGCAACCAACAGTTTGTTTGTTTCTTTTTTTTTTTAAGATTTATTTATTTATTTGAGAGAGAGAGAGAGAGAGAGAATGAGAGAGAGCACATGAGACGGGGGAGGGTCAGAGGGAGAAGCAGACTCCCTGCTGAGCAGGGAGCCTGATGAGGGACTCGATCCAGGGACTCCAGGATCATGACCTGTGCTGAAGGCAGTCGCTTAACCAACTGAGCCACCCAGGCGCCCAACAGTTTGTTTCTCATATCTATGAGTCTGTTTCTGTTTTCATTTGTTTATTTTGTCTTTTAGATTGCACATATAAGTGAAATCAGATGGTATTTTTCTTTCTCTGACTTATTTCATTTACCATAATAACCTCTGGTCCATCAGTGTTGTTGCAAATGACAAGATTTTCCTTTTTATGACTGTATAATATTCCATTGTGTAGGACTATACCACATCTTCTTTATCCATTCATCTATCGGTGGACACTTTGGTTACTTCCATATCTTGGCTATTGTGGATAATGCTGCAATGATCATAGGGGTGCAGATATCTATTCAAATTGGTGTTTTGTTTTCTTTGGATAAATCTCCAGAAGTGGAATTGCTAGATTATATGCTAGTTCTATGTCTATCACCCTTTCAATTTTTGATAACAAAAAAATAGCCTCTTTGGTTCATAATGGCAAAATGATTGGCTTTTACTTACATTGTGCTAGGTTTACTGATTTGATTGTTTAAATTGAATATTTGTTAAAATATAAATTGACTCTAGTTCACAGTGACAAACATTGGCTTTGACAGAGGTTATTATTTACATTTTACTAGATCCACTGTTTGGAAAGTTGGTCAACATAACTGAATCCACCTTCGACACTTGTTAGCCAGGATGAACCAATGACAAAAAGCTTGAAAGTTTTTTTGGAGATTCCAAACAGAGCATATATTTAGCTGGGAAAGTTATCTTCCTCCATGGAGCAGTAGTTATATGAAAAATACACATAAAGGAAGAAGGGGCACAGCACGTCAGCCAAACTGGAACTCTTCACCCGAGTGTTAAGGACTACCTTCAGAGTCAGAGCACCCTCATTATTAATGAGGTTTTAGAAAAATAGATTGACGTAGGGAATGGTTTGCTTCTTATAACAGAACTGTAGCTTTTATGTTTATATATCAGAGAGAATGAAAAGTCACTGAAGATTGTCTTGGTTTATACATTCCTACAGATAGATAGGTAGGTAGATAACTCTCCCAACAGTGTCTGGCAGATAGTATTATATAAGTGTTAGTTCTAGTTATCTTTGATAAAATACTGCTTGTTATTGTTTCCTCATTAATGAAGGTCATTTGATGCCACCATCACATTAGCACATTTTTAGCATAAAAATAAAATTAAGTTTTAAAATTGCACTTTTTGTTGAGTTTTCAAAGATATTGCTTTATGACAGACATTTGGTCACAAAGGCCTTAATTCTGGCATGGTACAATGAAATCCTAATTTGCTCATTATTTTGGGAAGGCTCAAAGACTACAGGATACTCAAAGAAAACCTTTAAATCTTTGATTGGCTGTTTAGTAAGTCTGGTTATAAAGAAGAAAAGAGTGATAGAATTGCAGATCACAGTTTCTTCCCTTAGACTACAGAAAAAATCTATTCTTAATAAATATTTTAAAGACAGGCTATCATTGGGCTTAAACCAGGAAATAATTTCAGTGCTGAGTTTTTCTTTTTTTCTATTTTTCTATTGTGTGACTAGAACTTGCTACTTTGTTCTTTCCAAACTTCTCAACCTGATTATACCTGTAAGCAATCCCAATCATGTGCTACCATATTCTAATCAAAATATTTTACTTATTCCTGCTATCCCTCCAGAGCACTGTATGAAATTTAGACCCTAATATTTTGCTCAGAAAAACAGATTTTTCTCCATTAGAAAAAATAATTATATATTTAACATTTTAATATTTATATCACAATATGTCATTATATATTTACTGTTTTATTAAATATTAAAATTTAAAATTGTCTTCAATTTAAGTGAATCTTAAGGAATCTACAGAGATGGCTGTAAAATGGAAGAATTAGTGTGATTTGACCTACTTGGGGTTAGCTTGAAGATTAATCTATTTACTAATATTTGTCTTTATAAATATTTGATGGTGATGGTGTTTAGAAATCACATGAGTGTTGTATAATTTATAAGAGTAATATTTTAAAATCATATGTCACTTTTTTTTTCCTATGGATGAAAAAGCCTTAGCTGTTTTAGTCTTTAGTATCCTAAGGATTCTAGCAGTTTCCTGATAAAGCAGGCACTCTCATGGGAAATAGGAAGCCTGGGTGACTTGGGCAAGCACTATGACCAGGACTTTGTCACTCTGACTCCAAATTCTATTACGTATTCTCCAAATTCTATTACTGTTTTGTATAGTGCTTTTTCAAGTAACTTCAGTATTTTTTCAGGTTTCTATGTATCATATTTTATTATTTTTACATCCCCCAGGACTTAGGAATAAATCTGAGATATGGTGGATAACTTTTCATAATAATTATTTCAAAATTTAAATTATTTAAAGCTCATGTTAATTATTCATTACTTAACATTTAAATTTATAATTATTTAAAAAGTAAGTTTTATTAATAAAATATACATACAATAATGGATAATGGGTAATGGTCATCACTAATTATAAATAATTGTTTTATCTTGAGTACTTGATTATAGATTCATGTTTGAAATGACTTTCACACTGGGAACTCCTGAGTCCTTGGCTATGTCACATTCCCTGGGTAGGAACTGATTTTAATAATGTTGAGCCCACTTTGAGAAAAGAAGTGCATATATATATATCAGAAAGACATGGTAAGGTAGAGTAGGCTTCCAATCACCACGTTTCCATTTGATTTCTTTATTTTTAATGCTGACAGTCATCTTTGTGTTAGTTTATTTATAGTGTGCAATAGTTTGTTTTAGAAAATATTATTTCCATTCAGTGGACTGAAAACAAAAGTAAATATTTTCTGTGATGAAACATAAAATGATCACAGTAAGAATGCCATTATAAGTAGTAATGAAAATGCTAAATTCAAACACAATATTGCCAAAACAGTTTTGGTAATTAATACTTCTGTCATGGCCAAAGTAGAGGGGAAAAGACACCTGACTATTTCCTCCCTACCTTTGAGACAGATTCATTTCTGCTCTCATGGCGTGGGTCCCAGACACCTGCTTTAAAGGGGTAAATCCCACACCCAGTCACAGGGGGCTGGGCAACCTCCGCTGCTGCAAGTGGTCTGCAGTTCTTTCACTGGGAGGTGTTGCGGTGGGCTGTATCCAGAGTTACTTCTGGATTACTCTACGCTCCCAGGGCAGATAGAATTCTGGCAAGGAAAAAAGAGGCTATTTACCTACATGGATTTCTCTTCATTGCAGTGTTAAATCTGTAAGCATCCTCTAGAGCATCCTTTTCTCAAAATGGCCAAAGAGTAACAAAACAAAACAAACACGACAGTATAGGAGAGGAAAAAACACAGCAAGAGGGTTTGGCTGTGTGTTATCCATTCTTACAAGGGCACTGAGGGAGCCCGGGGGTGTACAGAATTCCTCTTTCCTGGTCCACCCCACATAAGAGGAAAAGCCTTCCAGCACCTTCCACGCAAAGTGAGGAGATAAGACATGCAACTGTAGTGGTTGAAACACAGAGAATGCCTGATTAAATGCTAACATAGGCTAGGTGCCAAATAAACACCGGCGTGTGCACACAAGCATATACTTTAAGGGGGAGAGTGAAGCAGCCCAGAGTCACAGTGAGAAAAGTGAACACTTGCTGCACGGTTACCACTAACTCTTCTAAATGCTTTGCATTCATAATGTGTTTAATCTTTTTAAAAGTCTTTTGAGGTCTTGTTGTGATCCCAGGATATAGGAAGCACAAAAGGCTAAGGTAACACAGGCCAGCTCGGTGGTAGAGCTGGTGTCAGGCCCAGAGTGGTGTACTCTACCTCTTCCATGAGCTGTGGAGTGACTTTCCTAGGAGTGGAAAGGAGGGGAGCCTTTCTGTCTTAGAGGATATAGCTAGAGAGAAGACAAGGAAGACCCTTTCAGTAGTAAGAGTTGAAGTTTCAATCCAGGAAGCATAGGAAGTCTTGTATTTCTTATTACAGAAATAGTACACATTTAATACTGAGAAGAGCAGGTTTGCATAGGCCCAGGATGCTGGTCGGGGGCAAAGAACCCTCTTCCTTCTCAGAGGTGGGATGCTGAAGTGCCTTCCCTGGTTAAGCCTCACTTTCTGTTTGGTGCTGGGGCAGTGGGGCACAATGGACATTTGAGCTGCAGGAGACAAGAGGCGGGTGAGCCTAGCTTCCTTCCTTCCAAAGGTCTGAGACTTGATTTGCTCTTTATCTATTATTAGAAATAAGTCTGTACACCCAACTTATTTTGTGGAAAAAACTGAGGCCCAGATGGGCTGTATGTATTAACCACTTAGTCTGGGAGCCAGGGCTAAAATCTGGTTCCGTTAAGTCCTCATTCTGGGCTGTTTCTACTGCTACCTGTTCATCTTGCCATTCAAGACATTATGCTAATTAACTGCCCTGTGGTCACTTTCTATTAATCTTTTCCTTCTTGAGAATTCATATGTCATAATAATAATGTAAGACTTTATTCTAGCTGATTTCTAATGTTAACACAAATTGTTTAACAAACAGGTTGTTATTGCTACATTGTCAGGCATTTATGTAATCTCAAATTATATAAAATATCCCTCTGTACTAGTTTTCTATTGTAGCATGGCAAATTACCACAGACTGCCTGGCTCAAAACAATGCCCGTTCCTGAACTCACTGTTCTGTGGGCAGAAGTCTGGCAGGCTCTGCTGTCAGCCGGGTGTCGGTGGCTGGGCTGTCCTCTGGAGGCCCTAGAGAAGCACCTGCTCCCAGGCTCATTCAGCTTATCCCAGAATTCAGATCAAGGTAGTTGTAGGACTGAGGTGTTTGCTTCATTGCTGGCTGTTAGTTGGAAGTCATTCTTAGCTACTGGAGGCCCCTCTCTGGTGGCAGGTGGCCCCCCTCCATCTTCACAGCCAGCAATGACCTACCAAATCCTTCTATGTCTTGAGTTTCTCTGACTTCCCCTTCTGCTGGAAGTAGAGAAAACTCTACCTTTAAAGGGCTCATTCGATTTTGTCAGGCCTGCCCAGATAATGTCACTTTGATTAACTGAGTGAACTAATTAGTAACTTTAACTCTAGCTGAAAAATTCCTTTTGCATTTGTAAAATGATAGAGTCATAGGCATGATATATCATTATATTCAAAGTCTCATCCCTGGTGAATAGATCCTGTGGGGGGACGGACATCTTAGAATTCTGCCTGTCATACCCTCCCAAGTCTGTATTTCTGCTTCACTATATCATTCATCTGGTATATATTCAAATATATATATGTATACACATATATATATGGTCTTGTAATATTATTTTATATTAATACATCACATGTTTCTCAACAAGATTTTATAGGAGCACATAGTAGGAAATTAATAAACTAATTTTGAATGCTCAATATTTTTAAAATACCAACTTTTGCTATTATTCCATTTATATTATACAGAATACATGCTTGTATATTACTATAAAATAATCTAAAACATACAGATTAGTAGCAATTTTATGATGTGTGGAAATCTGTAATATATGCTTATACATGGAAACAGAAAATTTGAGAATAGTGTTTATAAAATTGATTTGAATACAGATATACTTGATATTCCTACTAAATTTTTTTAAAGGAAAATTAGTGAGATAGAAAAGTACTTTTTTTGTTCGTTTTACAATATATTAGTAATATCATGAAAACTATGAGTCATGAATCGGGGTAAACTATATTGCATTTTAGTAATCTAATTTTCATTTCTTTAGAAGTTTACAGAAATATTGATATATTGTCTTGAGAAAGCACACAAAAGTAATTTATTTAGTTGTTAGGAGAAACTATTTTGTTTCTCTAAATGGCTGGGTGTAAGCTGCAAATATGCAAATGCCATGGTTACCCCATAAATTGGGCTTCTGTAATATCTGGAATTCCAAGAAAACAGTAACAGGCAAGACATTAGGAGTAAATGTTTGCAATATGTTGCCTAAAACCACTCTGGGAATAAACTATAGTGTTGTATATAGCAAATTGGGAGACTCTTTTATTTTCCATCTGACATATTGAGAGTTTTTAACCATCCCCAGGATTAAAGGCATTTTTGAAACCTTCAAAATACAGAAAATTTCTTCAGGATATCTCAAAAATATGGCTATAAGCCATGTGTCTTCAGCTGTTACTTTTGGTTCAATGATATATTTTAACCAAATTTTTCTTTGTAAGATCTTCATTGTGTTCAAAAAGTACATTTTCAGTTTTCCCTTAAAAATACAAATAGGTTTCCAATGCAAAATTTCTGAAATCTGATCTCTTTTGTAGATCATACGCTTCAGATTGTGCTTCCAAGTGTAAAAATATGTCTCGAAACATACAAGAAATACTAGAACTTTCACTGTGTAAAAGAATGTTGGAACACAGGAGATTTAATCATTTTTAAATTAAGAGCCACTAACATTTTTTCGAGCACTCATTAAGGACCAGACTATACTAGTTCAGTTCTCATCATAATTGCATAGGGTAGGGCATCATTATTTCCCACCCTGTGCAAGCTAAGATGGTACTTTTGGATCTGGGATTCAAACTTGAGTCTGCATGAGTCCAGAGCACTAAATTTTAACTCCTGTTCCTTACTGCCACTCTTTATGAGTCATCAGTTCCCACCTAGAGCACCCTCTTCTTAATTTCAAAGTTACCCTCCTCCATAGCCCCGCTCTTCCCCATGAGAGGCACAGACACTGACTTTTAATGGGGTGCCCTCCTATCAGGATGTGCATTCTCAGGCACTCTAAACTGAGAACTCACTTCTCAGTGAGTTTTCAGCTGAAAGGGGAACTAAAATATGAACAGTTGGCTGGTAGTTGGAGACCACTGTACCTTTCTCTTTAAAAGCAGATAAGGTTTTCCAAAGGAATAGAGTAGCAATTTTATAGTACCTGGTTCTTAGAATATGGTTCCATCCTGATTCTGCAGGATCCATCAATCCATCAGGCAGGTTTTCATTCAATTTCTCATTTACTGTTTGGTTTATTGAAGTCCATGGAAATGGACTCTGTCCCGAATGCCAACACCTGCTGACTTTCAGATTGTATGGACCTCACCTTTCTGACTTTGCTTGGTTTGTGTTTCCTATTTCTGGCCGATTCTCTGCTTTGGTAGTGGCTGGTGTCTTTGCCCTTTAGCTTCAGTCCTGCTGCTGCCATATGGAAAGCCTGGGGACTGGCAGTTTTTGTAGAGAGAGGCAGCACTGGGGGCTCAGAAGACCATTTTCATCGCACAATGACTCAATGGGGAGCTGGAACTTGGCAGCCAAGAAAGAGGTAGTGAATTTCAAAATGGTGGGATTTTTTTCAAAAGATTTTTCATAACCATTTGGAAGTGTTTGTATTTGAAAAGGGCTGGGATAGAAGACTCCTCACTGTGTGTATATGTAGGTGTGGAGTGTGTGTGTTTACCACTAGAGTCAGAGGAAAGAGGACCCCTTTCAGACTGTCCTGGCTTTATTTTCCCTTTCCACTCCTGGTAGTAGAACTACATCTAACAGGCATTTCTTAAACCCATGCGTCATTTATGTTTTTAAGTAAGCATGCTTGTTTCCTTATAAATTAATGCCTATGTACTACAGACATCTTTTAAAATGCAGAATATTCAAACATAAACACTCAAACCTAAACCAAAATCCCAACACTCAGAGAACATTGTCTTCTAATATTTGCTATATTTCCATTTAATACTGACTGATCCAGAAGTCACTATCTTTTTAAACATGTATTTTCTTAAGTTTCCCAGTCACTCCATGGCACATGTGAACACTGGATGAAAGTCTAGCATTCTGTTTGTGTTGCTGCTTCCAATGGCATCAAGAGAACCAAGAAACTTGTGGCACTCAATAGAAAAGCATCATACTTGAAGAATGCAATTCTAATTTTAAACTTAATTAAAAGAGATTGATAGAACATTTATATGCTTTATTTGCACTATCTTTTGGGTATCTCCTATTAATCTTTTGCAAATTAAAATGTCCAAATATACAGTAACAGATGCTGTCATTTAAGGTCATATGATTTCAAGAAATGGATCAAATAAAATTATATTGCTTTTAAATTTCACATGCATTTATTTAATTTAAAGAGGTTGGGGAAAATTGGGATAGCCTTTAGTTAAACTGGCAAATTGGTGAATTATGTTTTTGATTTATTTTCTCAAACTTCCCTGGAGACTTTCTGTTAACAGTCCAAACTCCTGACTCTTCTCAGACCCCCTTTGCTTCCTTTCACTTTTGCCTATGTGTGTGCACACATACATGTACGTACACATACATACAGATGCAAATATAGATACGGATACAAATATGTGCATGGATGTATTTTTCTCTAGAAAGAATTTAATTTAGTTTCTAGCCCAAAGGAGACCCAACCAATGGATTTACACTTTGTTGTATTTAGGCACCTCAATTATAGTCTCCCCTAGACTTAACCCATGACAAACCCTGACTCAACATCTCCATATCCCTCTGGCCACGTCTCTTTTTTGGTAAGTGATTATGCCACTGTTCTGGTAATCCAGATCTGAAATTTGGGAGGAACCTTTGATATTCATTTGTGCCCCCATATTCAATTGCTTATTAACTATGATTGATTTTACCTCTAATCTTCCAGACCATTCTTCTTTCTATCTACAGCTTTAATTTAGGTTTTTGGTAAGTCCTCCTTGTATCAGGGCAATAATTCCTATGGCAGGCCGCATCTGACAAGAAACAATGGCACACACAAATTGGGCATTCTGAAGACAGATTAGTTCAGGAACTATTACAAAGTTTTGGGTGTGGTATAGGAAAATACACAGAAAAAGGCAATATCCCATGCTTAGCCTTATCCCATGACTTTATCCCCCCTGAAGGGATAATGGGAGAGAGCAAATATCAGACATAGATTCAGACATACAGAAAATTGTGTGGAGAGAGGCACTTAACAGGAACTGTGATCTTTACATGAAGGCTGACAGTCCTCTGCAAATCTGTAGGAAGGAAGCTGGGAAGTAGATGCCTCAATTTTACTCTCCTTTCTCCCTTGAGTATCTTGCTGCTGCTCCCCATTGGCTGAAGCTAACTGGAAGTCAGAGGACAAAGAAACCATTGTTTCAGTCCCTATAGGTCAGCACAGGGCCAGGTGGAAAAGGGCTAGAGGTGGGTCCCAGGGACAAACAAAACATCCAGCCTCCTCTCACTGTCTTCCTCTACTTCCCTCCAATCTAAACAAACAAGATAAAAGAACATAACAACATTGTTTTCATCCTGTTGTTAGACTGATACTTGTAAATGCCATTATTCCTTTGGCTAAAGGGTTCCAGTGAGTCTCCAGGGCTTTCACCATAAGAAGAAAGCTTGTAGCAGGGCCTGGGAGGTTCTTCATAATGTGCCTTTGTTTGCTCCTAGCTTCATCCACCCCCTACTAGCTCCCTCTAATCTGCACACCTCCAGTGCCCTCTGGCAGTGACAGACATCCACAACAGTGTACTGTTCCCTGTAACATCTTCCTGACCCTCTTTTGGCAAACTCTTCTTTTACTTCTTGAGATAATTCCCACCTGTCCTCCAAAACTCTATGCTCCCTCCTCTGGTAAACTTTCCCTGGCTTTATCTCTCTCAGAAATGGGTGTGGGTGCCTGACCCATCCCATGGCTTTTTTTTTTTTCACATAAAAATGTATAAGAAATATGTAATTTTTTATTTGTCTGTTTCCCTTGTTAGATTTTTGGGACTGTTAAAGGCAGATTTGTCTTATAACTGTGAAAACAGAGTCAGGTACATGAATGCTTGTTTAAAGTTATCTAAGTATTTATTATAAAATATTTAAGGACTCTTAAAAGGTCTAATAATGAACACTATGTAACCACCATCCCAGTTAAGAAATTAACCAACAGTAAACCTTATTACATCCTCTTTTTCCACTATCAAGGGGACTACTATACTGAAATTACTATTTTTCATTTCTTTATATTTATTTATATATCAAATGGGGTGGCACATATCCCTAGATAATACATATTTTTAAATGTTTAAAAAATTTTATTACATACTATCACACTGTAGCTAAAAATAAAGTTGACGATGATGTGTCAACTACTAACCCCAAAGCTTCAGATGACAGTAAGAATTCTAAAATGACCTTCAATCATATGCAAAATAACCCTTCCCTGGAGTATGGTGGGGGTTGGGGGCTATGTATCTAATGGGATATCACTCTTGTGATTATTTATATTATGTGGCAAAGGTAAAGGGATTTTTCATATTTAATTAAAGCCCTTTTTTTTATTATTATGTTATGTTAATCACCATACATTACATTAGTTTTTGCTGTAGTGTTCCCTGATTCATTGTTTGCATATAACACCCAGTACTCCATGTAGTATGTGCCCTTTTTAATACCCATCACTAGGCTAACCCATCCCCGCACCTCCTCCCCTCTAGAACCTCAGTTTGTTTCTCAGCCCTAATCAGTTGACTTTTAGTTAATCAAAAGAGTCTGTTCTGGGTGGGCCTGACCTAATCTGGTGAACCCTTTCAAGACAGCTCTAAGCAGCAGACGTGCTCTCCTACTACCTGGAAGAAGAAAAATAGTCATGCTGTGAACTGCCTTTGGAGATGGTGGTGTCCAGTAGTGAGGACATCAGTCCTCTCACTGCAAAGAACTGAATTCTGCCAACAATTTGAATGAGTTTGGAGGAGGACCAGATGAGAACTCACCCCTGCTGACCCCTTGATTTCAACCTGCTGAAATGTTAGCAGAGGATCCAACAAAGCTGTGACTGAATTCTTAACCCATGGAAACTGAGATAATAAATGGGTGCTGTTTTTTAGCAACTAAATTTGTTGTAATTTGTTATAAAGCAATAGAAAACTCAAACAGACCTTTCTTCCTCTAATTACTTTAGGGACACTTAAAATATTTTGTCTATGAAATGTTTTTCAGAAAGATTTTGTCACAAAGAGAAGGAAAGGTCTATCTATTAATAACTGGTAGTCCTGCATGCTGAAAAATATTACAATTAAAACAGCAAGCATTTCAATTAAAATTATTTATTTATTTATTTTTAAGTCTTAATATAAATTCTAGTTAGTTAATATACAGTGTAATATTAGTTCCGGATGTGTAATACTGTGATTCAGCACTTCCATATAATACCCGGTGCTCATTACAAGTGCACTCCTTAATACCCATCACCTGTTTTACACATCCCCTGACCTACCTCCCCTCCTGTAAATATCAGTTTGTTCTCTATAGTTAAGAGTCTGCTTTTTGGTTTGCCTCCCTCTCTCTTTTTAATAAATGGGCAAAAGACATGAATAGACATTTTTCCAAAGAAGACATGAAAAGATCCTCAACTTCACTCATCATCAGGGAAATACAAATCAAAACCACAGTGAGATATCACCTCACACTTGTCAGAATGGCTGGAATCAAGAACACAAGAAACAACAGGTGCTGGTGAGGATGCAGAGAAAAGGGAACCCTCTTGCACTGTTGGTGGGAATACAAACTGGTGCAGCAACAGTGCATAACAGTGTGGAGGTTCCTCAAAAAGTGAAAAATAGAACTACCCTATAACACAGCAAGTGTACTAGTAGGTATTTACACAATGAATACAAAAATACTAAATCAAAATGATGCATGCACCCCAGTATTTATAGCAGTATTATCTACAGTAGCCAAACTATGGAACTAGCCCATGTGTTCATTGACTGATGAATGGATAAAGAAGATGTACTGTATATATACAATGGAATATTATTCAACCATAAAAAAGAATGAAATCTTGACATTTGCAATGACATGGATAGAACTAAATAATATAGTGCTAAATGAAATAAGTCAGTCAGAGAAAGACAAATATCATATGATTTCATTCAGATGTAGAATTTAAGAAACAAAACAAATGAAGAAAGGGTTTTTGATTACTGATTCAATTTCTTTGCTGGTTATCGCTCTGTTCAAACTTTCTATTTTTCCTGTTTCAATTTTGGTAGTTTATATGTTTCTAGGAATTTATCCGTTTCTTCCAGGTTGTCTCATTTATTGACATATAGTTTTTCATAATATTCTCTTATAATTGTTGTATTTCTGTGGTGTTGGTTGTTTTTTTCTCCTCTCTCATTTGTGATTTTATTTATTTGGGTCCTTTCTCTTTTCTTTTTGATAAATCTGGCTAGGAGTTTATCAATTTTTTAATTTTTTTCAAAAACCAGCTCCTGGTTTCATTGATTTGTTCTATTGTTTCTTTAATTTCTATATCATTTATTTCTGCTCTAGTCATTATTATTTCCTTCCTTTTGCTGGCTTTAAGTTTTGTTTGTTGTTTTTTTTTTTTCCAGCTCCTTTAGGTGTAAGGTGAGGTTGTTCATTTGAGATTTTTCTTGCTTCTTGAGGTAGGCCCATATTGCTATAAAATTCCCTCTTAGAACAACTTTTGCTGCATCCCAAAGTTATGTTTTCTTTTTCATTTGTTTCCATGTATTTGTTTATTTTTCTTTGGGTTGACCCATTCATTTTTTTTTATTAACATATAATGTATTATTTGTTTCAGGGGTACAGGTCTGTGATTCATCAGTCTTACACAATTCACAGTGCCCACCATAGTACATACCCTCCCCAATGTCCATCACCCAGCCACCCTATCCCTCCTACCCCCTCCACTCCAGCAACCCTCAGTTTGTTTCCTGAGATTAAGAGTCTCTTATGGTTTGATTCCCTCTCTGGTTTCATCTTGTTTCATTTTCCCCTCACTTCCCCTAGGATCCTCTGTCTTATTTCTCAAATTCCTCATATCAGTGAGATCATATGATAGTTGTCTTTCTCTGACTGACTTATTTCACTTAACATAATACCTTCTACTTTAATCCACATCATTGCAAATGGCAAGATTTCATTTTTTGTCT
>NC_138372.1:100288564-100320686 GCF_054177405.1 Leptonychotes weddellii | reverse complement strand
CTTAATTTCTCTTTCTTCTATCTTGTTGTTGGTGCATAGGAATGCCACTGATTTCTGTGCATTGATTTTATATCCTGCCATTTTACTGAATTCCTGTATGTTCTAGCAGTTTTGGAGTGGAGTCTTTTGGGTTTTCCACATAAAGTATCATATCATCTGCAAAGAGTGAGAGCTTGACTTCATTGCTGATTTGGATGTCTTTTATTTCTTTTTGTTGTCTGATTGCTGTGGCTAGGACTTCTAATACTATGTTGAATAGCAGTGGTGATAATGGACATCCCTGCCACGTTCCTGACCTTAGGGGGAGAGCTCTCAGTTTTTCTGCATTGAGAAAGATATTTGCTGTGGGTTTTTCATAGATGGCTTTTAGGATATTGAGGTATGTATCCTCTATCCCTATACTCCAAAGAGGTTTAATCAACGAAGGATGCTGTACTTTGTCAAATGCCTTTTCTGCATCTATTGAGAAGATCATATGGTTTTTTTTCTTTCTTTTGTTAATGTATTGTATCACATTGATTTGTGGGTGTTGAAACAACTTTGCAGCCCAGAAATAAATCCCACTTGGTCGTGGTGAATAATCCTTTTAATGTACTGTTGGATCCTATTGGCTAGTATTTTGGTGAGAATTTTTGCATCCATGTTCATCAGGGATATTGGTCTGTAGTTCTCCTTTTTGGTGGGATCTTTGTCTGGTTTTGGGATCAAGGTAATGAGTTTGGAAGTTTTCCTTCCATTTCTATTTTTTGGAACAGTTTCAGAAGAATGGGTATTAATTCTTCTTGAAATGTTTGGTAGAATTCCCCTGGGAAGCCATCTGGCCCTGGGCTTTTGTTTGTTGGGAGATTTTTGATGACTGCTTCAATTTCCTTAACGGTTATGGTTCTGTTCAGGTTTTCTATCTCTTCCTGGTTCAGTTTGGTAGTTGATACATCTCTAGGAATGCATCCATTTCTTCCAGATTATCTAATTTCCTACCATAGAGTTGCTCATAATATGTTCTTATAACTGTTTGTATATCTTTGGTGTTGGTGTGATATCTCCTCTTTCATTCATGACTTTATTTATTTGGGTCCTTTCTCTTTTCTTTTTGATGAGTCTGGCGAGGGGTTTATCAATCTTGTTAATTCTTTCAAAGAACCAGCTCCTAGTTTCATTGATCTCTTCAACTGTTCTTTTGTTTTCTATTTCATTAATTTCTGCTCTGATCTTTTTTATTTCTCATTTCCTGCTGGGTTTAGGCTTTATTTGCTGTTCTTTCTCCAGCTCTTTTAGGTGTAGGGTTAGGTTGTGTATTTGAGACCTTTCTTGTTTCTTGAGAAAGGCTTGTATTGCTATATACTTTCCTCTTAGGACTGCCTTTGCTGCATCCCAAAGATTTGGAACAGTTGTGTTTTCATTTTCATTTGTTTCCATTAATGTTTTTAATTCTTCTTTAATTTCCTGGTTGACCCATTTTTTAGTAGGATGCTCTTTAGCCTCCATGTATTTGAGTTCTTTCTGACTTTCCTCTTGTGATTTAGTTCTAGTTTCAAAGTATTGTGGTCCGAAAATATGCAAGGAATGATTCCAATCTTTTGGTACTGGTTGAGACCTGATTTTTTACCCAGGATCTGATCTAGTCTGGAGAATGTTCCATGGGCACTAGAGAAGAATGTGTATTCTGTTGCTTTGGGATGGAATGTTCTGAATATGTCTGTGAAGTCCATTTGGTCCAGTGTGTCATTTAAAGTCTTTATTTCCTTGTTGATCTTTTGCTTAGATGATCTGTTCATTTCAGTGAAGGGGGTGTTAAAGTCCCCTACTATTATTTTATTACCCTCAATGTGTTTCATTGATTTTGGTATTAATTGGCTTATATAATTGGCTGCTCCCATCTTAAGGGCATAGATATTTAAAATTGTTAGATCTTCTTGTTGGATTGACCCTTTAAGTATGAAGTGTTCTTCCTCATCTCTTATTATGGTCTTTGGTTTAAAATCTAATTTGTCTGATATAAGGATTGCCACCCCAGCTTTCTTTTGATGTCCATTAGTGTGGTACATGGTTTTCCACCCCCTCACTTTAAATCTGGAGGTGTGTTTGGGTCTAAAATGAGTCTTTTGTAGACAGCATATCTATGGGTCTTGTTTTTTTAATACAATCTGATACCCTGTGTCTTTTGATTGGGGCATTTAGCCCATTTACATTCAGGCTAACTATTGAAAGATTGAATTTAGTGCCATTATATTACCTGTAAGGTGACTGTTACTGTATATTATCTCTGTTCCTTTCTGGTCTATGTTACTTTGAGGCTCTTTATTTGCTTAGAGGACCCCTTTCAATATTTCTTGTAGGGCTGGTGTTCGCAAATTCTTTTAGTTTTTGTTTGCCCTGGAAGTTTTTTTTATCTCTCCTTCTATTTTCAGTGACAGCCTAGCAGGATATAATATTCTTGGCTGCATATTTTTCTCATTTATTGCTCTGAATATATCATGTCAGTCCTTTCTGGCCTGCCAGGTCTCTGTGGACAGGTCTGGTGCCAATCTAATATTTCTACCATTGTAGGTTACAGACCTCTTTTCCTGAGCTGCTTTCAGGATTTTCTCTTTGTCTCTGAGACTTGTAAGTTTTACTATTAGATGTCGGGGTGTTGATTTATTTTTATTGATTTTGAGAGGGGTTCTCTGTACCTCTTGGATTTTGATACCTGTTTCCTTCTCCAAATTAGGGAAGTTCTCTGCTATAATATGCTCTAGTATACTTCTGCCCCTCTCTCTCTTTCTTCTTCTTCTGGGATCCCAATTATTCTAATATTGTTTCATCTTATAGTATCACTTATCTCTCGAATTCTGCCCTCGTGATCCAGTAGTTGTTTATCTCTCTTTTTCTCAGCTTCTTTATTTTCCATCATTTGGTTTTCTATAGCACTAATTCTCTCTTCTGCCTCATTTATCTTAGGAATTAGGGTCTCCATTTTTGATTGCACTTTGACTTGGGTAGATTTTAGTTCTTTTATTTCTCCAGAAAGGGATTTTCTAGTATCTTCTATTCTTCTTTCAAGCCCTGCTTGTATCTTTATAATCATTATTCTGAACTCTAACTCTGACATCTTAATAATGTCTGTATTGATTAGGTCCCTGGCCATCAGTACTGCATCTTGTTCTTTTTGTTGAGGTGATTTTTTCCATCTTGTCATTTTGTCCAGAGGAGAATAGATGAATGAGAGAACAAAATGCTAAGAGGGTAACAATGACCCCAGAAAAATATACACTAAACAAATCAGAAGATACCTGAAACCAGGGTAAAAGAAAGAAAGAAAAAAAAAAAGAATATGATCAGTCTGGTGAACAGAACAGAGCCACACACTAGATTTTGGGTGTATTTTGGTCTGTTAGAAGAAAATGCTTCCCAAAATTTTAAAGAACAAAAAACTTATATATGTACATAAATAAGGGTAAATACGATGAAGAGGTGAAATATGACTGTAAAGATGAAAATTAAAAAAAGTTTTAATTTTTATTTATTTTTATTTATTTATTTTAATATTTTATTTATTTGACAGAGAGAGACACAGCAAGAGAGGGAACACAAGCAGGGGAATGGGAGAGGGAGAAGCAGGCTTCCTGTGGAGCAGGGAGCCTGATGTGGGGCTAGATTCCAGGACCCTGGGACCATGACCTGAGCCGAAGGTAGATGCTTAATGACTGAGCCACCCAGGTGCCCCTAAAAAAATTTTTAAAAAAGGAATTGATAAGATAAGGAGTTGGTGAAAAAAGAATAAAAAAAATTAAAAAAAAAGAGAGAGAATGTGATCAGGCGGGAGACTAGGACAACGTCATATACTAGATTTAGGGTATATTTTGGTCCGTTAGAAGAAACTGTATCCCAAAATTTTAAAGAAAGAAAAAAAATATATATATACACATACAAAAAATAAGGTTAAATACAATGAAGGGATAGAATATGATTGTAAAAATGAAAATTAAAAAAGATTTTAAAAACGAATTGATAAGATGTTGGTTGAAAAAGGAAAGAAGAAAAATTCACCTAAAAAATAGAAAAAGAAAAAAAAGAGAATTAAAAAAATTATCTTTGAAAGACTAAAGAGTCATGGGAAAAGAGCCATGAATTCTATGTGCTGGATTCCCCTAATGCTGTAGTTTTGCCATTCTCATTGATCGGTAAACTTGGTCTTGGCAGGATTTTCTTGCTGATCTTCTGGGGAGGGACCTGTTGTAGTGATTCTCAAATGTCTTTGCCTCAGGTGGAATTGCACTGCCCTAGCCAGAAGCCAGGCTGAGTAATCTGCTTGGGTTTGCTCTCAGTAGTTTTATTACCCGAAAGTTTTCCATACAGCTTTTGAGGATAAGAGTGAAAATGGCAGCCTCTGAATCTCTGGCCCCAGAGGAGCTGAGAGCTGGGGGCCCTGCTCCTCAGTGAGCCCTCAGAGTAAAGCAATCAGTCACTTCTATCTCCCCAGTCTCCAGCTGCACTCCGTGCTCACCCAGCCTATGACCGAGTGTTTCTATCTCTGGCACATGACCCTGTTTGGATTCTCCAAACCCAGCAGATTCCTTCAGTGCACTCCAGTGCCACTCCTCCTGGGGGAGGAAGGGGGCTCTCCCTGGTTTGCCACTTGTTGGGTCCCTGCTGGAAGAGTAGTGGCCTGGTTGTGCCGCAGATCACTGTTTATGGCACCCGGACCTGAGAGCCCACTCCTCGGCTCTGTCTTTGCAGCTGGTTTCCCCTCTCCAATACTTGGGAGCTCTGCCACCCTCAGCCCCCCCATCTTTTTGTGACCCCAAGGGTCCTGCGACCACACTGTCCCAGCGAGGGTTCCACCCCTCGCTTAGCCACTGGAGTGACGTTCCTCAGCAGAGCAGACTTCTAAAAGTTCTGGGGGCGCCTGGGTGGCTCAGTCATTAGGCATCTGCCTTCAGCTCAGGTCATGATCCCAGGGTCCTGGGATCCAGCCCCGCATCTGGCTCCCTGCTCGGCAGGAAGCCTGCTTCTCCCTCTCCCACTCCCCCTGCTTGTGTTCCCTTTCTCTCTGTCAAATAAATAAATAAAATCTTTAAAAAAAATAAATAAAAAAAAATAAAAGTTCCGATTTTGTGCTCCGCTGCTCTATCACTTGCTGGTAGCTGGCTGAGGGAGGCTTCCTCCCCCCATGGTCTATCTTCCCAAATATCAGCTTGGATTTACTTCTCTGCACATCCTACCTTCCAGAAAGTGGTCACTTTTCTGTTCAGAGAGTTGCTGCTATTCTTTTCTTCAATCTCCTGTTGAGTTTGTAGGTGTTTGGAATGGTTTGATAACTATCTAGCTGAATTCCTGGGACAAGCCAAAATTTAGGTCTCCTACTCCTCTCCCATCTTTCTCCTCCTCCTACCCCCATTCATTCTTTAGTAGCATATTGTTTAACCTCCATATATTTGAGATCTTTCCACATTTTTTCTTGTTCTTGACTTCAAGTTTCATAGTGTTGTGGCCAGAAAAGGTGCATGGTATGATCTCATTCTTTTTGTTGAGACCTGATTTGCCACCCAATATGTGATCTATTCTGGAGAACGTTCCATGTGCACTTGAAAAGAATGTGTATTCTGCTGCTTTAGGATGAAATGTTCTGAATATATCTACTAAGTCTATCTAGTCCAGTATGTCATTCTAAGCCATTGTAAGTACTTCATTTCCCTTTAATGATTCCTGGTTTTTCTCATTTTTGCCTCTGTTATTCTTGCTCTTAGATTCATCCTTACACCAGTTGGTTTGTTTGTGATTTGTCTTACTTTTGTTTTCTATTTCTTACCAGTTATCTTCACCTCTATCACCATGTTGACATTATGTTGATATGTATTCCCTTGATTCACCTTAGCTACCTGCTTCCAACCTGTGGATTCTGCCTACTGTTCTCTCCTTTCTCAAACTTTGATCAGCCTTGACATTTAACCTGTAGGAAGTGAGATGGTAGACTGCCAAACACCAAAATAAATTTTGTGACTGCTATATATCATTTGTATTAGCTATTACTCCCTTGTATCTTAAAATTAAGGCTGGAAACTGGAAACTATGGCTGGGATCCTTCTTGAGGCCTCTGGCATGGTTTCTCTCCACAGGGATATTTGACACAACTGGAGCTCCAGCATCTAAAGAATAGAGCCCAGGGGTACTACTAACTATCCTACAATTCAGAGGACAGAATTATCTGACAGAATTATCTCCCATCACAGAATTATCTGGCTTCAAATATCAACACAGCTAAGGTTGAGGATCCTGGTCTAGGGAACACTATATTCCATTGGACTTCCTGAGGCATCTTTCCAAGGAGAAACCCTTATTTCCAGGTAATCCTTTACCACCCTGTCCCTACTGTAATCCTCATTCTTTATAAATAACCAACCCTACTTCCCTCTAGTTTCTATTTTCATATATATTATCTTATTTTAATCCCAAGTTAACTCTGTGGTCGCCAGATCAATGTTAGTATGATTTATTTAAAAAAAATTTACAGATGGACAAACTCAAACTCCAAAATATTAAGTAATCAAAAAGATTTATTGAGGATTAGAACACATTACCTTTTTATTAAATAGTGCTTTTTGTAGTGCCCTAGAGTCTCTCTTTCAAGGCTGTCATTCATCATTAGAGAGCCATAAAAGCCTTAGAAATGGCTTTATAAGAAGGCATAGTTAACAGAATGGAATCTTGAGAATTTTTAGGTTAATCCTGGTAGAATTGGGAGAGGGCTGGGGTCTGGGTTAAGTGACTTGAGAGAGAGCATCTCATCAATTTGAGTATTTCCATATTCAAGAGTCACTGAAAATAAGGTTCAAAGCAGGAAATGAGAAGAGCCTTTCCTTTTGCCTCACTAAATTAAATGTATTTTCTCTTTTTCTTTGCCTTATTAATTCTTCATGGCATTATGATTAAAAAGGAAACCCAGGGGCGCTTGGGTGGCTCAGTCGTTGGGCGTCTGCCTTCCGCTCGGGTCGTGGTCCCAGGGTCCTAGGATTGAGCCCTGCATCGGGCTCCCTGCTGGGCGAGGAGCCTGCTTTTCCCTCTCCCACTCCCCCTGCTTCTGTTCCCTCTTTCGCTGTGTCTCTCTCTGTCGAAAAAATAAATAAAATCTTAAAAAAAAAAAAAAAGGAAACCCAAAGGTCAGTGAAAATGGTGTCCTGAGAAGATGAGCCAGATGACATAGTGACTTTGACCAACAAAGCATCCATCTGCTTTTTTATTGTGCTGAGCAGTATTGGTGGGTAGAGGAGGCATTCTTCCTAATAGTAGGGTGGTTTCCCATTAATTCCAATAATCTGCCATTGATTACTCTTTGTAGGGATAGAAAATTGATTGAGAGTCATGATGATAATGAGCAGCACAAAAGCCTAAAATATGGGGGCTTTGTGTCACCTTTGTTATGATCATTAGGTATTGCAACCTCCTGAGGTTGACAAAGAAAATGAGATCATAATGGGGCACCTGGGTGGCTCAGTCAGTTAAGAATCTGCCTTCCGCTCAGGTCATGATCCCAGGGTCCTGGGATCGAGCCCTGAATCAGGCTTCCTGCTCAGCGGGAAGTCTGCTTCTCCCTCTCACTCTGCCTGCTGTTCCCCTTGCTTGTGCTCTCTCTTTATATATATATCAACTAAATAAATAAAATCTTTAAAAAAAAAGAAAATGAGATAATATTAATTACTGTTATTAAAGAAAATTAACTCTCAAAGATGACGTGCAGTCTTTGGCAGTTGGGATGCCTTGGACTGTATAGGAACAGTCATCTGAGGGTGTAGGAAAGTTTTAGCTGTGTCCCTTTCATTTTCCAGGTCTACCACTATACAGAACAGGTGGTGGCATGCTGGAGCTTGACAGTCAATAAAATATTTCTCTCTAGAGTGCTTAGTTAAAAATATGGGCCAATCAGATGGTATTCCACAATATATCTAAGCATGTTAGTTTATCAGAAAGAAAATATCCCAATACATAAATTTTAGTAAATTTTATGAGGAGGGAAGGCAAGTTTCTTCTGCTGTATAAGGCACATTTTAGTTAAGAAAGGTTTTTGGGAAGTTGTGGGCAATTTAAATACCTTAGAGTATTATTTCTAATTGTGATAAGTGCATATACCTGAAGGTTTATTATGTTTTGTTTTGTCATTGAGCTATGCAAGAACCATGAGGATGAAGCTTCATCTATTTAGCATCCCCAGTGGAATATGAGTGATCACTTTGCTAGCCCTCACTCTCTGAAAGGCATGTGTTCACTTCATTGAAAACATGCTATGATAAGAAACAGACTCACGTTTCATCAGTTTTACTATTGAGTCAGAGTTGAAACAAATAAAGACATTCAAAGTGAAATAACTTTTAAAGTCTCTTTAGGTGTAACATTCTATGATGCTCTATACTACAAGAGGACATCAGCTCCCCATCACAGGTGTGAATAATTTAACAAGAGGTGATTTTCCTTGTTTCCTGCAGTCAATCATGCTACAATTCACAATGATATAGCATCTGGCATCTTTTTTTTTTTAAGATTTTATTTATTTATTTGACAGAGAGAGCACATGAGAGGGGGGAGGGTCAGAGGGAGAAGCAGACTCCCTGCCGAGCAGGGAGCCCGATGCGGGACTCGATCCAGGGACTCCAGGATCATGACCTGAGCCGAAGGCAGTCGCCTAACCAACTGAGCCACCCAGGTGCCCCTCTTTTTTTTTTTTTTTGAAGAGCATCTAACCTTAATTTTTCTTTTATTCAACATTAAATAATTAATATTATTTATTATTAAACTCATAATTTAAGAACCTTATCTCTGATATTCGATTTTAAAATGTACTTAGCAAATTGATATTATTCTGTATACATGGCCTTGGGATTTTCTTTTTAACATGGTTATATATGTGCATATATATATATTAGTTTAAATAATGACTATATATGTGCATTTCACATTATTGAACTTAGAACCTTTCTTTATATTTTTTAACAAAAAATTTATGTTACATAAAGCATGATCATAACTGATTGGCAAGAAACAGTCAAATGGCTAAACCTGGATGAAAGGTCAGGAAAATTGGAAAATAGTATTTAATCTGACCTATTTTATATTTCATTAAATCTATAAAATTATCCTATCAGTTTGGTAATTTCAAATTTCATAGCTTGACTCCTCCAAAATAGATTTAATTTTGTTAACTATATGTGCATAAATGGTGAGAGAAATGTCTTTGACTTAGTGTATGTCATCATATCTTTCATAATCATATCCTACAAAGAATATTTGTGTTTAATATGGTATAATACAAGAATATAAGAAAATACAAAAATACTAGCTATCTGACTGTGGGCAATTTACAAACATTGAATCCTTCTATCTAAAGTTTGGGAGATATTTACCAAAGTAGTTACTTCTAAGTAGTGTCTTTTTTCTTTTTTTCTTTTTTTTTTAACTTTCTTTGTGTATGTCCATATTGTCTATTTTTTTCTATAATGAACACAGATCATTTATGTAGCATTATAGTTCTACTAAAATAGAAGTCGCATGAAGATGATATCTTCCTTGTATTTTGTGAGTTCAGAGGAATAGACATTGGCTCTGTGTGTTGGAAGATGACGTAATAGCTCTTGTATGTATGTATAGTTTATTTAGATTTAGAATGGTAAAAAAGCTTGCAATTAATGTGTCTTAAAATAACACTAAGACCTAAAACTTTTTAGAAATCTAATGTATAGGCAAATTTTTAAATTTAATAATGGATTTTACAGATTTGATAATATACTCATTTTACTATAATATGGGGAGAGGTTTCTTAAAGCAGTTCTAATATGCCTTCTATATTACTAAAACTGCACCCCTTCATTGGTTTTGGTATAGATCTAAAAACGTCGTATTTTTAGTTACTGCTTGTAATAATAATTTTTTGTGGTAAGACAAAGTATGAGCACAATAGCAGTATTTTGTCCTGTTTCTTTGTTTACGCTTGACTGGTGCATTCTTTTTTTTTTCTCCCTTCTAAAACTTCTAGTCTAAAATGATCATAATTCTTTAGGGTAAAAGACTAAAACATTGTCACCATTATTTAAAGTACATCTTAAAGAGATTCCATGACATTAGGTCAGAGAGAGATGAGTTATCATTATGGAAAGAAGACAAAAGTATCATGGTCAACATAAGATTGTATAATGAAAACCCCCACATTCAACTGAAAGGAGAATACTTCTTTTAGATAGACAGTTTAGATAAGTGGAAAGACAAATCACATTCTTAGATAAAGTCACAATGGTAAAATTTAAATGTTAATTAAAGTATCCAAAGGACTTTTTTTTAAATTTGTATGCATGCTGCTGAAGTGAGCACATTGAATTTGAAGAATTGTCCTAAAATACATGGGGGTGGGGGGTGGGGTGGAGGGGTGGGGTTGTGGCTGTGGAAATAACCATTAAAATAGTAAAAAAGAAGAGAGATAGAAATACCCTATATAGAAAATAAAACAGAAAACAGCAATATTTGAAATATTTCCATTGTAATTTGTCTAGAAATAGACCCAGTGCATGTCAGAGATATATATATGATTATACATTGCAAATCATAGAGGAAATATAACTATGTCAGCCAATAATAATGACAGTACATAAGTAATTTGGAAAAAATAAAAAAATAATTCCAGGTAAGTCAAATATTTAAGCATTAAAGTAAAACCACAATAGCTTAAGGAAAAATAAGCTTTTAATGTAATTTTAGATTCAGGCAAGCCTAAGCAGGATACAAAATCCCAAAGCTATGAAAGAAACTTAACCGACTGAGCCACCCACGTGTCCCTATTTAGTTAATTTACAGAAAAAGAAACAAATGGCCATCACTATAAATTTTCAAATATCTGTATCTTTCTTTTACTTCAGAACATTTAAATTTTGAAGTCTTAAAATTTCAAAAGATAGAGAGGGCAGTTTATTTATTGGATCTGTGAAAGAATTTGTCACTCACAGAGAGATTTCACATGTAAATCTGCCTTTTCCTTTGAGAAATATGCATGAAAAAGAGTTGATACATGCAATTGAAGAACTGTGTTCTTTAAATCTGCCTGATTTTTTTCTTCCTTTCCTTTCCCACACCTTGCCTTTTTTATTTTGTTTTCTTTGTTTCTTTGTTTGTTTTCCACTGTTTTGAACTGCAAATGATTTATGTGGTGCTTATAATATTTTTGTGGTATTAGTGGTAGCAAATTTTCAAAAAATAGTCATTACTGACTTTGGCCAAGAATCTCTTACTTGGTAACTATGCAGATAACTCAGGTATCACGGTTTATGGTTATTGAAAGTTTTAGATTACTTACTTTATTTTTATTATTATAATTTTTTAAAGATTTTATTTATTTGACAGAGACACAGCGAGAGAGGGAACACAAGCAGGGGGAGTGGGAAAGGGAGAAGCGGGCTTCCCGTGGAGCAGGGAGCCCGATGCAGGGCTCGGCACGGGGCTCGATCCCAGGACCCTGGGACCATGACCTGAGCTGAAGGCAGACGCTAAACGACTGAGCCACCCAGGCACCCCTAGAGTACTTACTTTAGTAAGCATGGAAATGAAGTGCACAATCCTGCCATGTTAAGGGTAGCAGAACCACATTTCTGGAGAGTGTCCAAATGAAAAATAAACATAAAGCAGGAGCAGATTAGCATTATTACCACTTACAAAACACCCCAAACTATCTTATTTGTATTTAAATGTAGATATAATAATTCACTTTCAGAGTAACTCTTGACATTATCTTGAATGGAAATTTTGACAGAGGAGAAAGCTCTATTTTGCTTCTCTCCACTTTGATGAATCCATAACCATGCAAAAAGCTTTTATCTTTCCTAATAGCCGCCAATTGCTTTTTAACAAAATATTTCCACCCACGCAGTACACATTTGCATGTATATCAAATATACAAGTATGTGTGTGCATCCTGTGTGTAAGATACTGTTTCAGCAATGCAAGATGCAATTAACACAGGCCCGTTGATCTATTGCTGGTTTTTCTTCCCCAAGGTTTTGATCATCAGGATCGCAGATCTCCTGTTTTCAGGAGTTATTTCATTTCCCCAATAAAAGTATAACATTTTTCAAGTGAGCTTGGTTTGCTTCTTTTTTTTCCCCTCCTTGGCATCATAGGCAATATTAGGATATAGAATATAACCACACAGTTCCTCAAGCTTGCACTGACTTTTTGTGAAAGGATGTTAGATACTGCTTTATGCCCTGAATGTCAGTAGAATCAGTCATAAATTTTGAATACATCTCCTTTATGAAAAGTAAAACAAAAAATAATATATATGACAGTCTTTATAATCACTTAACCAAAACATTGTTAGGAAAATATTCCATCCATTAAAATTATAACAAAGATATTTTGATGGAAAACATAATGTTTTGAATAAACCTTAACAAGATATATGTACTTGTGATTGGAAAACACATTCAGCTGTGAATCACTGTAATGGGTTTGTTTCTTGTCAACAATAAAAACATTTCCAAGAAAACCTATGAGTTAAATTGCTTGATCTCATACATTAGATTATTAACATTCATATTGAATTATAATGTTCAAGAAGTAAAAACAATTTCAGTGCAATTTTAGAAGTTTAATTTTTTTTTTAAAACGTTCTTTTTTTTTTTAAATATTTTATTTATTTATTTGAGACAGAGAGAATGAGAGGGAGGAGGGCCAGAGGGAGAAGCAGACTCCCTGCCGAGCAGGGAGCCTGATGCGGGACTCGATCCCGGGACTCCAGGATCATGACCTGAGCCGAAGGCAGTCGCTTAACCAACTGAGCCACCCAGGCGCCCTAGAAGTTTAATTTTTTTATTTTCACCAAAATTTAGATAACTATGTAAGAATATGCAGAAACATAGGCACTGAACACATTTTATATACCAAAGAAAGATGAATTATGATGAATAGTATCTTTTCCTTTTTCAGTTCTGGTACTGAAAGAGAATGAGCACTAATGACTAAAGGCATCCTTTGTGTTAAATGGATCAGCTCCTTTCCTAGGCACCATCCTTCGGACAATTAAGAAAATAGTCAAAGAGTTTCCCATATTCTATGGTTCAGATGAGATTGAGACTGTATATACATATCATGTAACACACATACAAACATATCACATAGAAGTTGCACAAATCACACACATGTGTAGTATATGTATATACACATGTATGCACACATGTGTACACGTATACACATTCAAATATGCATCTACGTGTACACATGTGCATTATATCTATGTGCACACATATGCATATAAATATATGTATATGTGCATGTGTGCATACATACATATACTTTTTTATATGTGGTGGTGCATGTATTTAATAAAATGTGGGGTAGAATAGTCATTCTTCAAATAACAATAGATGTATAGTGGTAGTTTGGGCATCTATAGCAAGTGTTGTATTGGATTTTGAATATTTGATTAAGAATGTACAAAGAGAGTAACTGAATAAATTTTCTCAGGACAATGTTTGTGACTGGTATTAACTAGATATTAACTAAGTGTGTTGCTTTTAGTTAGCTTAAAAAATTTCTTGAACACATGGTAGACTATAAAGTTGATGGGATCATTGACTGAAGCTAAGAATTATCCATAAAAATGGACATTATCTCTGTTTGCCCTCAGCTCTAATGCATACTGTAGATTGATTGTTCTGCCTCCCTGATAGCCAGAACACTAGGCGTAAATGGCAAGGAGTGGCTTTGGTACCATAAGTGGGGTGTTGGGTAGTGCCTTCAAATGCTATTTGGGGAATTAATTGTGTGAATGAACCTTTAGAGGTGAAGCATGTCTGAATAGGGTCTCTGGGCTGTCTCTGTGTGTATAATGAGTAAAATAATCACCTGCTCCACTGGCCGAAACACTTGTTTCCCTAATAAGACATACAAAAAAAAAAAAAAAAGCACAAAACAAATATTTTATAATACACTAAAAGTGAATCCTCTAGCATTTTACTCTGGCAGTAGATTTTAGAAACTTTGGAGTTTTTAAATGGTATAGGATATTCAGAAAAATGTGTGCCAATTCAATTAGTAGACATTCCCTGTACATTTAGACATGCCACAATAATTTAAATTTGAAAGAAATTTAAAGTGTATTTACTAGGGAAAAATTTATAATTTTTATTTGCCAGAGTGCTTTTTCTAAAATGTTCAAAGTTGAGGAGAGGCGATTTTTCTGTAACTTGTTTTACTATTCAAATCCAATTTATTTTTGTCACCTGTTATTTTTCCCCTGGATTTTTTAGAAGTCAGTTTTGGACCATCTGATGGTACTATAATAAGAGCCTCACTTCCTATGGTGTAATTGACTCTCAGTTTGACTGTTCAACAAATACACAATGAGAGTCCACTGTTTGCCAAGAGCAGTGATATTTATTTTTCCAAGGAGAATGCTTAAGCCTGAGTGTATATAACTCTCCATCTGTTTATTTAGAAATATATTCCTGTGACTATGTTGATAATTTTCCTTTTAAATGGTAGGCTTCAGGAAAACAGGAATTTTATCCTAGGGTTTGTAGTCCTCTTTTAGGGGTATTTTAGGGTAATTTAATAAATATAAATTATTTTTGAAGTCTTTTGTGACAAACTAACATTTTAATATAGCTTTGTTGAATAGAAAATTTTAAATTTGTAAATTTAGTGAACATATCTGTAAATGTTTTCCAACTCTGTAATCACTATTTCTAGTAGAATTATTGTAATATTTGCAGAATCTGTTTCTCATTCTGGAATTTGTGTTTGTTTTTGTTTTTCCAGTCTCCTGAACAACAACCAAATCAGACAGATTTCCAGACATGCTTTTGAAGGACTTGAAAATTTGCTTTATCTGTAAGTTGCAAGAAAGAACAACAATAACTTATGGTGTTGATAGATTATTTTTGCCTTTTTGTTTGTTTTAACTAAAGTAATTCTTCATCTTCTTGAAAACTACTGTCAACCTTTATACAAAACACATTTGAACATTTCTAAGTGAAGTCAATTGTTGCTTTCAACAGATTATTCATCTAAGCACATTTGAATATTTATGCACATTTTTATCCCTTCATCTCTGCCACAAAAATTCTAAATTGGAGAAAAATAAAAACAAAATAGTTTGCCCAACTTTCACATTCAAATCTAATCGATAATTGCAAAAATTGCATAGATCCAAGAGAAGCTTCTTATATCAACAACTCAGCCATCCAAGACCTTCTGAAGCCAGTGAACACACTGCAACTAGGAACTTTAATGAACCTGGATAAGAACCAAATTTTGGAAAAATTAGCTCACAAATATGATCATTGACAATTGAGGTGCTCTTTTGTTTATAACAAGTAAATGAGAATAAAGGTATTCTAAAGATTTTATTTATTTGAGAGAGAGAAAGAAAGCACAGAGAGTGAGCAAGCAGAGTGTGGGGGGGGTGGTGGTGAGGGAAATGCAGGCCCCTCCTTGAGCAGGGAGCCCGCTGTGGGGCTCGATCCCTGGACCTTGGGATCATGACCAGAACTAGAGGCAGATGCTTAACTAACTGAGCCACCCAGGTGCCCTGAGAATAAAGGTATTTTAAATGAGTCCCTGTTTTGACTCAGAAACTAGTCCATGCTGGTAAGCAAGTTGGGAGGTCATGACTGATACACTTATGTGGAGGCTGAAGGAAGAAACTAGGACATTTGTCTAAGCACAGAGTGAATGCTGCAACTTTCCTTTTGAAGAACCTTCAAGAGGTAACTAACATTTTTACACAAATATGCCCATTTGTACTTCATTAAGTATTTTGTGTAAAAAGTTGGTTATTCTTTTAAAGAGAAGATGCTATCCTAGCCCTTTGGCTCCCATTTCATTTCTACAATGATCACAGCATCTTTCTGTAGCACTGGAATTCATATTACACCTCAGCTCTGGAGCCTTATAGCCTTTTGTGTTCAACTGAGATACCCCAGCCTACCAGGCAAGACCTTCTACAGCTTTTTTTTTTTTTTTTTTTTAATCACTCGGTCCTAAATTGCTGGTTCCTTCTTGGAATTGTTCCATTCTATTTGCTGTCCTAATTGTTGATGACTAACCTAACATGCTTAGCAGGTGCATGTCAGTTTTGATCTCCACGTGAGAAACATTACTAAGAGTGCTTCAAGCGTTCTCGACTGGTGGTGTGAGAAATCAGCTTCTCATAAATGAAGGAGCTCTACCCCCCTGCATATCACCTCAGTCCTGTGGTTCTATGGTTCTTTGCTCATTGGCATGTAAGGAGTATCACCCTTACAGTAAAACAAGCAAATTAATAAAAAACATAAAACAAAAACTTTATAACTTTGTAAATAATGGCTTAGAAAAAACCTCATTACTACTGCAATATTCAATGAAAGAATCTAGTAAAATGACAGTTATTAACAAGAAATTAATTTTGGATAAAATGAACATTCAACATTGCTGTGGCTTGGATCAATTACATGCACAAATGCACTATCTGCTGTGTGTAAGAAGCATTTTCTTCAGCCAGTTCACACACTACTCATTAAGTGAAAGTTACAAATCTTCTGTATTTAGGAAAGGGGAAGGATAATTATAAATGTTTCATTATGCAATAGGTTGTGAACACATTCATGTGACCACTGAAGTAAATCTTTCCATATTTTCAATAACATTGACAAGTAAGGATTACCTCTCAAATCAGAGAAGTTCATAGCAAAAGGAAGGTTATAGGCTACAAGACCTATTCATTTCAGACAGCACCTGTCTGGATGAGAAGAAAATGGAATTGTAAGGTTTCGAAGAAAATGTCAGGGTTTGAGGCAATCGAAGATGGCCTAACTCTGCCACTTTGTGTCAATAATACTTTAAGATTAAGCTGGCCATCCACTATCATTCTGCGAGCTGATCCAGAGAAAATGCTTGGAGCAGACATCCGCTCTTTGGGGATAAGATTCACAAATACCCTGAAATATGGTGGTATCCATTATTTAGGTGGTCTGTGGCAATGTTGGGATAGGCAATGGAGAAGGTGGTAGTATATCAAGATGAAGAGGCATGAGTAATGCCTATATATGTGTTTGGAGGATTAAGACACACATGCTTATAGGACAATAGGTTTTGTAATATGGGCACATATAAGGTGTGGTGGTGTCAGAACAGAAGGAAGACCAATTCTGTCTCCCAGTATAATGGGCAATTTAGACTTCAAATAAGGGGGTGTTTAGGAATTATTGAATCATTGACCAATCATTGACCAAGCTAAGAACTGTCAACGTTGACATTGTCTGTTATGACATCAGCTATAAAGCATACTCTAGTTTTGTTGTCTTGCTCCACTTTGGCAAGAAAAATTAAACACAAGTTGAGGAAAATAATATGCAAAAAGCATTCACAGAGACAATTCTGAGTTTGAGATGGCACGTGTTGGTTGGAGCAGTGAGTGCAGTAGGAAGGATAGAGTGAGCTGTAACTGGGAGCAAAGGAGTCAGACCGGAAAGGCCTTTGCACAGGAGACTAGATGGTGTTGTGTCAGGGAGAATTTGTAGGGGAAGGGTATGATCAGCTCTGTGGTTTGGGAAAGGCCAGTCTGGGAGAATGGACAGGTTTGCTTGAGGCAGAAACTCAGTGGTAGTAAGCTATGCCAAGGTATCCTGAACTGCCATGCATGATGACAGCTTGGACAGGAGTCTGCAGTGGGGTTGCAGAGCTGGAAAGGGACTCCTTCTTCTTCTTTCTCCTCCTCCTCCTCCCCTCCTCCTCCTCCTCCTTCTTCTTCTTCTTCTTTTAAAGATTTCATTTATTTATTTGAGAAAGAGAGAGAGAAGGAGCACACAAGCAGGGGAAGGGGCAGAGGAAGAGGGAAAAGCAGGCTCCCCACTAAGAAGGGAGCCCAACACAGGGCTCAATCCCAGGATCCCAGGATCCTGAGTCTCAGCTGAAGGCAGACCCTTAACTGACTGAGCCACCCAGGTTCCCCTGGGGAGGGATTCTTTATTGTAGTTTTGTTTAATGACTATGACAGATGAGAGGGATTCTCTGTCTGCTCTTCTCATTGGGAATCCCCATTCCTGTTTCAGTCTGTGCCACTAATACCCCAGCCTCCTTCCACTGTCCTGAGTCTTCCTTGGCCACTTTCATACTCATACTTTCCTTCCACATTCCCACTCCTCCACAAATCTAGTTTTTATTTTCTACCCCATCTGAATCTTTGGATGGGTCACTCATAGGATTTACTCTGTAATTTGACATTTAATTACACTTGGCATTTATCTCCACTTCTCTCCCTATGCGTATGTGTGTTGAGGTCTCCATGGCCACATACTTGAGAATCAGGGTCTTGCTTGTATTTCTGTCCAGTTCATACGAATTTTCAGACACAATTCTATGCTTCCCCAAACTTGCGTGCTCCTCCAGCACACATCTGTTTCCTTTTCAGTAAATAGCACCTGTATTCTCAAGCTGCTTGGCATCATGCTTAGGTTCTTCCTTTTTCATATGCTACTTCGGCACACTCTGTTCATTCCAATCCTGAAAACATTTCTAATTTGGTCACTTTCTCCATCTCTCCTGCACCCATCCTAGTGTAAGCAGTCATTATTTTCCTGCTTCACATTTCATTTTAATAAAAGTGACACACCCTATTTTGGCCTGTAAGTCCTAGCATGGTTTTTGATCCATCCATACATGTAAATCCATCTCATGTCTTTTTTCCTTTGCTTTTTTTTTTAGATTTTATTTATTTTTTTGACAGAGAGAGACATAGGGAGAGTGGGAACACAAGCAGGGGGAGTGGGAGAGGGAGAAGCAGGCTGCCCGCAGAGCAGGGAGCCCGATGTGGGACTCGATCCCAGGACCCTGGGATCATGACCTGAGCTGAAGGCAGACGCTTAACGACTGAGCCACCGAGGTGCCCTTTTCCTTTGCTTTTTATATTTGATCCATTGTTCTTTTATTTCTCCAAACACAGTAAGTGCTCCGCCCCCACCTCCCGTGGGCTGTCACATGCTGCTTGTTGGTTTTTCCTTGGTGATCTTCTTCTGTCTTGTCTCAGCTTTAATGTCATCTCCCTAGGACTCGTTCTATCTAGGTCAATTAACCCTCACCTCCTTTTTTCTCTATCAGGGTGCCCTGTTTATTTCATTTATCATGTCTACCATAACAGTTAATGTTTTTCCCCTTATTTTTTTAAACTTATTTTCTGACTTCCCACTGGATTCTGTGAAGGAAAATGGCCATACTCCCTTTATTTACCACATATCCCATCATCTAGAACATAGGAAGTAAGTACTCATTAAAAACATGTTGACTAAATAGGAGAACATAAGGTGGTCAATAAATGCTTGATATTTGACTGATTAATACTTTTAGTTATGCTGAGTTCATTATTTCTTGAAAAGGGAGATAACACCATTAAATGTGTTAGCTTTTTCAGAAATGTATACCAGTTATTTATATTGTGTCTTTTCCCAAGGATTTCAAGTGTTTATATTACATAAAGTAGTTCTAGTGCATGTATATTCATTCAGGAGGCTAATTTTTATTAGACCAGATATACTACAGAATTGCAGTTTTGCCCTGCCAACACGAAGGAGGGCACATTATTTTTCCCTAAAACAAAAGCATTTCTGAACTCTTCTGAAATTCTAATGTGTTTTGGTCCAAAACATATCATTGATTCCCTTGGGCCAAAACAAATTGAATATCTCAGGACAAATTTTGCCTTCAGAGTCACAAGAAAAACTACGACAGTTTGAAGATATCTTTGGAAACTAGTTCATTTAAGGTTAGCTGAATTTTGGACCTAGATGTATTGAAAAACTGAGAGCAAAACCTTTTTCTTTAGGTTAACAGACCAGTAACTGTTACGAAGAGCTTCTCTGGTATTCATTATTCTTAACCAAGTTAGAATTAATCTAATGATAAACTCCAAAATAAAATTTTATTTATTCAGATACATCTTGGCATCCGCAAAGTGATACTGATCTCATTACTGATGAGCATTAACAATTAAAAAAATTATCGGGGTGCCCGGGTGGCTCAGTTGGTTAAGCGTCTGCCTTCAGCTCAGGTCATGATCCCAGGTTCCTGGGATCGAGCCCCGCATCGGGCTCCCTGCTCGACGGGGAGTCTGCTTCTCCCTCTGCTCCTCACCCCGCTCTCATGCTCTCTCTCTCACTCTCTCTCTCAAATAAACAAAATCTTAAAAAAAAAATTATCCATACAGTAAGAACTGTTGCCTGTCTGCTCGTGTTTGAGATACACTGAGTATCATTTGGTAGTATTTATAGCGGAAATTTATTTCACATTAAAATCCATAATTTTGTTTCTGGGTTTGGTTCCCAAAGTTTCTTCTCTGAATTATAACTTTCTGCCCCTAGCCCATCTCTTGTCATCATTGTCCTCATGAACTCCTATTTCTGAATTCTACTCCCTCTGCACAGACTCAACTTCTTTAGATCTTTGGCTGAATATGTCATTTGCAATTGTATACTCAGCATTGGCCTTTTCCATCTCTCTCTAGTCTCTGAATTTATTTGGAGTCTATCACATTCCTTTTGCAACCTGTAGATAAAAAGATATTCTTGTGGGAATATTGGGCAATTTACAAATGTTGAGTTCTTGAGCAAGTGAGTGCTGTTGAAGAATCTCACCTTTAATACTGTGAACTTGAAAGACACAACTCTCACCATTTCTGGCTTCTCTGTTAATACTCCCTGAGCATTAATGACAATATAACAAAATAAATGAAATTTCCATAGGGTTTCTTGTCCACTGTATCAGTTAGCTTTTGCTGTGTACCAAGTTACTTTAGAACTTAGTGACTTAAAATAATAGAGAATTGCTATTTCTCATGATTGACTTATGGGTTGAGTGGACAGATCTTCTGGTCTAGGCTGACTCAGCTGAGGCTGGAAGCTATAGGATGGCTTTACTTACATATCTGACAATTGCCCAGTGTCAGCTGGGATGGCTTTCTCTTCCATGCGGTCTCTTTCTCTAGCCAGCTAGACTGTGCTTGTTTACGGTGATCTTATCCCTAGTGCCATCTAGAGCTTTTCATGCCCTTTTTTTGTCATATTTGTTAGCATTTCATTTCCCAAGTCAAACCACATGGTCAAGATCTGATTCAAGCACTGGAGAAATGGATTCCACCTCTTGAAGGGCAAAGCAGCAGAATCATCTGGCAAAAGGGTATGAATCCAGGGATGGGGAGAAACTTGCGGCCATTTCTGCAATCCATCACATTGACATTGGGCTTCCAAGAGTGAGGCCCAAGTTGCAATCACAATCAGACATATCCAGGTTTAGTCACCAGGGTAGATTTATGCAATGGGTACTGTGTTCACAAAGGGAGAAGAGGTCATATCTACTTGGGAGACATAGGTCTGGGGGCAGGTTAGACTTGATGGAAGGAACAGTGCTTTAACTTAATCTTGAAGGGAAGATTTGTGAGAAAAGTCAAGACATGGTCTAGTATATTTGGGAAATGGCAACTATCTTTTAATGATTAGATTGTAGGGCCCAAATAGAGTATGATGAGAGATAAGGTTGGCAAGTTTGACAAAGGCCAAATAATGGGGAAGGGGAGGTTTGTATACCAAGCTCTCTGTCTCTACTTGTTTACCTCTTACTTCTACTCACTCCAAACCAGCCTCTGTTCCTACCACACTACTAGAAATTCTCTGACAAAAGCCATTCATACTGTTAAACATATTGGAAATATTCCATTGTATGCTATATTTAATTATATCTAGTGGTTTCCTTTTGTTGACCACTCATACTCTTGAAAATATCTTTGGTGTTAGTGACAACTCTCATGTTCCTGGTCTTCCCTTCACTGTTCTTTCTGCTCTGTCTCAGACTCCACCTAGAGCTCTGTCCCAGGCTCTATTTTTTTTCATACTATGGTTGAACATACCTGCTTCCATTGTATCAGTTATTATCTAGATGCCCTGGCTCACAAATCTCTATTTTGAGCCTAAATTGTCTTATGTTTTCAAATACACACACACACACACACACACACACACACACACACACACTTGACATGTCCCATAGGAGCTTCATACTCAACATGATTTAAACTTAATTAAATTATCTTTCTCCCTTCAAACTTGCTACTTATTTTCCCTTCAAACATGCTTCTTATTTTGGGAAATGATGACAGACTCATACAGTCCTCTGAACTAAATATCCATGCATCATACTGGCCTCCTCCCAATTCCTCTCCCACTATATCTAGTTAGTTGTCAAGTTCTGTCTATTCTGCTTTAGCAGTTTGTATCTTCCTTCCTGTCTATGCCCACCATGATGACTTATATTTAATCTTTGTTACTCATAACCCTGACTATGAGAAAACCTCATTTCTCTGTTCAAGCTTTTCCTCTTCTGTCTCTGAGGGACAACCTGTCATCTTTTTTTAAAACAAAGTCTCAATCACACCATTCTTCTAAGGGTCCTTCAATGGCTCCCCATTGCTGTTTGGATGAAGTAAAATGGAATTAACACCATATACAAGACTTGACTTCACTTACATCTTCAGCTTTCTTGATGATCACCTCCTCAAACCCTGTGCCAGAGCACAGTTACTGGATTATACTGGTATTGTGTCTTCCTGGGATTCCTTCCTGTTCCCTGACTCTGATACTGAGATCACATCACAGATCTATTATTTATTATCACCTACTATGTGTGTGTGAGCAGTACACAATATCACTAGTCTGTGCAACAAGCCTGTATGGTTTTATGACTGGAAAAATGGACAAAGTAATTAATTTTATCAGGGACACAATTGTGGTAATTCTATGCCTTATGAAGAATAAAAGGGGAAAGAGGAGGGAACAAGGAATTTGTGGTAGGGGTAGAGAGTGTGGCAGCTTTGCACTTTTGGGTGGTGTCTACATATCATGCAGTACCATGCATACCTAGGCCTGAGTTTCCTCTTTCAACCCACTGATCTTAGGAAACTCCCCATGAGGCTATAGCTGCAGGCTGGGAGAGAGAGAGTGGTGTAGCAGGAATAGGGCCATGGGCTTTTAGGGAACTTCCTTATGTCCTTTGTTTTTGGCTTTAGGGCCTGCTTGGGTCTGATCATGTATATACTACCTCTGTTCGAGGATGAAGTGTTGCTGTGCACATCCAACTTTAGGGCTTGGTGGGTCAGATAACACCCAGCTCATGATGGACCGCTTAGTTCACTGAGCTTTATTTTTTTGTTTCCAGCTTGTTTGTAATTGCTTACTGAAACATTTTTATGACTCTTAAAATCTCTATCACAGAATTCTAACCTCACTGTTTTCTTGTTGTAGGCATTTGTATTAGTCAGCTAAGGCTACCATAACAAAGAAGCACAGACTGGGTGGCTTAAGCAGAAGAAATTTATGTTCTCAGAGTTCTGGAGGCCAGAAGTCCAAGATCAAGGGATTGGCAGGGTTGCTTCTTTTAAGGTTCCCTCTCCTTGGCATGTAGATGACCATCACCTCTCTATCTTGCGGCGGTCTTCCGTCTGTGTCCTAATCTCTTCTTATAAGGATGCCAGTTATGTTGGATTAGGGACTACTCTAATAACCTCATTTACCTTAATTACCTCTTTATAGAGCCTTATCTTCAAATATAGTCACATTTTGAGGTATTAAAAAGGTAATGCTTCAACTTATGAATCAAGGGTGGGGGTGGGGCACACTTTCATCCATAACAGCATTTATTTATTATCTTTTTTCCTTAAGTTTGAGATCTCTCTGGTTCTCATTATGGTGAGTAGTTTTTGGTTAAAACCTGGACCTTTTTGGGTATTAAGTTATGAGACTCTGAATCTTATTTAAATCTGCTTTAGCTGACTTCTTTGGGAAGGGGCTGACTTTTTACTGTCAGGTGGAGGTAGAAGCCCAGGTTCCCCAGTTGGCCTCCATGGATATCCATGTGGTAGCGGGACTCCTTGTTGCTTCTAGGCAGAGTTGGGAGTTCTGGTTTTCCACCAGGCCCCCACTGATATGTTCTATGCTGGGAGGAGTGTAAATGCTTCATTATTGCTCTCCACATGACCTGCACTGACACCAAGTAGAGAGGGTGGCTTCATGGTGGTAAAATTACTGACTGTTCACTAGACCTCCTCTGATGCCACCCCAGTGGGGAGCAAAAGGGTCTGCTCTTTATTGCTAGTTTGTGATGGAGTCCAAACTTAGAGGTCCTTGGGGTGGGTTTCCTTATTTTCACTGTTTGGAGATGAATGTCCTACCTCCTCTAAGAATACTACTACGGGAGTGTTAAGTGCCTCATTAGAGCCTCACAGGGGTGGAGATCTAGCTCCTCAGTTGGCTTTTGCTGGCATGGGTGCTGATGGGGACACAGATTTTCTGTGGTATTTGGCTGGAGTAGAGTGGTTCTTTCCCAAAAGTTTTCTGTCTTGTTAGACTTCCCTATTCCCTCATTTATTGTGAGTTTTTATTGTCTGCATTCCTTGACATTTCCTGGTTTTTGGCTGTTCACCTTCACATCTGAATGACTGAGCAAAAAGAAAACCCAGAGACTGATTGTTATGCTCTTCCTTGAGTCCTGAGATTCTTAGCAAATTTGCTTTCTTTCTACCTTTCAGAGTCTTTTTATGTTTGTCTTATTTGTAACATCTAGGTTTTTAAATTGTGCTTAGTGAGAAAACTATGAAAAAGGATTTCTACTTCACCTTTTCAGAGACAGAAATCTTTATAAACACTTTGTGTCTTTTCAGTATATATACTTTTTCTTTTCCTTTTAAAATTTAACCCATGTGTCCCTGAAAGTCCCCTCTCTGGCCCAAACTATCTGTAATCCTGCCTCTGTCATTGGGAGCTTCTACTTCAGATCACCTAAACATGTGCTCTTCCCTCCCTGTGCACCTTGTGCCCTTTGGCCTTCCTGACTTCTAAGTCTGTGTGTTCAGGGGAAGCCCCAGTCCAGCAGGCCATCTTTCCAGAGCTGGGAGTTCTTCACACACTGCACTCAAGGTGCCTGGGTTGGGGGTTAGGGGGGTTAGTTTGAGTCAGACCCCTGTGGATCTCTGCTGGAAAGAGGCTCAGGGCCTCTGCGGGAGTAGGGTCTCCCAGCAATCTCTCATCAGCAGGCTTCCTGGCCCTCCCCAGAATCAAGTGTAAGGAGTTCCATGACATCTGGCTTCAGTGGAACAGGGAATATGTTTTGGAGTAGGGTGGACCTTGGTATCACTATGAGTTCCCTCAGAGATCCCCACTGGGGGCCAGTCTATCCCCCAAGTCCCAACTCAGGGACCCATCCCAGGGTACCTGGATTCTGAGTCCCAGTGGCCTACACAAGTGCACTTTCTCCCATCATCTTCCTCCCCAGGCATCAGGCCCTCAGGGCCTCTTGGATAGGACATGCCATTGCCCACCAGTACATGTTAGGACAGATTTTCTCCACACTGTGCCTTTGAAGTGGAAGTTTGAATGCTGGTTACCATTAGACCCCATTTGTGGGAGTAAGGGCTAGTATGTTGTTTTGGGTTTTTTTTGACACACACAAAAAGAAATAACTAATAATCACAATTCTCCAATATATGATAAAATTTCTTTGTTTTTATTGTGGTAACATATAAATAACATAAAATTTATCATTTTAATCATTTTTAAGTGTATGATTCAGTGGCATTAGGTATATATGCACATACATATACATATATACAATGTTGTGCAATCATAAGTATTTTTCCATTTCTGGAACTTTTTCATCATCCCAGATAGAAACTGTACCCATTAAACAAAAACTTCCCATTTTTCCCTCTCCTCAGGCCCTGGTAATCTTTATTCTATTTTATGTCTCCATAAATTGGCCTATTCTAAGTACCTCATATAAATGGAATAACTCAATATTTAGATTTTGTGTCTGGCTTATTTCACTTAGCATGATGTTTTCAAGTTTCATCCATGTTGTAGCATGTATCAGAATTCCATTAATTTTTAAAGGCTCAATAATATTCCATTGTATGGGTATGCCACATTTTGTTTATCTATTATCTGTTGGGAATTTGGGTTGTTTCCACCTTTTGGCTATTGTGAATAATGCTACTGTGAGCATTACTATAAATGTACCTGCCTGAGTTCTTGCTTTCAAATCTTTTGGGTATATGACAGAAGCAGACTTGCAAATTTCTTTTTATGCAATTGTTTACTGATTGAATACTTTCATTTGTTTATATATTCATTCATTTATTCAACACATCTCTTGATTGTCACCCACTAGCCAAACTCTGTACTGATATTAATGTTCAGTATTACACATTTGCATAGTGTCTTATAGAGTTTTTATAAATATTTCATTGACCCCTCACAATAGACTTATGATTTGATGTATTAATATCCTAACTACATACATAAAGAAATGTATCTTTATAAGCTGAATTTTCTGAGAGTTCCACACTGAGTCCAGACTCACATTTTTGCCTTCTAGTTTTGAAAACAATACTCTTTCATTTGACAACCTTGAAATATTTAAGCAAAGATTAGATTAACATTTGAGGACAGTGCTCCAAAAGCATGTTCTGTAACTCAAACTCCAGAAAATTTTCCATTATAATGAATCTTATAGATGATATGTAGGTGATTTTCTAAAGTTTTAGACATTGTTTTAGGTTTTCTTATTTTAACAGTAGGAAACAGTATCTCTGGAAATGGCATTATTGACAGTGTATTTCATTTGATGCGTAAACATTCAATGAATCATATCAATATAAATTTTATCAATGTATTAATTTTGCATATATATCTGTTATCTAAAAATATTTTTTGGAATCTGTAAAGATGTCTCTGAGCTGATGATTGTATTTTTGGAGCTTATCTTTGGCAATTTTATAAAACTTTATTTCCAAAATGACTAAATATTGATCAAAAATTATGATTATGCTCTTGGCTCCAATTATTGTAGAACTGAAATAAATTTGTTATTGAAAGGCCAGACTTGAATTTCAAATGAAAGTATTTCTGGAATACTTAATACATGTTAATAAATACAATTTTACTTTCAGTAATTTAAATTATCTGGAAGATTTGCAAGAAAAGGGACAGAGATAAATGATGATATAATTTTTAATTGTCATTTTTCTATTACTGTTTAAGATCTTTGGAAAATTATGGATTATTACCTCTGAAATAATTCAGAACACAGTTTTAGGGTATAGAAGAAACTTTAGTTTTTTCCTCCATATAGTAAGAATAGATGTGTTTGCTACATGAACTTTGCCCATTTAAAGACTATTGTATATGCATAGTTATAAAACAAAGTTTTAGTTATAAGATATATACTATGTAACAGTATTAACAATATAATTATGTTTTAGTTATAAAACAAACCTACTGCTTGACCCTCACTAATTCTAGTTTGGATATTGAAATGACTTGGTGAGTTAAATGTGATTTTGTAGTGTGAATATGCACTATTGTTAGTAGAAAATGTATTTGAAAAGCAGGGTAAGTGACAGGAAATTGTTTCTCATGGTGGTAATTTTTAAAAATAAAAAGCTTCAGGTTTGTCAGGTTTTCATGTTGCTGAAGACATTGTGAAGAATTCAGAGACAAAGAAGATGAAGAGAGAGAAAAATAGAAAAATAGAGGTTTTTCTTTTCCTTGTCCTTTCTTTTTTTAAACATAATATCAGTTTAGATTTTCTTGGCTGCAATAGAACAAAATAAACAAACAATGAAACTGCTCAGATGGGCAGAAATATTGTAGAGATAATGCAGGCATCAGGCCTGGTTTGATCCAATAGCTCAAAGGGTTAAAGAGGGTTTTGTTTCTTTGCATCTCTCAAATGGGCCATCTCTTAGGTCTAGTTCATCCAGAAGTTCTACCTGGTGGATCCTGGCAGCTCCATGTTTCCCCCTTGACTTAGTAAAATTTCTGTGCCAGACCCTTCACACCACCTTAGGCAGGGTAAAGAGTGGGACTCTCCTGTTGACTCCTGAGTAAGATAGATGAAATTTTTTTATATATGAGAAGCCTAGCAACATCCCCTCATGTTTCATTAGCTCAAGTCCTTTGCTGAGCCAGTCGCTATGGCCAGAAGAGTGGAATGAGTCATTGATTTACATATGCCTGGAGTTGGGTGTAAGCAACATAATTAAGAAGTTGATTCCATCAAAGCCATCCCTGAGACTTTTCAGCGCTGCTGTTAGAAGAAGGCAGATGGATGCTGGGTAGCAAAACCATCCTCAAAAACTTGTGCCATTTTCTGTAAAGCATCTAAACACATTATTTATTAAGCAAATATCTTCACTTTTTTAGTAAAACTGTCTCAAACCAGTGTTTTGGAGAAGTTCTATGATGATGTATCTCTGATTTATTATTGAAGAAAAATATGGCTTTATAAAATTAAATTAGTTTTCAGCTTTACTGGAGCAATAATCTTTATTTTGATTTACATATCTTACTTAAATAGAATAATCTCTTAAAAATGTTTAAAATAGTTTATGGGTTTTAAAAGTTATGATTAATGCATATAATAAAAACAATCTCATAATATATTCAGGAGTTCCAAAAGTTTAAGGTTAATGCTATTTTTAGGTAGCATTTCCCATCTTGGACTAACCCCTCATCCTGCCTTAAAGGGATACAAAGGAATAATTGATACTAAGTTGTATTACGTTTTTAAGTAAATCGAATTTTATTTGCCTTCATAGGGGCACATACAATTGTCATGTTTGCTTAAAAAACATGTGTTTATCTCTGTGTCTGTATCATAAAATACTTGAAAGGACTAAAACATGCATATAATTTAATATCTTAAACACCTGAGTCCTTTTTATTTTTATTTTCTCTCAAAATTTTAATTTGAAAAGTTGTAAGCAGTGGAAAAATGGCTGAATACCTGTATATCCTCCACCTAAAAAAAACTAATTAGAGGGAGGAGCAAGATGGCAGAGGAGTAGGAGACCTGGATTTCGTCTGGTCCCAGGAATTCAGCTGGATAGGGATCAAAGCATTCTGAACACCTATGAACTCAACAGGAGATCGAAGAAAAGAATAGCAGCAACTCTCTGAACAGAAAAGCTACCACTTTCTGGAAGGCAGGACGTGCAGAGAATTGAATCTGAGGCTATATGTGGGAGGATAGATGGTGAGGGAGGGGCCTCCAACAGCTGCTACTGGCAAGTGATAGAGCTGCAGAGCACAAAATTGGAACTTTTAGAAATCTGCTCCTCTGAGGGATGTCACTCCAGTGGCTAAGTGGGAGGTGGAACCCTCACTAGGACAGTGTGGTTGCAGGACCCTCAGGGTCACAGAAAGACTGGGGGTGCCTGAGTGTGGCAGAGCTCCCAGGTATTGGAGCAGGGACGCCAGCTGCAGAGACAGAGCCAAAGAGTGGGCTCTCATCTCTGGGTTGCCATAAACCGTGATCCGTGGCACAGTCAGGCCACTGCTCTTCCAACAGGGACCCAACAAGCGGGAGATCCGGGGAGGAGCGATGAGGGAGCACACCGCAGGGATCTGGTGGGTTTGGAGACTCCACAGGGGGTCGTGCACCAGAGATAGAAATGCTAGGTCACAGGCCAGGTGAGCACGGACTGCGGCCGGAGACTGGGGAGATGGGAATGACTGACTGCTTTTCTCTGGGAGCTCACTGAGGAGTGGGGCCCCGACTTCTCCGCTCCTCTGGGGCGGAGATTGGGAGGCTGCCATTTTCACTCTCGTCCTCCAAAGCTGTGAGGAAAGCTTGCAGGGAACAAAAGCTCCCGAGAGGAAACCCGAGCAGATTACTTAGCCCGGACTGGGTGGGGGTGCGGCAATTCCGCCTCCGGCAAAGACATTTGGGAACCATGGCAACAGGCCCCTCCCCCAGAAGATCAGCAAGACAAGCCAGCCAAGACCAAGTTTACCGATCAATGAGAATGGCAGAACTCCAGCGCTAGGGGAATATAGCCCATAGAATTCATGGCTTTTTTCCCATGATTCTTTAGTCTTTAAAAATTAATTTTTTTTAACTTTTTAAAAATTTTTCTCTTTCCCTTTTTTGCCAACATCTTATCAATCCCTTTTTTAAAAAATCTTTTTTATTTTTCATTTTTAGTCATATTCTATCCCTTCATAGTAGTTAACCTTATTTTTGGTGCATATATATATATATATATATATATATATATATATATATATATATATATGTTGTCCTCTCTTTAAAATTTTGGGATACAGTTTCTTCTAACAGACAAAAATATACCCTAAATCTCTAGGGTACGGCTTTGTTCTAGTCTCCTGCCTGATCACATTCTCTCCCTTTTTTTTTTAATCCTCCTCTTTCTTTTTTCAACCAACTTCTTATCAGTTCCTTTTATAAAATCTTTTTCATTTTCATCTTTACAGTCATATTCTAACCCTTCCTCATATTAACCCTTATTTTTGTACATATATAAGCTTTTCATCTTTAAAATTTGGGGAGGCACTTCCTTCTATCAGACGAAAATACGCACAAAATCTAGTGTGTGGCACTGATCTATGCACCAGCCTGATGATATTTGATCATATTCTGCTTTTTTTGTTTTGTTTTCTTTTTGTTTCTTCGTTTTTATCTTTTTCTTTTCCTTTCTTTTTCTTTTTTCTTTCTTTCCCTTTCTTTTCCCCTGGTTTCAGGTCTTTTCTGATTTGTTTAGTGTATATTTTCTGGGGACGTTGTTACTCTGTTAGCATTTAGTTCTCTCATTCATCTATTCTCCTCTGGACAAAATGACAAGATGGAAAAAATCACCTCAAAAAAAAGAACAAGAGGCAATAGCGACTGCCAGGGACCTGATCAATATGGACATTAGTAAGATGTTGGAATTAGAGTTCAGAATGATGATGATTTTAAAGATACTAGCTGGGCTTGAAAAAAGCATGGAAGATATTAGAGAAACCCTTTGTAGAGAAATAAAAGAACTAAAATCTAACCAAGTCGAAATCAAAAAGGCTATTAATGAGGTGCAATAAAAAATGGAAGCTCTAACTGCTAGGATAAATGAGGCAGAAGAAAGAATTAGTGCTATAGAAGACCAAATGATGGAAAATAAAGAAGCTGAGAAAAAGAGAGACAAACAACTACTGGATCATGAGGGCAGAATTCGAGAGAAAAGTGATACCATAAGACAAAACAACATTAGAATAATTGGGATCCCAGAAGAAGAAGAAAGAGAGAGAGGGGCAGAAGGTATATTGGAGCAAATTATGGCAGAGAACTTCCCTAATTTGGGGAAGGAAACAGGCATCAAAATCCAGGAAGCACACAGAATCCCTCTCAAAATCAATAAAAATAGGTCAACATCCCAACATCTAATAATAAAACTTATGAGTGTCAGAGACAAAGAGAAAATCCTGGGAGCAGCTCGGGAGAAGAGATCTGTAACTTACAATAGTAGAAACATTAGATTGGCAACAGACCTATCCACAGAGACCTGGCAGGCCAGAAAGGACTGGCATGAGATATTCAGAGCACTAAATGAGAAAAATATGCAGCCAAGAATACTATGTCTAGCTAGGCTGTCATTGAAAATAAAAGGAGAGATCAAAAGCTTCCAGGACAAACAAAAACTAAAAGAATTTGCAAACACCAACCCTACAAGAAATATTGAAAGGGGTCCTCTAAGCAAAGAGAGAGCCTAAAAGTAACATAGACCAGAAAGGAACACAGACAATATATAGTAACAGTCACCTTACAGGCAATACAGTGGCACTAAATTCATATCTTTCAATAGTTACCCTGAATGTAAATGGGCCAAATGTCCCAATCAAAAGACACAGGATATTGGATTGGATAAAAAAAAACAAGACCCATCAATAGGCTGTCTGCAAGAGACTCGTTTTAGACCCAAAGACACCCCCAGATTGAACATGAGGTAGTGGAAAGCAATTTTCCATGCTGATGGACACCAAAAGAAAGCTGGGGGGGGGCAATCCTTATATCAGACAAATTAGATTTTAAACCAAAGACTGTAATAAGAGATGAGGAAGGACACTATATTGAACTTAATGGGCCTATCCAACAAGAAAATCTAACAATTATAAATATCTATGCCCCTAACATGGGAGCAGCCAATTATATACAGTAATTAATAACAAAAGCAAAGAAACACATCAACAACAATACAATAATAGTGGGGGACTTTAACAACCCCTCAATGAAATGGACAGATCATCTAAGCAAAAGA
>NC_138372.1:100272764-100288064 GCF_054177405.1 Leptonychotes weddellii | reverse complement strand
GATATGAGGAATTCTTAATCTCAGGAAACAAACTGAGGGTTGTGGGAGTGGTGGTGGGTGGGAGGGATGGGGTGGCTGGGTGATAGACATTGGGGAGGGTATGTGCTATGGTGAACGCTGTGAACTGTGTAAGACTGTTGAATCATAGACCTGTACCTCTGAAACAAATAATACATTATATGTTAAAAAAAAAAAAGAAGAAGAAGATAGCAGGAGGGGAAGAATGAAGGAGGGGTATCAGAGGGGTAGACGAACCATGAGAGACTATGGACTCTGAGAAACAAACTGAGGGTTCTAGAGGGGAGAGGTGTGGGGGGGATAGGTTAGCCTGGTGATGGGTATTAAAGAGGGCACGTTCTGCATGGAGCACTGGGTGTTATACGGAAACAATGAATCATGGAACATTACGTCAAAAACTAATGATGTATGGTGATTAACGTAACAATAATAAAAAAAACTAATTAGAAATTTCAACATTTACTTTATATATTTTTATGCATGGTACATTTTTACTAAATTATATGAAAGTAAGTTAGATACATTGTACAAGTCATCCTTTAGTACTGAACAACTATTTAGCTTGGTTCTTATTACCTCCTAGAACTTGTCAACAAATAGAAAATAGTTACATAAATGGTAGATATTAATACAACTATAGCAATAATCATTTATGTGAATGGCATAAATATGGCAATTAAAAGAAAGACACTGTTGGAATGGATTTTTTGAAAAAGACCTAACTATATGTGTCTTTAAGAATCACCCTTTAAATTTAAAGCGAATTGAGATGAAAAGTAAGGCCATGGAGTTGTATCATGCTAATACACATCAAAAGAAAACTCAGAGGTTTTATTAATTTCAGGTAAAGCAGACTTCAGAACAAGGAAAATTATAAGTGATAGAAAGGGTCATTACATAATGATAAAGAGGGCTGATTTTTCAAGAAGATGTAACAATCCTTAATGTGAATACACCTAACAGTAGAACATCATATATATATTTTTAATTTTTATTTATTTATTTGACAGAGAGAGACACAGCGAGAGAGGGAACACAGGGGGAGTGGAGGAGGGAGAAGCAGGCTTCCCACTCAGCAGGGAGCCCGATGTGGGGCTGGATCCCAGGACCCTGGGGCCATGACCTGAGCCAAAGGCAGACGCTTAATGACTAAGCCACCCAGGTGCCCCTAGAACATCATATTTTGAGGCAAAAACTGATAGAACTGAAAGGAAAAATAAACTAATCCACTGTTATAGTTGGAGATGTTACCATCCCTCTGTAAGTAATTGACAGATCCATCAGGCAGAAAATCAGTAAGGATACAGTTAAGCTGAACAGCACCCTCAGTCAACTGGATCTAATAGACAGTTATAGCAGAATAATGTTCTTCTCAAGTTCACATGGCACATTCACCAAGATAGACTATCTTTTAGGCCATAAAACCACCTCAACAAATTTAAAATAATAGAAATCATTCAGAATATGTTCTCAGACAATAATGAATTTAAACTAGGAATCAGTAACAGAAAGATTAGCTGGAATATCTCAAGGTATTTGGAGGTTAAACAACAAATTTCTAAATAAGATATACTTCAAATGTCTATCAATTGATGAATGGATAAGGAAGATGTGAGATATATATAAAATGAAATATTACTCAGCCATAAAAAAGAAATCTTGCCATTTGCAATGATGTGGATGGAGCTAGAGAACATTATGCTAAGGGAAATAAGTCAGCCAGAGAAAGACAAATACCATATGATTTCACTCATATGTGGAATTTAAGAAACAAAACAAACAAACAATCATAGGGGAAAAAAGAGAGAGGCAAACCAAGAAACAGACTTTTAACTACAGAGAACAAGCATGGTTATCTGAGAGGAAGTGGGCAAGGGGATGGGTTAAATAGGTGATGGGGATTAAGGAGAGCACTTGTGATGAGCACTGAGTGTTGTATGTAAGTGTTGAATCACTAAATTGTGCACCTGAAACTAATATTACACTGTATGTTAACTAACTGGACTTTAAATAAAAACTTCAAAAAATAAAAAAAATGAAAAAAAATAAGAAAGTTCAAAGAAGTCTCAAGATAATTTAAAAATATTTTGAATGAAATGAAAATGAAAACACAAAATATCAAAACTGTGGAATGCAGTGAGAGCAGTGCTCAGAAGGAAATTTATGCATTAAGTGCATATTTTAGAAAAGAAGAAAGATTAAAGTCAATAATCTAAGCTTCCACCTTAGGAACCTAAAGAAGAGTAATATAAACTTAAAGCGAGCAGAAGGAAAGAATAATAAAAAACAGAGCAGAAATCAATGAACCTAATACCAAAACCAGATGACATTACAAGATAAGGAAACTACCAACCAATATCTCTCATAGACATAAATTCAATAGTCTTGATCAAAATGTTAGCTATGCATATCCACCAATGTACACTGAACCACATGAGATTTGTCGCAGCGCAAGGTTGGTTCAACATTTGAAAATCAACAAGTATAATCCATCCCATTAACAGAATAGAGAAGAAAAATCCTATAATCATATCAAAGATGCAGAAAAAACATTTGATAAAGTTTAACACCCACAATAAGAATTTAACGCCCTTGATAAAAGCTCTGAACAAATTAGGAATAGAGGAACTTCCTCAACTTGATAAAGAACATCTACAAAAACCCCCATAGCTAACACATAATGATGAAAAACTTGATGCTTTCCTCCTAAGATTGGGAGTAAAGCAAGGATGCTGCCTGTTACTACCACTACATAACCATCATATAGGAAGTTCCAGCTAATGCAATTAAGACAAGAAAAGGAAATAAAAGGTATACAGATTTGGAAAGAAGAAATAAAATTGTATTTGTTCTCCAATGATGTGATTATTTGTGTAGAAAATCCCAAAAAATCAACAGAAAAATTCCTGGAACTAATACACAATTACATAGCAAGGTTTTAAGATGCAAGGTTAATACACAAAAGTCAATTGCTTTCCTATATACCAACCAGTGGGAGACCATTCAAGCTAGCTCCTTTGTTCTTTTGGAATGATCCCATTAAACTCTAAGTGTTTTTTTTTTTTTTTATTATTGCTTTCTGTCAAGTACAATATGTTATATACTTATGCTGCCCTAGACTGGAAGCAGCCATTTCTTCAAATAGCTTGATCTGTCTGGTGGAAAATAGCATTTTGAAAACAAGATCTGAATGTCAGGTGTCTAGGACACTAACTGCAGGATTTTTCAGGGAACAGAACTAACAAATGCTTTTTAAAATTGTGATTTTGTATTTATATGTAGTTCAAATTTAGTATTAACAAATTGGTGCAGCCACTATAGAAAGCAGTATGGAGATACCTAAAAAAATTAAAAATAGAACTACCATTTGATCCAGCATTCTTAATTTTGGGTATATCCAAAAGAATTGAGTTCAGGATCTTGAAGACTGATTTTTCTTAATTTCTTATTTCAACATTTGTATATGATTATTCTTAGAGTAATAATCTTTATACATAATAATACTGCTACTTCAAAATCTTGGTGCTAATTTATTTTATCTTACAATTAACACTCTCATCAATTAAAACAGTCATATAGCTAAAAAATTAAACCCACTAAGTTTAAGATTTCTTAATCTAGAGTGTTTTAAAGTTGGAGCACTTTGGTAACACTCACTTGAAAAAAATAATTTCTCTGTGCTTTTCTCTGTGTCATCAATTTTGTATACAGTGAAGTCCATTGTATTTCTATTTTTACCTCATTTGAAATCTGCATTTTATTTTTTTTAAAGATTTTATTTACTTATTTGACAGAGAAAGACACAGCGAAAGAAGGAACACAAGCAAGGGGAGTGAGAGAGGGCAAAGCAGGCTTCCCTCTGAGCAGGGATCCTGATGAGGGATCATGACCTGAGCCGAAGGCAGAGCCACCCAAGCCACCCAGGCGCCCCTAAATCTGCATTTTATTTTTTAATCACATATTTAAACATGTTAATTATTAACATGGTTAAAAAGTTAAATTATGTACTAAAATATACCCAGAGAAGAATTTTTACATCCCTTTTTTCACCTACTTCTTATCCACCCCCTTCTACATAATCCTAGTTGTTGGTTTCTGGTTTACTATATCTATTTTTTTAATGCAAGAATAAATACATGTATATGTTTGTTATATAGAATATGATGTAAATTGCAAATATATTGTATATTTTCATATATTCTTTATGCAAATATAAATATATATGTTTACCATGTTTGTTCTGTATAACTAATTCTTAATTATTTTTTTGTATAAAAATAAATATAATAAAATATACACAATATGTGGAAGGTTTTAGGTTTTTTTGTTTTCACTTAATAAATACTAGAAATCACTGTATATAATTTTATAGAGAGTTTTCCCATCTTTTATGACTTCATTGTATTCCGTTATGTGACTATATCATATTTTATTCAGTCAGATCCTACTAATAAACATTTGAGTAGTTTTCAGTGATTTGCTATTTAAAAAAACTTATCAAATAATCTTGTGTATATACTATTTTTATTTGTAGAGGAATATCTTTAGTTCTAGAAATGGGATTACTATGTCAAAGAGTAAATATATAGTCAATTTCTTGTGTATATTGCTGAATTTGATTCCCTAAGCATTGTGCCATTTTATATTCTTACTAGCGATGCATGACAGTGTAGGCTTCCATACAATCTCAGCAGCAGGTCATGTTGACAGGATTTAGGACTTTTTCCTTCAGGGTGATAGGTTAGAAATGATATTTCAGTATAGTGTTAATTTGCATTGGTCTTATTATGAGTGTAGTTTAATATCTTTTCATGCATTGCATCATTTTTATATATGTTAAATGTGCAGTCTATGATGGTTTTTGCCCATTTTATGATTGAATTTTTGTTTTCTTCTCAAATTTTAATCTTTCTGTGATATTAGTTTTCAAAATATTCCCTTTCTTTTTTGACGTAGGTATGAAATTTTTTGCCATGTAAAGTTTTATTATTTAAAAAAATTTATTATTTTTGAATTATTTCTGGATTTTGAGTCATGGTTAGAAAAGCTTCCCCAATTCCATAATAAAAGAATTCATTGTTTTCTCAACACCAATGATTGAAAATGAATCTATATTATATACTAAATTTATGTATGTAATTAGTTCTTCAGCTAGACCTTTTATTTTGTTTTTCCTGTTGGACTATTCATATGCCAAAGCCATACTGGTTTAATTATAGAGGCTTTACTGAGTTTTCTAAATATATGTTATTGTGTGTCTCCTCATTGCTCTTCTTTATTAGGGTGTATCTAGCTATTCTTATTTTTTTACTGCTCTATAGGAACATTAGAATCAATTTATATACCTCTATAAAAATTTGTTAGTATTTTTATTGGAATCACTTTGAATGTATATGAAAATTAATGAGGGAAAAATGGTATATTTTAGTTTTGAGGCATCTTATTCAAGATGTCTTTCCACTTGATTTATTTCTTCTCATGTAGGTTTGTGTATTTCAAGTTTTCCTAGTTTTCTTTTTCCTGTTACTATTACATGTGGTGTATTCTTTTCTATTATATCCTTTATTTGTACATGCAAAGGCTTTTGATATTGTATGTCAATTTTATATTTTGTAATATTACTAAATTTTCTTGTTTTTAATAATTTTGGCAGCAATTATTTTGCAATGTCCAGTCATACTATTATGGCATCTGGAAATATAAATAGATATTAACATGGGTTTTTTTTGTATTTTAGAATATAATCATAAATATTGCTCCTTAGGTTTCTCAAGGTTAGATACTAACATTTGATTTGAGTAACAGGTGATTAAATATGAAGGTAGAGGAGAGAACTTTTGATGGCTTATTTCTTAGTTCAAGGCCATGCCCTTCTGTTGACAGAGTGAAGCACAATTTCCTTATTAAGTATAGCCTTTTTTGGTGTGCCTTTATTTTTTAATTTTTTTAAAGGTTTTATTTATTTATTTGACAGAGAGGGCGAGAAAGCATAAGCAGGGGGAGTGGCAAAGGGTGAAGCAGGCTCCCCACTGAGCCACCCAGGCGCCCCTTGGTGTGTCTTCAGATTCTATATTATCTTATCTCTGTAAGATCCTTTAGCTTCTTACTTCCTTCTTTACCTTTAATGCCACTCCTCCACAAGACACCTTGAAATTGTGAGGTGCTTCCCCCATGCACTTTCCCAGCCCCTTTCTGTCAATTCCCAGGAGCTAGGGCTCTGATCCCCCAGGGCTCAGACAGATTTTCATTAAGTTGGTACTTTCTCAGCTTTCCTGTTCCACCCCCTTCTCCCATGCCCCTTGTCTATAAAATCCTGCCTGACTCCTTTCTGCAAAGCAGCCTCTGGAGCTGACTTTGCTGGTGTTAATATTTCCCCTACTTAAATGTAAATTGAAGTTACTAATTTTCTCTTTCTCCTAGTCATGGCATAGGTTGTATTTTGGCTGATTTGTTTTTCCCTCTTAGTTTGTTTTCAGTATGTGTGGAGAGATTTGAATTCAGGTGGTTACCATGATCCCACAGGAAGCTGGAATTTCTCTTGCTGGTGTTAAGTAGCAGTGTATCTTGACTGTATACTTTATTATTTTAATCAACATGCACTGATCTAACTATAGAAGTTCTATTGCTTTTTTCACTACTATTTAGTCACCTTTTTAGTTTTCTATAAAATATAAGTTTAAAATGAATCTGTAGGGGCGCCTGGGTGGCTCAGATGGTTGGGCGTCTGCCTTCAGCTCGGGTCTTGATCCCAGGGTCCTGGGATCGAGTCCCGCAGCGGGCTCCCTGCTTGGCGGGGAGCCTGCTTCTCCCTCTGCCTCTGCCTCTCTCTCTCTCTGTGACGCTCATGAATAAATAAATAAATAAATAAATAAATAAATAAATAAATAAATAAAACATTTAAAATGAATCTGTATATATGATGTAAAATTTTATAGGTGGTTTTCAGTTTTGAGATTCCTCAATGAATATTTGATAATTTAGTTTAATTTTTATGAAGCAGCTCATCATTATTTAAATATGATAATAATAAAAAAAACTATTTAAGCCTTTATACACATCTCTACAGAAATTGCATCAATTTTTTTTTATGCCTCATGATATGATACCTGAAAAGTAATGTGGTTCTTTGACATTCTGATAGTCTGAGGGTCCTTATCAGGGAGGTGTATCTGAATCCTCTGGAATAAATTTACAAAATACTTTTTACCTGGTCTATACCCCTGGAATAGAGGTTTTAAAATTTTCTGCATATTATTATCTTCTGTGGAGTTTTAAAGAATCCAGATGCTTATTCCACATGCCAGACCCACTATTAAATTGGAGTTTGTGGAGGCAGTATCCCTTCCATCAGTATAAGGCCTGATTAGAGCTCAAAATCATGTCTTGGAAATATTGATTCATATACCTATGTACTGATTCACACACAGTTGATGTAGGAAAGATGTTAGGGTTCGAAGCCAATGGCCAAGAAAGAATTCTTGAGACATCTTTGGTACAAAAAGGTGGTTTTATTAAAGCATGGGGAAAGGACCCATGGGCAAAGAGTTGCACCCGGGTCATGAGGAGTGACCCATTATATACTTTCAAGTTGGAAGGGGTTAGGGATAGCATAAACCTCCCAGATATTTTGGAAACAAGGTTTCCAGGATCCTTAGGGGGCTAGCTATTGTTAGAAAAAGGTCATTTATTACTGTTTAGTAAAAACTCAGTCATGAGACTCTTCAGATGTATATCGGTGGGTCATATGCTTGGAGGATGATTGCCAACATGTATCTTGGGGGATAAAGATAAAAGAAGTTTCCAAAGGAATTTTCATATGTTATGGAAGACTTACAGAATCCTGGGGGTCAGGCTAAGATTGCCTTTTGCCCTTAGCAAAGTATTAACATCAAGGCAACTGAGTTCCTAGAGGAATGTCACTCTGCCTGTTCCAAGGACTTGTCAATGGGCTGTTAAGTAGTAAGATTTTTTTTCTTCTGCCTTTGTTTCCCACATCACAACCACAGTTGAGAACCAGTGGTGCTTTTTGAGACCACAGCTCAATACTCCTTATGAGCTAGTTGAAGAAACATGGTTCTAGAATTTTTTTTTCTTGCCATCCTAACACATAGCTGTATTTCTGAGATTTTAGGTCAAATCAAGATCTTCCATAGTATCAAGTAATGCTAAGGAAATATCTCCAGTTAGGCATATATCTCTACCAGTTACTATTACTGCTCTGCAAAACTTAACAGAAGTTCTAATCTGTGGGAAGAGAAAGTAATTTGGAATTTCCAAAACTTTACTAAGCATACTTTGGAAAAGCACTCTTTTTCATTTTCAACTAGAATTGTGATTTCTATGGTGTCTATGGTTTTTAAGTCATCCGCTGAGAGATTGCTTCAAAATCAACTGGGAAACTTGATAAACATGCAGTTTCCTAGACCTCACCCCAAGAGAATTGGATTGAGGAGGTTTGGGTGTAAGCTCAGGAGTCAGTGTTTTTAACACACCACCAGGTGATCCTGAAGCATTCAAAATCACTGTGAGGGGGTACCTGGTGGCTCAGTTGTTAAGCATCTGCCTTCAGCTCAGGTCATGATCCCAGAGTCCTGGGATTGAGTCCCATGTCGGGCTCCCTGCTCAGCGGGAAGCCTGCTTCTCCCCTTCCCACTCCCCCTGCTTGTGTTCCTCTTTCACCGTCTCTCTCTGTTAAATAAATAAATAAAAAATGTTTAAAAAAATCACTGTGAGCTCTAGCTTATGCAAAGGTGCAATCCAGAGGAACTTGGTAGAAAGTTTCAGAAATTCTGATTGCTTCAGATCCCCAGAGGCACAAGTAGAAAAGACGTAGGTTTCACTTTCATGACATTCACCAAATATTCACACTGAGATTTAAAAATGAAATAACTTTGCCATCCCATAGTTGAAGAAAAAAAGACATAGTGCTCATATGTTATGGAAATTGTTTTCATCAAATCTTTTGGCCAGATTAGTTACATTATCATATTTCTAAATCCATTAACAGTATCCTTTCCTGTAGGTTTTCAGCAGTAACCATGGGAGAACCAAAATACATCTTGTGGATCTGTTAATATGTGTTTATCCCCCTTCAGATGAATCTTATGATATTTGCCAGCTTTGCAAATGTAACTCCTAGTTCAATATATTCTGTATGATAGAATGAATTTGAAAAAATTGTTGTAGTCAAACTTTTCTTTTTCTTAGAGAAGTTGCTACCCAGTACATGTGACCTCATTAGAATTTTTCTACAATCTAAGTTTTAGAGGTTAAGGCAGTGATTCTTAATATTTTGCATCAAGGATTTCTTTGAGAATCTGATGAGAGCCTTGGAACTGTCTTACCCAGATACTTGAATATATTCAAATGAAATAAAAATCTCCATATAATTTTAGGGAATCTATTAACATTCTAAATCTCTTTAGAGCCACACTGCAGGTTAAAAATTCCTGATATAAGAAAGGTTGTATCTATGCAAATTTATAACTTAATAGGATTTTATATGTTTTTCAGGTATCTGTACAAGAATGAAATTCATGCCCTAGATAAGCAAACATTTAAAGGACTCATATCCTTGGAACAGCTGTAAGTAATAAAAACTTCTTTATTGAATCATTGATGGTTATGGTTCAAATAGAAGTTTTTAAATGCCATTATGTGATAGTTGAGCAATTATTTTAAGTTTTGTCATGCGGCTTGAATGATTGAATATTCTGTCATCAGTTGGATAAAAATCAGAATGTATGATCGAGTTGGCATGAGGGCAGGAAGACAGACAGAGATCAGCTGGAATCCCAGCTCCTGCATTTATTATTTGTCTGTTGGGCAAGTTGCTTTCCCTGAGTTTCTGTTTCCAAATCTCTGAAATGAAGATATTTCTACTGTGAAGATTGTTATTCCATGCAAAGAGTCTGGTTTATCACTTGACACAAAATAGACATTTCATAGAAAATAGATATTGATACCTGTGATTACTATTAATTTATCAAGTTCATAGATATTTAACTGATATGGGATTTCCTAGAGTATGAGATCTAACCTCTCATTTGACAAATTAATAACCAAATCCAATGTTAATTAAATGACTTGCCTGAGGTTAAAAGTTTGTAGAATTATCATTACAACCTAGATCTCCTGACTGCTATTCTAGTGCACTTTTCAGCATTTGACACCTTACTGCTGGTTTCAAGAATAGTTTGAAATCCCATAACTTTAGTTTCACTTTTCAGAATTTCAGTGTGAAATATAAATTCTTCAATATGAAAAAGTTATGTTATATAGTTATACTGCTACTGAATGACAATTTGATGTTTCTTCAGATATTTCTCTCAATTTTTAGTGTCTGTGATGCAAACACTAATTAGATATTTGAAGAGATTTTTCCTCATTTATGACAAGCTATGAGATATTTATCAGCTTAGATATATAGAACGCACCTTGATCTTTAATAAATCAGACTCTTAAATATCAGAAACTTCGACTTTCAGCTTTGTTTCTATCTTCAATGTGGCTTCTTCTTTTCTTTTTTTTTTTTTAAAGATTTTATTTATTTAATACAGAGAGAGACAGTGAGAGAGGGAACACAAGCAGGGGCAGTGGGAGAGGGAGAAGCAGGCTTCCTGCTGAGCAGGAGCCTGATGCGGGGCTCGATCCCAGGATCCTGAGATCATGACCTGAGCCGAAGGCAGATGCTTAACAACTGAGCCACCCAGGCGCCCCAAGCTTCTTATTTTCAAAAGGCTATTTGCAATCATTTCTGTAATAAACATGTTTCTATAATGGTCCAAAGAAATCTAGATTTTAGATTATATTAAAATATGATCAAACACTTTTTAAAAATTATTGTTTCTGTTTACTTCTCCCCTTATTTTGTTTTACATGGCTAATGAGCCATCCTATGACAAAGTGTGTTTCTTCACCTTTACGTAATTTTTACTGTATTGTAGAACCATCACAAAAACCAATTAAATATAACTTCTTTAATAACAAGAACAAACAAAACCCTTATCACTGTGATGTGTTTTTCATCAAATATATTCACAGATGGTTTATAAAATTAACATATGAAAAGTTCTAATTCTTGTTTAAAGTGCACATAATTCTCATCAGTAAATGCTTTATATTCTGATAATAATTATTGGCCTTACTAATATTGAGTAATACTATTGTTTAAAGCCATGGAAATAGGCATTTCTGCTTGCTAATTTTAAAGCACGATTCCATGCTCTTGTGAATCACTATTCAAAGAGGATTTTTGGAATCCAAATATGTAATCTCTAATCCTTGGAATTTTTCATAATTTTAATTAGAGCTCTGAAAGCCAATTCATTTCAGTATATCCCTATCAAACTAAAGAAGAGCTTGAGATGCCTGAAATATTTGTTCTTTAGGATCTATATACATGGCCTTTCTTTTAATGACTCTTCTTGTTCATAATCCTTTTTGGGTTAAAATCCTTTTTGAGGAAGGGAGGGACACATGATAGATGTTTGCATAGCCTTGAAAATATAGTAGGGCATTGTAATGCCAATTCTGCTACTGACATGATTGTTTACATTCAGCATGAAAATACATTTTTTGATTTTCCTGTAGTCTTCGAGACATAGTCTGTGATCTAAAAAAAAAAAAACAGGAATGAGAAGTGAGGAAGGGATATTGAAGAAAGATTTGTTAGTCTAAATCTTTTTTTTTTTTATCTTTTGGTTAATTGAAAATTCAATAAACTACATTCTTTTTTTTAAGATTTTATTTATTTATTTATTTATTTATTTATTTATTTATTTATTTATTTGAGATAGAGACAGTGTGTGTGAGTGGTGGGGAGAAATAGAGGGAGAGGGAGAAAGAGAATCTTAAGCCCACTTCATGCTGAGCACGGAGCTGACAGAGGGCTTGATCTCAAGACCCTGAGATCATGGTCTGAGCTGAAATTAAGAGTTGGAAACTTAACCAACTGAGACACCCAGGTGCCCCAAACTATGTTCATTTTTTAAAACCACTTTATTGAGGTATGATTGACATACAAAAGGCTGTGCATACTTAATGTAAACAACCTGATGAGTTTGGTATTAAGTATATACCCGTGGAATCATTGCCACAATCTATGCCATAAATATATCCATCACTTCCAAAAGTTTCCTCCCATCTCCCTAGTATTATTATTATTTTTTATAAGAACATATAACATACCCTCTTAAATTTTTAAGCATACAGTTCAGCCTTAAGTTCTGAAACTATAACACTACCAGAAGAATACATAGAGAAAATCTTCTTGACATTGGTCTTCAATGATTTCTTGGATATGAAAGCGAAAGCACACTCAACGAAAGCAAAATAAACAATTAGAGCTACATGAAACTAAAAAAAGCTTCTGTACAACAAAGGAAACCATCAACAAAATGAAAGGCCCCTTATGTAATGGAAAAAATACTTGCAAACATATATCTAATAAATCCAAAATATATGAGGAACTCCTACAATTCAATAGCAAAACCCCAAATAACCTGATTAAAAAAATAGGCAAAAGACTTGAATAGATGTTTCCCCCCAAATGACTTACAAATGGACAAGAATTATATGAAAATGTGCCCAATGTCACTAATCATCAGGGAAATGCATATGAAAACCATCATGTGAAGTCACCTCACACTTGTTAGGATGGCTATTATAAAAAAAAAAAAGTGTTTGTGAGGGTGCTGTAAAGAGAATTCCTTGTACAGTGTTGGTGGGAATGTACATTGCTGCAGCCACTATGGAAAAAAGTACAGAGGTTCCTCAAAAAATTAAAAATAGAATTACCATGTGATCCACCAACCCCACTCCTGAGTATTTATTCAGAGAAGTTGAAATCAGAATCTCAAAGAGATACCAGCACTCCCATGTTCACTGCAGCATTATTTATAATAGCCATTTGTCCACTGACAGATGAATGGATAAGGAAAGTGTGGTATATACATACAATGGAATATTATTCAGGCTCAAAAAAGAAAGAATTCCTGCCATTTGTGATAACCTGGAAGAATTTGGCAGACATGATGCAAAGTGAAGTAAGCCTGACACAGAAGGACAAATACTACATAGTACCACTTATAAGAGAAATCTAAATAGTCAAACTCAAAGAAGCACAGAATAGAATAGTGGTTGCCAGGGGATGGGGGAGGGAGAAATGGAGAGGTGTTAATCCGAGGGTACAAACTTTTAGTAATGCAAGATGAATAAACCTTAGAGATCTACTATACAAAATAGTGACAAACCACATTTTGCTTTAAGGATAAATGCTCTCTTTATATTGTATAGAATATCTTCCATGTGTTGGCTACATGAAGAGAAATTATGTGGTTAAATACAACAAAATTATAAATTAAAGCACAAATGTTATTTTTTAAATTTTATTATGTTATGTTAATCACCATACATTACATCATTAGTTTTTGATGTAGTGTTCCATGATTCATTGTTTGCATATAACACTCAGTGCTCCATGCAGTACATGCTCTCTTTAATACCCATCACCAGGCTAACCCATCCCCCCAACCCCCTCCCCTCTAGATCCCTCAGTTTGTTTATCAGAGTCCATAGTCGCTCATGGTTCTTCTCCCCATCCAATTTGCCTCCCTTCATTCTTCCCTTCCTGCTATCTTCTTTTTTTTTTAACATATAATGTATTATTTGTTTCAGAGGTACAGGTCTATGATTCAACAGTCTTACGCAATTCACAGCGTTCACCATAGCACATACCCTCTCCCACATCTATCACCCAGCCACTCCATCCCTCTCACCCCCCACCACTCCAGCAACCCTCAGTTTGTTTCCTGAGATTAGGAATTCCTCATATCAGTGAGATCATATGATACATGTCTTTGTTATTTTGAGCATTAATAAGGCACAGTTATTTCTGTAGAATAATTTATATTCTTATATTGATTGTGCCAGGGCAGTGAATAGAGTAAGAAGTAATTCTCTTTATAAAAATTAGAATGATTGAATTTTTATGTAGGAAGATAGAATTATTACATATTAAGAAAGAATGTTTTGAGCAAATAATCCTAAAATTTGTGTGGAACCAGAAAAGACCCCAAATAGTCAGAGGAATGTTGAAAAAGAAAAGCAAAGCTGGTGGCATCACAATTCCGGACTTCAAGCTCTATTACAAAGCTGTCATCATCAAGACAGTATGGTACTGGCACAAAAACAGACACATAGATAGAGGGAACAGAATAGAGAGCCCAGAAATGGACCCTCAACTCTATGGCCAACTAATCTTTGACAAAGCAGGTAAGAATGTCCAATGGAAAAAAGACAGTCTCTTCAACAAAGGGTGTTGGGAAAATTGGACAGCCTCATGCAGAAGAATGATAATGGACATTTCCTTACACCACACACAAAAATAGACTCAAAACAGTTGAAAGACCTAAATGTAAGACAGAAGTCCATCAAAATCCTTGAGGAGAACACAGGCAACAACCTCTTTGACCTCAGCCACAGCAACTTCTTCCTAGAAACATCACCAAAGGCAAGGGAAGCAAAGGCAAAAATGAACTATTGGGACTTCATTAAGATAAAAAGCTTTTGCACAGCAAAGGAAACAGTCAACAAAACCAAAAGACAACCGACAGAATGGGAGAAGATATTTGCAAATGACATATCAGATAAAGGGCTAGTATCTAAAATTTATAAAGAACTTATCAAACTCCACACCCAAAGAACAATCAATCCAATTAAGAAATGGGCAGAAGACATGAACAGACATTTTTCCAAAGAAGACATCCAAATGGCCAACAGACACATGAAAAAGTGCTCAACATCACTTGGCATCAGGGAAATCCAAATCAAAACCTCAGTGAGATACCACCTCACACCAGTCAGAATGGCTAATATTAACAAGTCAGGAAATGACAAATGTTGGCAGGGATGTGGAGAAAGGGGAACCCTCGTAAACTATTGGTGGGAATACAAGCTGGTGCAGCCACTCTGGAAAACAGTATGGAGGTTCCTCAAAAAGTTGAAAATAGAGCTACCATACGATCCAGCAATTGCACTACTGGGTATTTACCCCAAAGATAAAAATGTAGGGATCCAAAGGGGTACGTGCACCCTGATGTTTATAGCAGCAATGTCCACAATAGCCAAACTATGGAAAGAGCCAAGATGTCCATCAACAGATGAATGGATAAAGAAGATGTGGTATATATATATATATATATATATATATATATACACAATGGAATATTATGCAACCATCAAAAGGAATGAAATCTTGCCATTTGCAACAATGTGGATGGA
>NC_138372.1:100263930-100272264 GCF_054177405.1 Leptonychotes weddellii | reverse complement strand
GCAATGTCCACAATAGCCAAACTATGGAAAGAGCCAAGATGTCCATCAACAGATGAATGGATAAAGAAGATGTGGTATATATATATATATATATATATATATATATACACAATGGAATATTATGCAACCATCAAAAGGAATGAAATCTTGCCATTTGCAACAATGTGGATGGAACTGGAGGGTATTATGCTGAGTGAAATAAGTCAATCAGAGAAAGACATTATCATATGACCTCACTGATATGAGGAATTCTTAATCCCAGGAAACAAACTGAGGGTTGCTGGAGTGGTGGGGGGTGGGAGGGATGGGGTGGCTGGGTGACAGACACTGGGGAGGGTATGTGCTATGGTGAGTGCTGTGAATTGTGTAAGACTATTGAATCACAGACCTGTACCTCTGAAACAAATAATACATTATATGTTAAAAAAAAAAAAAGAAAGATAAAGAAGAAGATAGCAGGATGGGAAGAATGAAGGGGGGGAAATTGGATGAGGAGACAAACCGTGAGAGACTGTGGACTCTGAGAAACAAATTGAGGGTTCTAGAGGGGAGGGGGTGGGGGGATGGGTTAGCCTGGTGATGGGTATTAAAGAGAGCATGTACTGCATGGAGCACTGGGTGTTACACACAAACAATGAATCATGGAACACTACATGGTGATTAACATAGCATAATAAAAAAAACAAAAAAAAACTAATGATGTAGTGTATGGTGATTAACATAACATAATAATAAAAAAAGAAAGTATGTATTAAATGAATAAATTTGTGAGGATCCAATCAATTTTACCAAAGGTAAAGACCATTTCCTTGGGTACAATTTTCCATTTTATATATAGTTGAACACCGCTGTTTAAGGGGAATAGTATCTCCAAAGCATGTTTTTATTCTACAAATGACACAGAGGACTCTAACGCTTCTACCTTTCAGAACAAAAGTAACTGCTGTGTTCTTAGAAGGCACAGTTTAATATTTCTTGTATTATTAGTCAGTCATCCTGCTTTCAATTATTCTTCTTCATCCAAAATTTCTGTCTTTATTCTGTTGATACAATAGACATATTTTCATTGATTTTTTTTTTTGCCTATAAATTTCTCATCCTAGCCTCCTTAATAGGCAGTAAATATCTCTGTGAAAATGATATTTTCTAGTAGTGGTCATCATATGACCACTGAACTAGAAGTAATACAATCCATTTTAGCCATTGTTTTTAAGTTACATTTCCTTTTCAGTGTATAACTTCATAGTCCTTACTTTTCCTTTTCTTTAGATGTTTACTTATTGCTAAATGGTATATTTTATCTAGAGCATTTCTATTAGATAACAGTAGGCTTTCATACCTGTGTTAAACTTTATGTTTTCCTCCGTGTCTTAAGTATCAACATCTTATTCCATTGTCTACTGAAATTATAGAGAGAGGCAGAATGGTGTTTCTGAGAACATAAGATCTTAGAAATCAGACTGAAATAAGTGTGATCTGACTGAACATGTGTTTTTCAGGAGGCTTTAAGCCTAATTAAAATTTTTTGAGAATCCAAAATTACAAAGAATTGAATAACTATCATAATGCTTTTGGATTTACAGATACTTGGAAAATACAAAAATTCTGACTGGTCAAAAGAATATATGAGTAAAACTTCTTTTGCTCATTCGTTGCCTGAAAGTCCTGCATTAGAGCAACTTTGGGTTTATCCAAATTGTCAATGTCATTCATCCAAAGACAACCAGGTAAATCCCAATAGTTAAGCAAGTTGAGTTTGTTACTAATTGCAGTGAATGAGAAAACATGCTGTCGGGAGTCATGAGGAGTATCAGTAAGAGGGTGTTAGAAAAAACATAAACTTAAACTTTGGCTAAGTGATTTTGGAGAGGGAAAGAAGGCAGGGATTTTCTCTAAATTGAATAATGCCCCAAAATGATTGTGTATCTTAATAAATCTTATCTATAGAGAGGGGAGAATAGAATGAAGTTAAAGGTGTAATTGGTAAGGATATAGCATTCACTCAATCTGGCCAAAAGAAGAAGGTGTTCGGTATTTGCGGATGGCAAAGTAAACTTGTTTTTGTTTGTGCTTAGATAAAATTAGGAAGTAGCCTTGTTTTGTCTCATTTTATCAAGGTCTCAGAGTAACCTTGTCTTAGCTAGGATTCTGTGAGATTATGTTCAATAGAACACCATGGCCTATCCATGAGTGCCAGGCCAGCTTCTGAATGTCAGAGATAATCTTCCTTTTTTTGTTTTTCCTTTCTCAAGATAAATTAGAGCCCAGAATTCAGAATAAAATATAGATAATTATGGTGGTAAAGATTCTTCATTAAAGACTTTATTTAAAATGATCCTTCCATCATGATGACTAGTAACTTATTCTCAGTGTAAAAAGCATCTTTGATGTATAACATCTGAAAAAGTTTCATTGATTTATAAACAGAGACAAATTTCTGCTTTTGGCTATGATGTTGTAGGAGAGAGCAGTTTTACATTCTGATTTTAAAAACTAGAAAACAAGGCAAAATATATAAGCCAGCAGTTTTCAGGCTTTGGACAACAGGAACAAAGAGCTGTGATCCATGACACAGGTACACATGATGTGATCTCTGTGATTGTCATAGCTCACTGCCCAGAGGCAGTTTCCAGGTTGAAGCACAGGGAGGGTTACACAGCCAAAGACTGGCTGAGTTGAAGAGACAGAGATTGGAGTTTGGGGATCCTGGCATGGTGAAAACTGATGACATGGGGCACCAGAGAGCAGAAAGCTACATGGAGAGGGCCCTGGAGACCTGCAGAGGCTTCTCCTAGTCTTTGGCTGGATACTGATCAGTACATATTTCAGGAAACTACCTGTGCATAGAAGAGAACTACTGGAAATCTCTAGGTCAAAAAATTCCCAGAAAGTCCTACACAGGGCTAAGAATAGTTTGTGGTACTACCAGCTAGTTTGGAAGGACCTGATGCTACACAGCACTGGATAGAGTCCTCAGTAGAGTGTCACCTTAATAGAAGGGCTAAATGAGTCCTAATATAAAGACTGCTTGACCTGCTCTGGAATAGGTTAAAACAAACCAGAGAGAATCAAACTGCTCTCAGATAATATAACTGTGCCAGAATGAAGTCCTCTATTCATCAAGGAAACGCAACAAAATCCAGCACCCAATAACCCAACATTCACAAGTCTTTTGATTCAATCAAAAATTGCAAAGCAAGCACATCATACCAGAGTTATAAAATTAAGAAACCAAAACCTGATAGTACTAAAAGGAGAAATAAGTAAATTGAACACTCTTCTGTTAATAACTGATGTAAATATAAACAGAAGAATCACTAAGCATATAGGACACCAGAATAGCAGTATCAACCAACTTGACCTAGCTGAGAGTAATAGGGCACTCTACCTTAAGCCTGAAAAATATACAACATTTTCAGTGCACAAGATAGATCATGTTCTAAGCTACAAAATAATTCTAAATAATTTTCTTTTTTAACCACAAATGGATTTATTCAGGAATAGGAGAGAATTGCAATTTGGAACAAGCAAGCTATAGTAAGCCATAGACAAGTCCAACAAACAAAGGAGAAAATATTATTTCATGGGGAAGGAGGGGATTAGGAATGGTTGTTTTGGACAAAATCTATTGCAGAAAAGGAAGAGTTCAGGGTGATGATGGTTTCTCATTGGCTGAGTTGCTGGGGTAGTTGATTTCTTATAGGAGGTGCAATGTGTATCTTTGTCTGTTGTGCCTTATAAATTGATAATTCTTTCCCGTTGATGATTCTTCTTTTGGGGTCTGTAATCCCACACGTCTTCCTGTAATTGACACAAAGTAGTACCATGCGAAGGCTCCTCCTTCTGGCTTCCTGAATCCATTTTAATGAGGTTTCCCTTTACAAATTTTCACATTTCCTTCTTTTGATCAGGATCTTTCTTTGAAAACATCACTGATCAAGAGTCAGGTTTTCTGGGGCGCCTGGGTGGCTCAGTCGGTTAAGGGTCTGCCTTCAGCTCAGGTCTAGATCCCCAAGTCCCGGGATTGAGCCCCATGTGGGGCTCCCTGCTCAGCGGGGAGTCTGCTTCTCCCTTTCCCTCTGTTTCTCCCTGCTCCTCCACCCCACCCCTCCGCTTGTGCTCTCTCCCTCCCTCTCTCTCAAATAAATAAATAAAATCTTAAAAAAAAAGAGTCAGGTTTTCTTAATTCAGTGGCCTTTTGTCCCTTGGTACCAGGAAGGAGTTTTCCTGGGTGTCATGTCGAATGTCGGAGAGAAATTGTGTAGATTGGAAACCTACTGAGGTCACATACCAGTAACAAGGGGTAGGAGGGAGTACCCTCAGGTACTTCCATCAGTAGCCCATATTTATGGGTACATTGTTTTTACAAAGGTTTGACAGGCAACAAGTACAGAATCAGAAGTAAATGACAATTCCCAGTTGTATGATGGTTCTAAAAGTAGCCCACTGAAAATATTTATTGACACATATTGTGACTTAAGGAAGAAAATTCTCCCTACAGAAGCAAACCTGGAGTCATGTATCCCTCCTGGAAGTCCCTGCTTCAAGCAGCCATGAAAGCAGATGAGTGGATACTGCAAAAGCACACTGAAAGAACTAGCTGAGCACATTTGGGAAGATACTGTGTAGGTATAAACATGAAGCAGTAGCTGATAAACTTTTTGCAAGACAGCAAAACCTCAGACATTTTAAAACAGTATTATTATCCCCAAAGAACTATTTGGAACCAGATGTGTTACCAAAAATAAAGCCTGTAAATACAAACCATGAATTTGGATAAGAATACAGAGTCAGTTGCATAAAGAAGATATGGTATATAAGCAGAATGGAATATTACTCAGCAAATTAAATGAAATCTTGTCATTTGCAACAACATGGATGGACCTAGAGGGTAATATACTAAGTGAGATAAGTCAGAGGAAGACAAATACTGTATGATTTTACTTATATGTGGAATCTAAGCAAACAAACAACAGAAACGGACTCATAGATAAGGAAAACAGATTATTGGTCAGAGGGGAGGGTACGTGGGACAGATGAAACACGTGAAAGAGATTAGGAAGTATAAACTTCCAGTTATAAAATGAATGAGTCATGGGGATACAATATACAACATAGAGAATATAGTCAGTAATATTATAATGACTTTGTATGGCGACGGTAACTGAACTTATGGCGGGGATCATTTTGTCATGTATAAAAATATCAAATCGTTATGATATACACCTGAAACTAATAGGACATTATGTCAATTATATGTCAAAAAAAATGAAAAGAAATAAGTAAAATTTGCATATTGTGAAAATAATAAAAGTAACCATCCTTTGGTAGAATAATCTTTTCACAGTGCACTCCTGGGAGAGAGAGACCTTAAGTATCACACCTTCAACCTGGAGATTTTCTCTATTGGAAATGACACCTCCAGAAATACTCTCTTCAGCTGTGCTGGAAAGGCCCCTATTGTGTACTGCTAACCAGCTCTTGTGCCACCAAACTCCCAGGAACAGACTTTTGGATTCATGTGACATATCTAAAGAAAGCATCAAACCTCGACTGGACTATACATCATTTGGTGACCTGAAAGTAAAGATTTCCTGGAACTGAAGATGTCCTGATGACATCTGATGAGACAGCATTCCCAAAATGTCTGGGCCAGACCAGTTAGAAGGTTCAGGAAATTTCAGAGGATGGAAATGATACGAAATATTTTTTTCTGATAAAAATGGAATTAAACTAGAGAACAATAATAGAAAGATATCAAATAAATTTCCAAATTGTTAGACCTACCAAGCAATTCAAAGAAGAAATTACAAGAAAAATTAGGAAATATTTTGAATAAAATAAAAATGAAATGACAACATATTGAACTTTTGAGGATGTAACTGTAGTGGCTAGATTGAAATTTACAAAATTAAATACTTACATTTGAAAAGAATGAAGATATCAAATCAGTGATCCTAGTTTCTACCTTAAGAATCCAGACAAGCAGAGCAATTTATATCAAGAGTAAGCAGAAAGAAGGAAATAATGAAGATGAGTTAAAATCAAAGAAATTGGAAATAGAACCACAATAGAGAAAAGTGAATACATAAAAATCAAATTCACTGAAAAAAACTATAACACTGGTAGACCTTAAGCCAAATTATCAGATAAAAGGGAAAAGATACAATTTACCAATATCAAGAGTGGGGATGAATCAGAACAGATACTTTGAAAACACTAATGGATAATAAGGATTTGTCATGAGCAATTTTCCTCCAGTAAATTGGACAATTTAATGAAATGAAAAAATATTTTTGAAAAATACAATTTACAAAGTTTACTCAAAAACAAAGAAATAATCTATATAACTGTGTATATATTAATACATATAATAAATTACATTTGTAATTAAAACATTTCCAAATAAAAATAAATCCCATGTCCAGATATCTTCATTGGTGATTTTTACAAACATTTAAGGAAGAAATAATACAATTTTTTTTAAAGCAAAAGAGGAACACTTTCTAACTTATTTTGATTTGCAGTCATTTTATGACACCAAAGTCAGACATAAGCATTATAAGAAAAGAAAAGAAAAGGCCTGTATCCCTCATTAATACAGATGCAAAATTCCTTAACCAAATATTAGAAAATCAAGTCTAGCAAATTACCTGAAAGTTATAATAAATAAATCATGCACAATTACATTTAATGTAACGAATACAGGTTGGTTTAACATTTGAAAACCAAAAATATATTTCACCATATTAATAAAGAAGAAAAAACATATGACTATCTCAATATATGCTGAAAAAGTATTTGGGAAAATTCAATGCCCATTCATGATAAAAACCCTCAGCAAATTAAGAGTGAGTGGGAATTTTCTCAACCTGGTAAATGACATCTAAGAAAGACCCTTGCCTAGGGGCTCCTGGGTGGCTCAGTTGGTTAAGCGTCTGGCTTCAGCTCAGGTCATGATCCCAGCATTCTGGGATCGAGACCCACATCAGGCTCCCTGCTCAACAAGGGTGTCTGCTTCTCCCTCTCCCTCTGCCCCTGTTTGTATTCTCTCTCTTGCTCACTCTCTCTCTCAAATAAATAAATACAGTCTTAAAAAAACAAACAAACAAAAAAAGAAAAGCCCTTGCCTAACTTTATATTCAATGGTAAAAAGACTGAATACTTTACTCTTAAGGCTGGGAATGAGGTAAGAATGAAAGGAAATAATGAAAGACGTTCATCATTCTGAGTCATTAGGGAAATGCAAATTAAAACCACCATGAGATACCAATATACACCTTTTAGGATGGCTAAAATTAAACACATGGAAAGCACCAAGTGGGAGGGGAAAATGTGTAGCACCTCTCACATGTGTAGGAACTCTCACATGTTTGATGCTGGGAGTGCAAAACTACAGCCACTTTGAAACACCGTTTGGCAATTAAGAGTTTGGACACAGCAATCTCACTTTTCAGTGAAAGTATTTAGCCCAAAGAAATAAAATATCTTTTCACACAAAGACTAGTACTTGAATGATTATAGCATCTTTATTAAAATAGTCCTAGATTAAAAACAACCCAAATGTCCATCAACTGGTGAATGTATCAACAAATTAGGATATATCCATATAGTGGGATAACACTCAGTAATAAACAGGAACAAACCACTGATACTCATAGCATCATGGATGAATTTCAACCACATATGCTAAGTGAAAGGAGCTAGATAAGTGAGACTTTATACTGTCTGGTTACATTTACATTACATCCTAGGAAATGCACAACTATATAGTGACAAAAAGCAGGTCAGTGGTTTCCTGGAGCCCAGGAAGTAGAATTGGCTGCAGAGTATGTGAGAGAATTTTGGGGGTCATGGAAATATTCAAATATCATATTTGTGATGCTGGTTAAATGACGTATACATTTATCATAACTAATTTATTTGCATACTTAAAATTGGTGAATTATTATCATATGTAACTTATACCTCAATAAATATGACTTAATAATAAACAAAAAATAAATATCTCATATATCTCATTTATTTGCCAGATGTTTCCATGCTTTTACCCTCATTCCCTTTTTTTTATTATTATGCTATGTTAATCACCATACATTACATCATTAGTTTTTGATGTAATGTTCCATGATTCATTGTTTGCGTATAACACCCAGTGTTCCATTCAATACGTGCTCTCTTTAATACCCATCACCAGGTTAACCCATCCCCCCAACCCCCTCCCCTCTAGAACCCTCAGTTTCTTTCTCAGAGTCCATAGTTTCTCATGGTTCATCTCCCCCTTCGATTTCCCCCCCTTCATTCTTCCCCTCCTGCTATCTTCTTCTTCTTCTT
>NC_138372.1:100246730-100263830 GCF_054177405.1 Leptonychotes weddellii | reverse complement strand
TTTTTTTTTTTTTTTTTTTTGCTAAATCTATGATTTCTTATACTGGCTTATAGTGTCTTGAAGTCAGAAAGTAAAATCCCTCCAATTTTGATTTTCTTTTAAAAATTGTTTGCTTCCCATATATGTTTTAGAATTAGCTTGTTCATTTCTATCTTCTTGCCACCACCCACTCCATTACCACCAAGTAAAAGCCCTGTGAGATTCTGATTGGAATTACATTGAATCTGTAGATCTATTTCTCAGATTATTTATCACCAAACATACCATATATGGATTCAGACCAGGCATAATAAAATAAGTTCTTTTGGGTAGAATTATATCCAAAACAAAAATTTTAGTCACCTAAATGGTTTGGGTAAAGTCAAAGCACATCTTTGGCCAGTAACAGCATTAGCTGGATTTTGGAGCAGCTAGGAGAACTCTCCTGGAAGCCGAGCAACTTGAGGGCTGGGTGTGAATTTACAAGGGATTGCAATTTGATCCTATTTTCTGAGCGTTATTAAAATTCAATTTTGAAGCACCTTTCTAGGAACAGTTCTGTTCTTGCTTCAATTTTGTCTTTCCAACTGCTTTGTGACAACGTTTGAGATATAGTTGATGAGAAAATATTAATAGAATATTCTCTGTTGTTTATACCTCACTACATCCCATTCTGGGTCTGGGATTGGCTTTCCCAATCCAGTCCATAGCATCATCCTATTTCCTCACCAATGTACCCTGGCATGAAGCTAACGCTGGCAAACCGTCTTTGGGGCACTGCATGAAAAGAAGGCTTTGAGGACTTTTCCCTCTTCTGCAGAATTCTAGATAAAATCTGTAAGACAAAGAATAATCCTGACTTTGAAATGTCCAAGTTTGTTCTTCAATAGCAAATGGATCTTAACAGAGAAGTTCTCTGATTTCTGGGGGCTCTCCAAGGTTTCCTAGGGAAAGGCCCAGACACTCACACTGAGAAATAAGTCGGTGGGGGTGGGGTTGAGTGTTTCTCATCTCCCCAGTCACTCTGTGCTTGCACACGGTTGCTTCTGATGGGCTGGGATCAGAGGGAAGGAAGGCGCTTGTGTCAGACTTCAAGCACTGCTGTTGCTAAAATGTCTGGAGACCAGAACAAGATTTACAGATTTGAGTGTGTTTTGAAGGCAGTCTGTAAACCACAATTGCTGCCAATTAATCTGTACTTGGGTTTTTGATTGAATTTCCTTTTCTAACTTATGTTTTAAGAGGACAGTTTGTGGATTAGTATTTCTAAAGTTAAAACTTTCATCTGCCTTGCAACGTGCTCAGTACTGTTCCCGAACCAGAGAATATCCAGCCTGGCAGCATGTGAGAATCACCCAGGGAGCTCCCCAAAATAGCACTGTCTGCCCACCCTTGCTATAAATCAGAATCCCAGGAGGAGGGTGCTGGCATTAGGAGTTTCTTTTAAAGTCCCTCGGGAGATTCTAATGTGCAGTTAGGGTTAAGAATTATTATCTTTACCTTAAAGGTATTACATATCCTCCAGATACCATCCAAGTCTTTACCTGGGATTGTTTCTTTTTCTGTCTGCAACCCTCTCTTAACAACCATCACCAAGAGTTTATAAACCCTGTTATTTAGAGTCTTCCTTTATCTGACATAAAAGCTGTGTCATGTACCAGCCAAATAAACACATTAGGTTTGGGTTTTTAAATGAATTATTATAAATATTTGGGCTCAAGTACTTAAATAGAAATCATCTCAACTTGTTTTTCCACACTGCAGAGCATTGGTGTCACAGGACTCATTTTCTGTCCTCCTGTTCATTCCTGGTGTAATTGCATGAAAGCTCTGTGCGTGTGTGTGTGTGTGTGTGCGTGCGTGTGTGTGGCGGGGGTGGGGCGTGGGAGGGCAGGCTCCTTCATCTCTGTGTAATGTTACAGCAAATATTTGTGTTTGGCCAGCATACACTTTTGAAAATTGATATCATAAAATTTGTGATATATTATCAAGAAGGAAGAATAAAAAAACTTAACAAAATAAATGTATTTATGTTTATTAAAAAGAAGACTTGGATTATGTAGCAAACAATAGGCCTTTATTGGCCAAAAGACTAGAATACTTGTCTCCATCACTTCTCTGTGCTCTGGACTGTGTTGCATATTCTTCAGGACCCTTCCCATTTCTCCTTTGCCTTTTACTTGCCTTCTTTCATGGTATCTTTCCTTTAAGGATATGCTCAAGTTTTTCTCACAAAGCCCATTCTTGAGCCCATTCTTAAGAATAGTAGCTACTGGGGCGCCTGGGTGGCTCAGTCGGTTAAGCGTCTGCCTTCAGCTCAGGTCATGATCCCAGGGTCCTGGGATCGAGCCCCGCATCGGGCTCCCTGCTCAGCAGGGAGCCTGCTTCTCCCTCTCCCACTCCCCCTGCTTGTGTTCCCTCTCTCTGTGTCTCTCTCTGTCAAATAAATAAATAAAATCTTTTAAAAAAAAAAAGAATAGTAGCTACTATTCTCTTTCCTCTCTGTTTATATATCAAGTATACATTACACTGTGACAGAAAACTCAGCTTAAATTGGCCTAAGCAAAAAAAGGAATTCATAATCCAATGACTTCCCCAAAGAGAAGCTAGAACAAACAAACAAAAAAACCTCAAAAAATCAAGATGCTATCTATGCTCCACTCCTGCTCAGATGGCAAAAATGGTAAGCAACACTACACAGGTTACCAGGTTCATCATTAACACAGCATTTTATACACATTATGGCACTTGATTTTCTAGTAATTGTGATGTAAATGTTTTTATCATAAAAGTTAAAGAAAGAGAAACAGAGTCTTGGAGAATATGAAGGTAAGTGTCCTGTGCATTGTTGTACAGTTATAGCAAGTGGTAGAGAAAGATAAGTTTTAAGGCCCTTTGATTCTGAGTTTTGAGTCTTCATGAGAATATCACTGTTTAATACTGTAAAAATAACAGGGTTTCTGTTTTAGAAATATTTTACCTTTTTCATTCTGGTTATTTCTCAAGTGGTGATATAAAAAAATGTTTATGGAGTCAGTCTTTCTAGTATGATTGCTATGGTCCTGAAGAGAAGCATGCCTTCTCAGCTGTGGGTCGAGACCACGCTGGCTCATCTGCATATCCTGCACTGTAGACAGACAAGACCCACGGCCTCAATTATGATAGCAACTTCATCTTCACAAGAATCTATAGCAAAGACTTGCAGACGGTAGTAGCAAAACTTAATCAACAACAGATTATATATTAACAGAATTTAGGGCATGTTCTTGCTTATCAGGACGTCTTCAACTGAGTACGGCTGGTGACAGAGGAAGAAACTCTTCACCGTTACTTTATGATTGGAGTTTGGCAGTGACTGACTCTTGTTTCTGTACTTGAAATTGTATGCCATCCACTGAGATATTGATGATAGTCACCATGTATTCTTTGAATGCATTCTTCCCTCACCTCTTAACCTTTGCAGACACTCTTTGCTATTCCTGGAATCCCTTCCCTGTCTTCTTTACCTGACTCAACTCCTTGTTCCATCATCTTTGTAAGTCAAGGCTGTGTCTGACTTGAGTAACACAGTGTCTCTCCTACTCCACTTCCCTGCTCACCTGAAAGATCTTTATTTTTATATCTTATTTGCTATTGAATGCACCTGCCTTCCTCCCAGGGATGAGCCCCTGGGTCCTATCTGGTTCCTGCCACCAGGCAGGGGTCTGAGACCTCTTCACTGTACGAGCCTCCACAGTTACATCAGGGGTGACCCTCAGAGTCTGATGGCTGGCAGATGGGTTATCAGCACTCCTTCAGTATATGCTGGCCAGGAAGAACAACATGACGAGCAAGCTAACAAATATCCTGGAGAAAGTGGAGACTTTGTAGCACGCAGTCATACATGGCCTATGTGGATATAGCATCTTGCTAGGCAAAGATAGTGAGAACACCCTCCACTGGTTTCAGATCCTTGGTTAAATAAGTTGGTGGCCCTACATGGACTCTGGCTAAACCCCTTCTTGGGGTGTGTTGGGAGATGGTCTGCCTGTGGGCTGGGCAGTTTCAGCAGCCTAGTTCCATTGGTGTCAGTCCAGAGGCTCAGGGATTGCTTTAATGTTTTAAAAGTCATAGGCTATATGGGGCGCCTGGGTGGCTCAGTCGTTAAGCGTCTGCCTTCAGCTCAGGTCATGATTCTGGGGTCCTGGGATCGAGCCCCGCATCGGGCTCCCTGCTCCATGGGAGGCCTGTTTCTCCCTCTCCCACTCCCCCTGCTTGTGTTTCCTCTCTCGCTGTGTCTCTCTCTCCCAAATAAATAAATAAAATCTTAAAAAAAAAATAAAAAAAAATAAAAGTCATAGGCTATAGCCTTCCCCCTATGGGCTTTACTTGAATATAATTCATTCATTCATTCATGTGCACATTCAAAATATTTGAGTGCTTACTTTGTTCTAGGTATTTTGTAGGCATTGGAAATCAATGAGCAAATAAAACAGAAAATACTAGCCTCAGGGTGCTTACTTTTCTTAGGAGGAAAGAACAAAGACATAAATCCATGTGTGGAATAGCAGGGAGATAGTTGTAGTGCTATTGTGCAAGGCTGGGGACGTAAGTTGTGCTGCTATATAGGGTGGGTGGAGGCTCACCTGAGGGGTGTTTGAACAGAGACCAGAAGTGAGGGAAGGAACCATCTAGGGACAGAGCATTCCAAGCAGAGTGCAAAGGCCCTGAGGTAGAAACTAAGTTGGTGAGTTGTGTTTAAGGAATGGTAGGGAGCTAGTTGGGATGAAGTTCAGGGTGAATGGAGAGCAGCAGAAAGATGTGGGCTGTGGTGGGTAGTTAGTGGAGACACTGTAGTAACTTTGGCCTCATTCAGAGTGAAAGAAGAAAGATCCTGGGAATTTTGAGCTGAGGAGTGACAGATCTGATTTATGTTTAAAAGGATCATTCTGGCTTTGAATTATTCAGTAGGGAGAAGGGAAGAATCCTAGAGGCCAGGGTAATGGAGGTGAGGAGGAGAAGTATTCCTATTCTGGATATGTGTTGAAAATAGGATTTCCTGAAGAACTGATTTGTAAGGTGGGAGAAAGACAGAGGAGAAGAATGACTTCCAAGTTCTTGGCCTAGATGAGTGGGTCTGAATAGAGGATTTTGCAATTTTTCTTTCCCTGGGCATCACTTGGCAACATGTGGAGGCATTTTTGATTGTATAGCTGGGGAACAGGACATGCTACAGAAATCCACTGGGTAGAGGCCTGGGATGCTGCTAAACATCCTGTAACACATGGTACTCCCCCACCCCCAATAATTAGCCAGCCCCAAATGTCAACAGGGCCAAGACTGGTTTGGCACTGGCCCAGAAGAACAGGTTTCATTTACTGAGATGTGGAGAATGCAGGAGGTGTGGCTGGGAGAAGCGGGAACTCCATCTGGACATGTCAGACTGGAGGCGCCTGTTGGATGTTCGAGGGGAGAGACAGGCCACTGGGTATGTGAGTTTGGAGTTGAGCAGAGGCCCAGACTGGAGATCAATTTTGGGTGTCTTCATTGTGTGGATAAGATTTAAGTCCACCTGGTGGACTTGGAGATGAGTAAGGAAGGTGTAGATAGAACAAAAAAGGGATCTAGTACTTGATTCCTAACTCACTCAGACCTCAGGAGATTTCCAGATGAGAAGGAAACTGAAGAGAGACTTAGAAATGGCAGGTGAATGACAAGAACCTAGAGAAAGTGTTCCAGAAGCTCAAGAACAGTTTTAGGTCCTAAGGAGTGATCAACTATGTTCAATACTTTTGAGAAGTCAAGTGAGATAAGGACGCAAACTGAACATTAAACTTTGTACACTAGTCATCAGTGACCTTAGCAAGTTCTCTAGGCACAAACACAGGGGCAAAAGCCCAGTTACATCAGCATCAAGAGACATTGTGTGAGAAAAAAAGTAGGACAGTGACAACAGGTAATATCCCAAGAAGGCAATAAAAATGCCCAAATCCCAAACTTTGAGGAAATATTTTCATGTAGTTGTTTTCAATCTTGCTTGTACATATCTGCATACACAATGGGATGTGACATTAGTGTATATGCAGTTTAGTTGCACTTCTATTTTTTCTTACTTAATTTTTATGTTTTTAACTGTATTATTTTCACCACACAATTAATAGCTTAAACCACACAACTTCATTGTCTTATAGTTCTAGGGGTCAGAATTTTAGTATGGTCTCACTTGGCTAAAATTAAGGTGTGGGCAGGACTGTTTCTTTTCTGAATTCTTGAGGAGAGAATCAATTTGTGCTCATTTGAGTTGTTGGCAGAATTCAGTTCCCTGTGATTTTAAGACTGTAAGCTCAGGGCTAGTCCCAGCTTCTAGAGGTGGTCTGCATTCCTTGGCACATGGCTCCCTCGCACCATCTTCAAAACCAGCAGTGGTGGGGTGGGTCCCTCTGCAAGTCTGAGTCTTTGCTCTTTCTTTTTCTGTTACAACTCCCTGATGGACTCATTTGCTTTCTTTTTCCACTTCTAAAGACTCATGTAATTATATCCCACCCATATAATCCACCCAGATAATGTCCTCATTTCAAAGTCCTTAACCTTAATAACATCGGCAAAAGTCCCTTTTGCTATTTAATGTGACATACTCATTCACAGGTTCTGGGGATTAGTGCATTGATATCTTTGGGTGACCATTATTCTGCCTACTACATTAACATTAAACATTCTTTGATAACATAATTTAATGGGTGTATATAATTAACTCTGTGAGTGTATTAGAATTAAATAAACATTGTTTTCATTTTTGGATATTTTTACATTTTTAAATTTTGCTATCTTAAGTAATATGACATCATTTGCCTTCACTTTTTGTTATATTCTTAAGTGAAATTATTTACATCTTTTTGACATTAGCTGGCAGAACTTATTTTCTCCCCATTTTCTGCCTTCCAAGTCATTTTCTCAGCTGCAAGGAACATGGCCACCTGTCATTTTCAGTCCTAGGACAATTGCCTAAATGACTTATGGATGAATCAAGTGATCTTTTTAAATTAATATTTTAATCCACTCATGGTTGTTAATATTGCAATGGTCTTTGCTCTCTCCCTTTTCTAAATCATCTTGTGTACAACCACTAGATAAGACAGAAAAGGAAACTGGGGCACAGAGAGGTTAAGCTACTTGGTAAAGATCAAACAGCCAGTGAGTGGAGGAGCCAGGATTAGACCCAGGAGTCTGGAGCCAGATTATACACCCAACCTCTGTACTTGTCTCCTTTTTTTTTTTTTTCTGTATTCCTTTCCTGACTGCTTCTTTTTTCAAAGCCAAGTAGAAGTAACCTCTGTCTTTCCTCTATAGGTTTCCACTGTGTGTCCACAGTAATTTTGTGACACCTCTGTGGATGGTTCTCTCTACTACATCTAGTTTGTAAGGATCGTGAAGGACCTGTGTTTACTACTAACAACACTATGACCTATAACTCACTTTAAGTATTTACATGCAGAAAAGTAGTGGCCATTTAGACAATGTCCTAAGCCCTGGACCAGAATATCTCCTGGGGATATACCTCAAAGAAGTTGTTGTAAAGAGTAAATAGGATGATTTATATAAAGCCGCTAGATCAGTGCTTGGCAAGCATTAAATGCCACAGAAGTGTTTGCTGTTACTGTTTGAGTGATAGTCTTGAAGGAGGAGTGAATACCACCAAGTACAAATAGGAATCTGAGGGTAGAAGGCAGGTGAGGAGAGTGTACCAGGTAGGTGGAAATATGACGGGTTTGTGAGTAAAGGTGTTTAAGTATGAAATTTATACAACTGCCCCATCACAGGCAAGAAGGGGGTGTGAAGGTAAGAAATCATGTTAAGTCCCACATCACAGTGGGCCTTATACGGTGTGCTAAACTGTCTTGTTGATAAGGAGGAGCTAAGAGGTGATTTAATCAGAGTTATGCTTTAGAAAGATTTCCTGGCAATTGTCCAATAAATGGCTGCATGCATTCAAAATGAGAGGCATCTAAAGAAATCAATTAAGAAAAGAGAATGAACACAACTGCATTGGGGCAGGCAGGGGAGGTAGATGAAGAAGGTAGAAGTTACACCAACTGATGTCTTGAGTGGACAGGAGGGTGAAAGGAGGCACTGGATCTACTGAGTGAATAATGACATTATTCTCTGGACCATGCACCCGGAAGGGGTAGGCTGGAGGGAATGCGATGCAATGCTGAGTTCCAGGTGCCAAGGACACCCAGGTGGAGATGTCTAGTAGGCAGCTGGAAATGCAGGTCTGCCCCGGCTGAATCAATTGGAAAGTCATAAGCATGGATAGATAGATAGTGGTCAAAGTGGAGGGTGAGGTTTTATAGTAATTATTTCTTTGAATGGCAATTAAACTGCAAGCACAGTTAACATTCAATGATATATTGGGAAAGAATTAGAATTAGAAGGATATATTGTGTCTTTGGAAATGCAGAACTTGAGTGACAGTAAGAATAGCTATTTAGTGACAGAAATAGAAGAGGCAGGAGGAGGTGGAATGAGAAGCATTAAAATAGATATCCTTTTGGGCGCCTGGGTGGCTCAGATGGTTAGGCGTCTGCCTTCGGCTCGGGTCATGATCCTGGGGTCCTGGGATCGAGTCCCACATGGGCTCCCGGCTCAGCAGGGGGCCTGCTTCTCCCTCTGACCCTCTCCCCTCTCATGCTGTTTCTCTCTCGCTCGCTCTCTAAAAAATAAATAAATAAAATCTTAAAAAAAAAATAAAATAGATATCCTTTTTCCAGAAATGGAAATTTTCCTTAACTGTTTGGACATTTTCCCTCACATCCCTTCTAGATGTATCTACAACCTCAGCTGCTATCTGCCACATTAAATTTTAGACACTCTTGGATTAACAGATTGAATGTTAATATGGACACTAATCCCAAAGGCTGTCTCACATAATAAAATTTAACCCCCCCTAAGATTGAGTTACTCAGTCGTACTGGTTGAGACTCATTCTGAGATCGAATGGCTATTCTGCTGCATTGTTATGCCGCTTTTGTCCTGCAGGTGTCACCATTAACTCACAGTCCTGGCCTCAGCCCGACGCTTGCGCAGCTAGGGAGGCCAAGCATTCGTCCACACAGGCCTTGCCTGTGTCCTGTGTCATGTGTCCAATGCAGGCATATTGGGAAGATTCTGAGGACAGATTATATAGTAAAATGAGGGAGACACTTACATTCTAGTGAAACTTTTATTTGGGTGAGAGGAAAACTATATATAGAATAGAATTTCAGATGGAGAAATATCTGGATTTTTGGTATTCTCTGCTGCCAAACTGTAGAGACTAGCATTTTAATAGACAGCAAAGTATCTGGGTTGGGTTTTCCAATTTCTTATTTGTCACAACTCTATATGATCAGTGTTTGTGCTTTTAGGGCAAATCCGTAGGGAGGCTCAAAATCAAGGGTGAGTATGCACATTTACCAGGTAATATGGCTGTCTGAGGTCCTGTTTTCTGCTTGTCACAGAAGTGATCTTTGAACATGGACACTTTCTGCTTTTTAGCAGTGGCCCAATGCTCTGCTGAGAGGAGAGACAGATCAGCAGAACTTTCCCTGAGCCAGAAATCACGGATTTTGGAGTGGTGTCTCTGACTGGCTATCATTTGAACCTGGCTGATCCTTATGGCACCATCTCAATTTTCCTTCTGTTGAAAGGAAACTGCTTACCAAAATATTTGAGTGAAAAGAGATGTTATATTAAGTTGGATACATATTTCTGACTGTGTGTAATTCTGGATATATAGAGAGAGGCAGAAATGGGCAGCAAAAGAATGTTATAGGTGGTAATTACTGGGGGGTGGGATTTTGAGAGTTTTTTAAAGGCACTTTTTTGTATTGTTTGAATTTTCCTCAGGTAATATATCATTTTTTAAAACAGCTTTTTTGAAGTATAACTTATATACCACAAAACTCACCCATTTCAAAGCAATATGTAACTTTTACAAAAGCTGTCACACCTTTAAAAATCATGAACAGATCAGACAAAAGATAAAATGGGCTTCACAGAGCATGCCTTTCCTGTACTTTACTGTTGTGGGAAAAGTGAGATGTGTGGAGACTTTTAAAAGATTTTTCTGTATGAAGGTGACATATAAGCTCAACTAGCAATTTTTAAAAACAAAAGCAATGTTTGCTTTAAAATTGTTCTTCCTTCTTTTCAGCTTTCAGTCCCTGGGCACAGGGACAATGCCATACACCTTTGTTTCAATAAAGCAAGGCGTGCAATTCAACAACTTTGGTGTTTTCTGGAATAGTTCAGAACTTCGGCGTTTTTAACCTTAAACTCTTTCAAAGACTCCAAAAGTTTCAAGATTGCAGTCTTGGGTTGGAAAACTCCCAAGAGCAATTTCCTAAAAAATTTTGCTGTTTCTATTTCAGGAGAGAAACTGATCACATAATAGAATTTGATTTACAGAATTTCCTGTTTTGTAACTAGGCACAAACTAAAAGTAAAAGAAGCATTTCATTAAAGCAACTAAACTGTTCAAAGGATACTTCTGAAAGACAAGTAAAGAATTGAGGAAAACTTATTTTATTTTAATGGTTTTTTTTTTTTTCAGTTAATGATGGCATCATGAGAAAAATTACACCCAAAGTGAAAATCTAGTGTTTCACATTTATATGATTTCTTTGACTCCATATTAAGTGGGAAAATTTGCCCAAATGTTGAGAGTTGTGATGATCTTTCAAAAAGTCCAGAGAAAGAGATTTAAGGAAGGTTTTTGAAAAGCTCATATTGTAACAGTTTAATCACCTTGATAATGATATGTCAAGTAAGAAGGTTATAAGAATGTATAATAATGATTACATTTAAAGCAAGGTCATACATCAAATGGTATAATTCCAGTTATAACTTGGGAGTCGTGAGAGGCTTGGTGATGTACATCTGTGAAATGACCACTCACTGTAGGCGGCCCCATAGATCCATTTGAGTGTGCCCTTATCCTTCTGCAAAAGCCTCTGTCCATTTCAGTTACAGGCTGCAAGTGTTTATCCAAGGGTCTGGGCTTGGTGGGGTTTCTAACTTGAGGTTAACTTCTATTTTCTCCATTGTTCTTTTTAAATATTCTCTTTTAAAAAGATTTATTTATTTTAGAGAGAGAAAGAGAGAGCAAAGAGAGGAGCAGAGAGAGATGGAGAGAGAGAATCTCAAGCAGACTCCCCACTGAGCACAGAGCCCCGATGTGGGATTTGATCTCAGGACACTAAGATCATGAGCTGAGCTGAAATCAGGAGTCAGATGCTCAACTGACTGAGCCACTCAGGTGCCCCTTTCATTAAATACTCTTGGAGATTTTCCTCTTCCAGGCTTTATTTTCATCTTTGGAAGATCAGAGAATTTTCAGATTTCTTTCAGGGATTAAAAAAAAAAAATTCTAGCTTGTTCTAGTTCACTCTTTTACTGTTTTGATTTAAAATTCTTCTCTTTCTATTGCTCAGGCTCATCTCTGGGCTTGAGGGACCTGCTGTACAGAGGGGGCAAGGTCGTATTTATCCACCTTAAAATATGAATATGGAAGTCTCCTTGGGAACAATTGACCGAAGATGTACAAATGGGTAGTAGGGGATACATTTGTAATAACATTTCTAGGACAAAGTCAACTTGCGTTTTCATAAGGGCATGGCATATTAATCTTAAAGGGTGTTGGGTCATTAAGTTCAGCACTTCCCATTTGTGTTTTGCCTTGTTTTGTTTTTTAGTTGATAAAATTAAGAACCGGATAAAGTAACTGATTTTCTCAACATCACAAGGCAAATTAATGGCAGGCCAAAATTGGAACTCAGGATTTTAGATCACCAATTATTTTCCAGTATGCCATGACTGCTGGCCCATGCCGACTGCATATATAACTTGATAAAGAGAAAATTTCTTTTTTAAAATACAGTTTTAAATTGTTCTTAAGAAATATTAATAGAGAATAGAAATGGATAAATATTGAAGCTGCTTCATAACTTTCTTTTCTTATATATAAGAATATTTTAAATCTATATCATTCATAAATCCTAATATCTGATCAATTTTGCACTTAACATTTCTTTAGACATATCACAGATATTTAACTATGCTCCTGTTGTTATCATGTTTCTCTCATACTGCAGAATGCACAACTGGTTCTTCATAAATATATGGTTTTAAATTATCACTAAAATAATTATCTTTTTCTTATGGTGAAGCTTGATCTCATAAAAAGATACCACTCTTGTAGGTAATTCCATTTTTAGATAATGAGACTAAATGAAGTAGTAAGTTAATATGTTTTCCACAAGGAAAAATTATTTCATTATATGGAAGAGATTTCTATAATGTATAAATTACAATTGAAAAAAAAGTATTATTTTTTTTAATGAAAAATGGACTTCTCTGCTGGTTTGTTTCATTCTTTCCACCATGATTTCTTTCTTTTTTTTTTTTTAAGATTTTATTTATTTTTTTTTGAGAGAGAGAGCAAGAGCAGAGGGAAGAGGCAGAGGGAAAAGCAGACTCCTCGCTGAGCAGGGAGCCTGATGTGGGGTTTGATCCCAGGACCCTGGGATTATGACCTGAGCGGAAGGCAGATGCTTAACCAACTGAGCGCCCAGGTGCCCCACCAATGACATTCTTGCTTGTATTTCTTCTCATTCAATCAGCATAAGAGTAATCAAATCATATTTCAATATTTCTACTTTCCTAATGGTCAAACCAGCCTCTTATTCCGAAGTTTCTGTTTATAAAAATTTCTTACACTAAAATCCTGGAATCACATTTTATTTCCCATTTTTTTTTTTATCTTTTGTATTACCCTTTAATCCTTTTCTTCCTCCTTCCTCCTTTCCCCATCTGCACCTTTCTTCATTATGTGCCAATTGCAATGGCCACCTACTGGGTTTTTCTGCCACGATTATTTCTCCTGTCTACTTCATTCTTTGTATCTCTGTCAGATTTATCTTTAGCCACTTTCTATCTCATTAATATATAATTGCTCCCATGCCACCTGCAGGGTTGAAACCAGATTCTCTCCTCTCTCATTGTTAAGTTACTGTGTAATCTAACCTGTCAGTCATCTTTTACTTCCATACTGCATGTAGTCCTTTAGTGAGGTTAGTTTTTTTCTGCTATGATTTATGCTGTTTTCCCATCACTGGCCTCTTTCTCTTATTCTCTCTATAAGAGCTCCTCCAGATACAAATCAAGGTTCTTTGAACATGTTCCCTGACAGCTTCAATCCGTAGTGATCTCTGTCACCTTCAACCAGCCCAAGCAGCTGCATCTCACAGTTTAGAAGACATTATGTGCTGTGGTTTTTGCACAAGCTTAGGTCTTGATCCCCACAAGCATTGTGCCCTCATTGAGAATAGGGACTCTGATGGTCTCTGACATGGCATAAGCAATATATGCCCAGCTGGAGCTCCAGGAACACTACTACAATAATTACATTTCAGGGTGGGTTTCTACCTGTGGGGTTACTATAACCCCACAGAAGCTCTTATTCATTTGATATGGGAGTTGACTGTTATTTCTTATTTGTGCTTAAAAAAGATTAACATGTTAAAGAAGCCTATGATAAAAGCAAAACAAGATAAGTTGACTGTGAAGTCAAAGAATAGCACTGTTAAGAAACCTGTCTGTAGGCTTAAAGAGGTTTGTTGGGGATACAAGCTTGCCATTATATGAAGATAAATTAAGGAACTAACTACACTAAACAGAGACAATCTGTTAAAGCCAACATTAATCAAACCCAAATTACGTTTCTTTTGATTTAGCACCCAACTATGAAGGCATAGAGTGGAGAACAAAAACAGTTCTTTGCCTTCAGCTGTTAATCTACAAGGGCTCAAAAAATATGGTCATTAATATATTATTGATCAGAAGCTGATCTTCGTAAACTGGAAGCAACAGTTACAATGTACTAGACTGCAATTAATCTCAGTTTTTTCTCTGAAGCTAGTTGAAAGCTTGTCACCAGTTAGGAAATAGAACAAGTTCATATAAAACTGTCTGTGGATAAAACATATGAAGAGCATTTACACATATAATAATACTATCACTCATCTTTGATGTGCCATACAAAGCAAGCATGATGAATTTTATTTTGCACTAGCATTTCAGAAAGAGCAAATCTCCTGCTCTGGCAAAGAAGCCAGACCAAGTCTTAGAAACCGTGAGTAAGACATAGTTAAATCTATCTAAAATGGCTAGAAAAGAGTTTTATTAACTGTTTTAGAGTCCCTTAACAATATTAGATATATATTAGCTGTGCACTGTTAGTTTTAAGCTTATTTACAATAAAAGCACTTTGTACATTATATAATTAAAATTGGCTTCATATATTTCAGCAAATTACAGCTCTAACATAGGGTCATATTCTATTGCTGCACATCAATGGTTCTCCATATAGCTTCTTATAAGGTATCCAAGATCTATAAAGAACTTCTCAAACTCAACACCCCAAAAACAAATAATCAAGTAAAAAAATGGGCAGAAGACATGAACAGACACTTCTCCAAAGAAGACATACAAGTGGCTAACACACCTGAAAAAATGTTCATCATCATTAGCCATCAGGGAAATCCAAAGCAAAACCACGCTGAGATACCACCTCACACCAGTTAAAATGGCAAAAATTGACAAGGCAAGAAACAACAAATGTTGGTGAGGCTGTGGAGAAAGGGGAACCCTCTTACATTGTTGGTGGGAATGCAAGTTGGTACAGCCACTTTGGAAAACAGTGTGGAGGTGCCTCAAAATTTTAAAAATAGAGCTACCCTATGACCCAGCAATTGCACTCCTGTGTATTTACCCCAAAGACACAGATGTAGTGAAAAGAAGGGCCATATGCACCCCAATGTTCATAGCAGCAAAGTCCGCAATAGCCAAACTGTGGAAAGAACCGAGATGCCCTTCAACAGATGAACGGATAAAGAAGATGTGGTTCACATATGCAATGGAATATTACTCAGCCATCAGAAAGGATGAATACCCAACTTTTACATCAACATGGATGGAACTGGAGGAGATTATGCTAAGTGAAATAAGTCAAGCAGAGAAAGTCAATTATCATATGGTTTCACTTACTTGTGGAACATAAGGAATAGCATGGAGGACATTAGGAGAAGGAAGGGAAAAATGAAGGGAGGGAAATGGGAGGGAGAGATGAACCATCTGAGAAACAAACTGAAGGTTTTAGAGGGGAGGCGGGTGGGGGAATGAGTTAGCCTGGTGATGGGTATTAAGGAGGGCATGTACTGCATGGAGCACTGGGTGTTATACGAAAACAATGAATCATGAACACTACATCAAAAACTAATGATGTATGGTGACTAACATAACATAACAAAATAAAATTAAAAAAAAAGAATAATCTGGAGAATTTGTGAAAAATAACAATGACTGTGCCTCACTCATGCCAATTAAATCAGAATCTCTGAGTGGGTGCTTCATATCTGTGTTTAAAAAAAAAAGTTCTGGCAGTTATAATGTTCAACCAGGATTGAGAATTAGTAATGAAAGGTTACATTGAATTGAAATGATTGATACTGTTTTATTTACTTTTGTATTTTTTCTTCAAAGAAGGAAGAAGACAGAATATGCTAAAACAAAATGAAAACCAAATAATTAGAACTTTTTGATAATCAGAATAAATGATAAATGGGACTTAACAGTATCAATCTCTATGGCTTTGATAGCTTCTAATTCTTTTCTTTGTGGACTTTGGTATTGAAGTAGGGCCTTAGAGGCACTTTAACACTTTTAGGGCACTGAGTGTTTATTTAATACATAATTTATACAGCTTAATCTATTTCTAGTGTCATGAAACAGTTAAAGGAACCCTGGCAGCATGCTACTACCAAAGAGTGACTTATAATATAGCCAATGACAAGAATAAAGATGATTGTATGACTATGGCTAGTTATATAATTTCTCATCTCATTCTGGCAAATGAGAATAATAGGGTACACTCTAAGGACTGCTAATATTTTAAGACTAATTTTACATAGAAATATACAGGGATCGAATGTCAATTTAAAGTGAAATGAAGAACCATAAAAATTTTAAAATTATTTATCATAGTGGATTTTCTATCAATCCTTCTACCTTAAAGGAGAAATATAAATGAAAGTATATTCTTGGAGAGACTGTAATTTATGTCTGCCAAAGCCAACATTCTCACAGAGACTCAGATTTAAATAGCAGCTTATCTGCTCAATGGGCCAAGTGAAAATCAACTTCTTTCTGGAGTGAATTTACATTTTTAATCAAAAATGGCTATGCAGTATTTCACAATCAGAACTCTACACTTTGTATCTTTTATATGAATTGAATAGAGAAATAGGACTTGATTCTTTGATTTGAATTGGTTGATCCTGTTATTCATCTCAGAAGGATTTTCATAAATATAAAATTAGCTTTCTAGAATTGCATAATTTTGTTTCAGAGAAAGCTGTAATAATATCATTTTTTGAGTCAGAAACATAAAGAAAACTTACACAAAGCTGAATCTTTATCCTTTCAATTATCTTATTGTTGAAAAGACTACATCTTATTTTTCCTCAGTGATGATTCTAGATTGAAATTTTACATCAAGTGTTTTAAAAAATTACTGAGAGGGTTTCAAAAACTATTATAAGTTCTTTATAGGTTTTGGATACTAGCCCTTTATCTGATATGTCATTTGCAAATACTTCTCCATTATGTCAGTTGTCTTTTGTTTTTTTTTTTTTTTTGACCGTTTCCTTTGCTGTGCAAAAGCTTTTTATCTTGATAAAGTCCCAATAATTCATTTTTGCCCTTGCTTCCCTTGCCTTTGGTGGATGTTTCTAGCAAGAAGTTGCTGCAGCTGAGGTTGAAGAGGTTGCTGCCTGTGTTCTCCTCTAGGATTTTGATGGACTCCTGTCTCACATTTAGGTCTTTCAACCATTTGGAGTCTATTTTTGTGTGTGGTGTAAAGAAATGGTCCAGTTTCATTCTTCTGCATGTGGCTGTCCAATATTCCCAACACCATTTGTTGAAGAGACTGTCTTTTTTCCATTGGACATTCTTTCCTGCTTTGACAAAGATTAGTTGGCCATAGAGTTGAGGGTCCATTTCTGGGCTCTCTATTCTGTTCCATTGATCTATGTGCCTGTTTCTGTG
>NC_138372.1:100230703-100246630 GCF_054177405.1 Leptonychotes weddellii | reverse complement strand
GCTGGAAGTCCGGAATTGTGATGCCGCCAGCTTTGCTTTTCTTTTTCAACATTCCTCTGGCTATTTGGGGTCTTTTCTGGTTCCATACAAATTTTAGGATTATTTGTTCCATTTCTTTGAAAAAAGTTGATGGTATTTTGATAGGGATTGCATTAAATGTGTAGATTGCTCTAGGTAGCATTGACATCTTCACAATTTGTTCTTCCAATCCATGAGCGTGGAACATTTTTCCCTTTCTTTGTGTCTTCCTCAATTTCTTTCATGAGTATTTTATAGTTTTCTGAGTGTTATACCCAAACAATGAATCATGGAGCATTACATCAAAAACTAATTATGTAATGTATGGTGATTAAGATAACATAATAAAATAACATTAAAAAAAATAAAATAAAAAAAACCCCCAAAACCCCAAAACTATTATATATCTTTATTACTGTAAAAACTTGAACCAGGTGAGCACTTTAAAATTTCATAAAATTTGAAGTAAGGAAAGAAAGAGGAACTAATAGAAATATGATATTGAGATAGTCACAATTGTTCAGTGTCAGTATGTACTATGTATTTATATGTCTCTCTATATATTACTAATGTTTTATTCACCCTCATCAAACCTCCAAAATATTGTTATTTTCACTTGTGACAATGACATTAGATCTCAGGGAGTTTATGTTATGTGCCAGAAATCACAGATTATACCCAAAGCATACTTCTTTCCCCTGTGGGAAAAGGGATGTACTATATCTAAACCCTGTGCTAAAGAGGAACAAAATAAAGGTAAAGATTGACATTTTCCTCATGACTCTCAAGGTTTAGCCATGGACATGGAAGATAAAAATCTAATGAAACATCTATAATGCAATTGGATAAATGTTTAATGAATGTGTCATGAGAACATTGTTGCTGGGCATTTAATTTCTGAGTCAGCTTTCCAGAATCACTGGTATGTGTGCAGAACATTGTTTACCTCACCCTCTTTTCCTCCATGCTCTGGCTTTACCTGCAGCCTGCAATTCCTTGAATGCAGTCTGAATTGATGGACAGGTGTCCCCTACCTGTAATGGCCTTTCCCCATGTCTATCTATTTACCTAGATGCAAATTCCTACTGCCTGCCAAAATACTAATCAAACATTTTAGACTCTGCTTTCCTACTGCTCATCAGTTGTTCCGTAATCCCATATCTCTAGTGATATTCCCCTCACTAAGTTTTAAATTTCACATAAATTTTTCAGTACCAGATCATAAGCCCCTAAAGGTTGGAGGCATAGCTCCTTTATTTGTGAATTGCCACCTTCCAGCTTCATATCAGGCATTCAGCTAGTGCCCAATAAATGTGTTTTGAATATATAGCAATGATTGAATAAAAGCACAAATTATGCCTGGGATAGTGAGGAAAGACTACAGAAATCATAATCATGAAATTTTAACTGGGTCTCCCAGGTAGAAAAGTAGCAAGACACCTCACATGAGGTGGTAACATGAGGAAAATCGTGGGAGAGATTAGTCTGGTAGGTAAGTCCAGTAAACAGGAATGAGGGAATGGGACAGTGGCTGAGGCCATTCTGAAAATGTAGCTAAGAGTTGTGTTATCAAGCTCATCATAGTGCAGAGCCTCAAGAATTTGTCTGCAGACTGAGCTTAAGAAACTCTGGGCACATGTTGTGATGAGCACTGGGTGTTATATGTAACTAATGAATCATCAAACACTACATCAAAAACTAATGATGTACTATACAGTAGTTAACTGACCATAAAATAAATAAATAAATAAATAAATAAAAAGAAACTCTGGGCTAGTGCCATGCTGTGAAGAATATTGTAAGTGAATTTTATCTTAGGTGTGTGGAGGAATAATTGGAGCAAGGAAGACTGAAGACTGGGAGCCCAGATGGGAGGCTATGTAGGGGGGTCTCCTGAGGCAAGATGGAAGCCTGGAGACAAACAAGGTGGTGGGGCTGAGGTACAGGTGGTTTCCAGAAGCGATTTCACCATCAGAACCCAACAAATCAGCTACATCCAATTTCGGTCTAGTCCTGTGAAGATTTGCCAAGAAACTGAAAGAACATTCAGTCATTCAACCAATACAGTACTCAACATATGCCAAACACTGGTCTGAGATCTACAGTACTGGGTTTCTCTGGGGAATACAGTAATGAGCAAAAACAAAGTCCTGGTCTCATGCCATCAATATATGACTGGAGAAACAGACAAAAGCAAACACATAGGTAAAGGATTTTAAAATGGAAACTACATTTGAGGAATACTCTTGAGTGAGGTGCCAGCCCAAATGCAAACATTTGAAAGGCAATAAGGAACATTTTCCACATTAGGAATAAAAGATTTCAGTGTGGGTATATAATTTTTCTCCATTTTCCCAGGACAATACTTGTCATACCTTCAGGTTCTCCACAGAGATATGGAGGGTCTTACCCAGTTGCCTGGGCTCAACTTGGGGGGACACAATGTATGTGGGCGATGGACATATTTAAGATGATGTCATTTGTTTGAATTATTGCATCTTTGGAGGTTTAGCAACCCAAATTGATTTGTGTTATCTTCCTTTATCAATCCTATGTATGAGAAAGAATTTAGAATGTACTATTGGAAGGTACAACCTAGAATATTGGTGTATCACAAATAATTATGTTATAAATGTTTCAATGGCCAAGTCATGTGAATTTTCATAATATAGTATTAAATCTACCTGATACAGTCTCAATTTTTGCATTTGTAAAGCTTTATCCAGTGATGATCCTTACATATGTAGAAATCTGACACTTTGTACTAGATATGAAATTAATGGCTTAAAAAGAAAGGAACAAGGTTATAATTTGGAAATATGTCACATTTGCTGACTGAACAATTGAGTCTTCTTTGCAATTTTATTCATTAACTATTTCATACAACTATCATGGTTTTTTCTTCATAATGTTTCCTATTCTATTATCTTCTATATGTTAAAAGCTTATTTACTATTCATTCGTTTCTTATGCTTCCAACTAAGATAGAAACAATGTATTCTCAATGCAATGTTAACATACCCAAGATTTCACAGCAACAAACTTCCTCAGTGAGAAAAACAGCTCTGTGTTCTTCAATTATTGTAAACTGGTCTATTCATGGTTGACAAAACTTCTGTAATCTGTATATGGCTTAAATCCAGAAATAAAGAAATAGAATAAAACCATAGCTATGGGCATAGAAAAAACAATATTCATTTATGGGAAGCTTTGGTCAATGACATTTCTAGTTCTCTCTGAGGTGTAAATCCCCAGGTGGCAATCAACTCTGTCTGGAAACTGGATTTATGGGTCCAAGAGTGTGTTCCAGTCCAAAACATTTTGAGAATTATGGAATTTTAGAGTTGACAAGATACTTGTGGAGCAAACTTAAGTCTAACTTTTACAATGTACACATTTAAAAACTGAATTTGAGCTTCTGAAGCCAATCTAAAATAAAAGGAAGCAGGCATATATGCATACAAGTAAAAATGTTGTTCTCCTAAATGTTTGTGAACAAATACATCTATAGTAAATTTTTAAGTGTACTTCATCTAAAGACTTCTATTGGCTTTTGAGTAACATTTATTATAGTTTCATTTGGTTTCTTTTAGAAAAGTTTTGTTAAAGATATAGTAGTCAAATGCCATGCTTGTCTCCAGTGATAAAAAGAAATCAGTGAGGTCATATTGTTGTGTGAAGTGTAAGGACCAAGGGCAGGCCGCCCCAATAATGTTCACTTTGGCATGAACATTATTTTGAGTTAAAAGCATTCCAAACCCAGCAGATTCAGAAAAAGCTCTTTACCTACCCCTCAATTGCCTGCTTGTACCAGTAAGAGAGCTATTGATAGAGATTCCTCTTTACCTAAGAAATGTCAACATAATAGAACAACTTTTATTTTTCAAATGCCTTCTTTTACATTCTTGCTAATGGTCTTTCTCCCCTTTGTAGCCTCAGACCCCTACCATATAACCATCATGTTGCCTGACTGTCTTTGGAATTTCCATGTCTGTGTGGATTCCCTGTACATACACTATTAAATTTGATTTTCTCCTTTAATCTGTCTCATGTCAATTTGATTCTTAGTCCAGCTGGAAGGATCTTGAAGAGTACAGTAAATTCTTTCTCCCCAACAGAACTAAATTATTTTCTCGTTCTTTGTCCAGCTAGTCAGATGTGCACCCTCCATCTTTGCCCTCAGGTTCATCCCAGCTCAGCTTCTGAAGTGACTTCCACTGAGTAAGAAAGCATAAGGCTCAGGCTTAAGCACATCAAAGGCTGGCCTCTTGTGCTTTCCTCACTATTTCCCATCTTCAGTCTTTTTCTTTTTTTTTCTTTTTTAAAAGATTTTATTTATTCATTTGAGACACAGAGATACAGAGAGAGAGAGAGCATGAGCAGGGGGGAGACAGAGGGAGAGGGAGAAGCAGGCTCCCTGCTGAGCAGAAAGCACGATGCGGGGCTCGATCCCAGGACCCTGGAATCACGACCTGAGCCGAAGGCAGATGCCTAACCATCTGAGCCACCCAGGCGCCCCTTCAGTCTTTTTCAACTAACCTGACACTTTATGCCAAGGACTAGTTTGGAAGAACATAGCCTAACTTGGCTGAGAGCCCACTTCAGACTTTAGCCTGTATTAATCTCTCTTTTATCTCAATTTTCACCTGTTAATCTCCTTCTTGGATCCAGGTCCTTAGCATCCTGCTAGCTACAGTCCACTCTGAACAAGTCCCAGATTCCTAATGTGTCTATGAAATTGATTTCATTTGAGTGAAAACTCTGGAAGCTGAGGGAAAGGTGGGTCTTGTGTGAGGTCATGTAGGCATGCATCCTCCCAAGATTCCTTTTATCTCCTCAGAATCTATCTCACATGTCTCCCTCTTTACATACTACTCTCACAAACAAATCTACACTTTATGGCCAAGATAGGCACATATTGGAATTTTTCGTCCTTTTTGATTTTGGTCTTTCCAGTGATTTCTGTCTTCAGCGATTTCTGCCATCTTACTTAGAAATCCCATGGTACACATTATATCAAGTTTATTCCTTACTTTTGTCTTCACAGTCAGGTGGTTTAGTTTTTGCACTTCTCTTCAGCATATTTCTTCCCTCTACTGGGTCTAAATTTGTTGCTTTCTTTCCTTCACAGCATGAGCTCTGAATTTCTACATTATGCTGCTTTTATCTGAAATACTCTATACTTTTTCCACTTTAAAAGTTTTAGTAGATGTATAAATTGTGCATAATACCCCATTAAGGAGATTTTATGGAATTGATCTCAGAAGGAGTCATCTGACCCAATGAATATCGTCCACTGTGACAATGTCGTAAAATTATGGTGCATGAAGGAAATGTGAGATCATGTCATTATTACCGTGGGTTTAAATTCGACTAAAGTATTTTAGCAGGTAACTTGGGTAGGTGACGGAGCATTTAGAACTTGGAAGAAATATAATAAATGCAGTATGCTGGGGAAGAGGACATCTACTTTTTCCCCTTCTCGTGTTTCTCCAACATTTCTTCTCAGGCTTACTGTATCCTTAACAAGGGAGTGTTGCATCTCCATTATAGGCATTTCTCCCCTTTCCTTTGTGCCTTTCCACAGAAAAGGGAGGAGCAAATTTAGTGGGTTGGTGATTGATATTCCTGAACCAGAGTCACTCTGTGGTGACCCACAGTGATGGCTGGGCCAGCCATGCTCTTTCTGTCCTGTGTGCAGCTGGCCAGCAATCTGGTTGCTAAGTGGCTTTGGCGTGGTCTCCAGTCCTGGGGATATCTGAAAATAAGCTTAAGAAGGAGGACCCTATGATTTAGATATGGAAGCAGGCAGTAAAAGGCTCTGCTTTGGCCTCAGGACTAAACCAAGTTGTCCATTCCAGTTTTTTTAAAAAACTCTGTATTGGGAGTCACGGAACGCTGGTACACACTAATAACAGCTTCTCAATTGGCTTTGACCCTCATCTATGTTTATGAGGGATAGGAGTATGGGTGTAAGCCTTGGCCAAAAAGTCCCTATGCCAAGCCTTTGTCTAAAGTTCTAAATCTTATGGATTTTCTCTGCCTTCTGTGCCATCTACTTCTAATCAGATGCCATGGACATCTGCCACCTGTCAGGAAAGTGCTGGGTGATTTTTGTATGATCTGCAGTCTTCAGCCACCTTCAAATGAGGCATCATTAGCTCCATCTTGCAGAGAAGTGAGTGTTTTTTCCCAATGGCAAAGAGAAAGGGGGCAAGTAAGGAGGTGAGTACAGGCTCCCATGTCCAAAGCTTGCCGTCTTCCATTGAACCACCCTGTCCCTGTATAAGGCCTATGGTGACTGGTGGGTTTTCTCTTGGGTTGTCCCCTGCATCACATTACACTTGCTGCCAGTTCATCCCAGGCCCCTCATTTCTTCATTTCTACACCACTATGAAAGCCTCAAGTTTCATCCCTTGTTCTGTTCCATTGTAATACCTTTGGCCAGATTGTGCCACTAAATTGCAACACTGATATCAATTCCCTACCATTGAACGTTTTAATTACTACCTAAAATAAGTACAAATCTATCAGGGAAGACAACCTATCCAGAGAGACAAACAATAAAAATAATAAATAATATATTGTATAGAATTATGTAGGTCTATGGCAAGTATTTAAAAATATATTTATGTATATGAGCAAAAACAGGGAAGGGAGGGGGCTTAGCAGTGCCAAATTACAGCAGTGGCTGTAATTTGAAACAGGAGGCCTCATTGAGGAGGTGCATTTGAGTCAAGACTTGAACTCAGGAAGGACATAGGCTTGTGTATGCCTGAGGGAGGCACAGAGCAGGCAAAGGGACAGCCCTTACAAACACCATAAGCTAGGAGTGTGCCTGGAATGTCAGAGGGTTAGCTTGGATGCTGATGTGGCCAGAGCAAAGAGACAGGCTCAGTTAGCACAGGATATTGCAGATCAAAAGAGTGGATTTGCTTTGTATTGTGAGTGATTTGCTTTTTGTTCTGAATCAACAGTGCAGGGGTTTGAAGAAAGAGGTGGCAGGATTGATCTGACAGGTTTTAAAATGATTACTGTGACTTCTGCATTTTCTGTCTTCTTCTGACTTCCCTGTTGACAACAGACTTAGGCCAGGAAGGGATAAGCAGGGAGTAGTCAGGAAGCCCTTGGTATAAACCAGACCAGAGACAGTGATGCCTCTGTTATACTTTGTGGTAGTGTAGGTTTTACCTGGGTGCACTTCCTATTGAAAATCACCACTTGGATGCAGGATTTAGAGAAAGGAAGAAGTCAATGATGTTCTCAAGATTTTTGGCCTAAGCAACTAGAAGAAAGGGCCATTGGTTGAGATGGAGGAGGCTGCGGGTGGAATGGGTTATGGAGGGATAATCAGGATCCAGATTTGCACATAAGTTCCAGAAGTCTACTGGACAGCCAAGGTAGCATATGAGGTAGGTAGCGGGCTTGGAGGCAGGAGTATGAGAGAGTAGTCTGGCCTGGTTGTGCAGCTCAGCTGTCACTGGCCTACAGAAAGTATTCACAGTCACAAGACTGGAAACAGCAAAGGGATTGAGAAGGAGCAGCCCTTTAGCAGAAGAGAAACCAGTGTGGAAAGTATATTGAGGAGGAGGGAGTCACCAAGAGGCTCAAATGTTGAAAAGTCAAATTTCAACACCAGCTCTAGCAGTGACAATACCAATGTACTGAACTTATCTTGCTTGCTGTAGCGACAGTTCAAAATGTGCTCCTCTGTCTTTATTTCATACATTTCTCTGGCATTTCAGAGTTACCTTTGCCTTTTACCTTAAGGAGGAAAATTGAGGGCAAAGAGTCATCTCACTCGCTTTCCTGGCTACCAAGAGACTGTCATAAATTGTTCCCAGCCTGTTTCACTGGGTCACTTTCTCACCTCCTGCTTAAAGTGACACCTTTCAATTGTGCACTGGTACCATTCAATCCCTTCCCTCCTCTGTAGGGTCTTCCTTAACTTACTTTAGTTCTCTCCTCTTCTCTGGCACCCTTTTAATTGCTTCTTACCATTTTGTTTTTCCTGGGCTCTGGAGTATCTCTTCTACTCTTCAGTCTTTCAGTCTGTACTCCATAAAGCATCCAAAGTCACCACCACTCTTTTCTGCTTAAAAATCAAACCAGGCTTTTATCACTATATTATACACCTGAAACTAATATAACAGTGTAAAAAAAATTTATGTATATGTATAAGTATATTATAAGTATATGTATATGTATTTCCCTATCTCTGAATCTCTAGCTCAGCATTTATTGACAGGAAGGGCCAGGTAATGTTGTGGGGGCTATCCTGTGTTGTAGGATGTGGAGCAACAGTCCTGGCCTCTTCCCATTGGATGCCTATAGCAGCACCACCCCCAGTTGTGACAAACAAAAATATCTTCACAGATTGCCAAATATCCCCCAGGGTGGGCAAAAGCACCCTAAGTTGGAAAACACTGATCTAGCTCGTATCTCTCTCTAGCTAACTTCCAATCTTTTGTTCACATTGTTACCAGAATAATGTTTCTATAATAAAAAAAAATTCATTAAGGAATTCCATTTCTTTAAATCTTGTAACGTGTCCTGATCACTTTCAGGATCAAGTTCAAACTTCCTTGCTGAGCTTCTTGACTTCTGCAGGCACGGATGCCTCTGTCCAACTACTTCCGTTGTGTAAAAGAGCCATGTGCTTTTATGCCTCTGTGCTTCACATATACTTGTCTTTCCACTTCCTAAACTGCCTTTCTTCTTTTATATCTAGGTAAGTACAGCTTGTCCATAAAAATTAGTTAAAGAATCCTATTTTCTGCACAACTTTTCTTTACCTTTAAATCTGGTTTAGATCCTTCATACTCTGATGGCTTTCCTTGCATACATTATCATAATACACAGCCTATTAGACTGTGGTCATTGATTTCTTATCTTTTACCTCTAACCAGACTCAAATCTCTGAGAAGGTCAAGGATCTTGTCTTACACTACAAAGGAACTCAATAGAGCCTATTAATGTTTTAATATGCTAAAGGATCACAGAGGAGTAAAGTTACTTTTGACATGAAGTCCTTATTGGAGAAAATACTATTTGAATTGCATCTAAATGCATCAACTATATAATGAGAAAACATTTTAAACACAGACACTAGTTTTAAAAAAGGGGGATTCAGAGAAAAGGAAATAAAAATTTGGTTAGAGGGTGATTAGACTCATGTGAGAGACGAGGGAAGTCACAAGTTGGCACTAGATCTTGGGAAACCTTGAATTCTAGCAGAAGACAGTGGGGGAGATATTAAGGATCCTAATAAGGGACCAGTTTAGTCAACACTTTTTTCTGTGATAGCTATCAGATAATTCAATATGGCAGATTGAAAAGAAAAGGCTTGGTTTGGAAGGTCCATTTATCTATAGCTATTAGTTCAGGTGAAAAGAAATAAAGACTGGAATTGGATTATACCTAAACTATTTTAGAAACATGACTTTTTCCATAAGTATTCTAATTTATGATTGAAAAACTTTTTGAGGAGTCAAGCTTGTACAATATAAATTTTAGCTGGTTTTAACTGTTTAAGAATAAATACAATCCTTTGTATAATAGATTTTGGTAGAATACACTATTGACTTCAGCACAGCATCCAAATAAGATGCTAGAAAGCTTTTCTCTTGAACCTAATGGATTATGGTAATTCAATCATTTTTTCCTTTAAAATTAGTTAAAATAATTTACTGTGCTCTGAAATAAAGATCTCCATTCATATGCTTAATTAACTCCTAAACTGTATGAATAATTTATTGTTCTAACAGATCATTCCTACTTGCTATTGTGCAATGAAGCTAGAAAATGCATATTTTAATCTCATCAGATTTGTATGGATAGTTGGAGTCACAATGGTGCATCCAGCATGCAAAAGTTTTTTGGTGAATATGGAGGCAGGGCACAGTAGATCTCCAAGTCAGCTGTCACCTCAGTGTTGCCTTCTCTGAGGTCTGTTTTATGTGCAGGATTGTTGAGAACTTATTTTAAACATCTCCTCAGTCATCCCAATTCATATTTCCTTAGCTTATGTTTTACATAGACACATGCAAAGGGTTGGGTGCATTGAACTTATATTCTTTTTTGATTGTGCAGTTAGGTACAGATAAATATAGTGTTCTTCTTCCCATCTCTGCTCTTACATTAGAGTGGGGTTGCCAAGGTGATGGTACAGCACAATGGATTTGTTTTTAGGTGGCTCAGTGAGTTCACACTAAAAGCTAAATCAATAGCAGCAACTTTTCTCCCTGAGAACCATTCTTTCTCTATTATTTTTGTTGTCATTCTCTGGCCACATGTTCTTGTTCTGCATGTTTTATAAAACTTGGGAAGATTTTTGTCCTCATTTGGGTGGGTTAATTACCGGGGGCTGGCTGTGTAAGTCAATATTTACTCAGGTAAGAGCTGTCAAATATGTTGCCCATGCTCACAAAAAAAACCTGTGATTGTAAAAACATCTCTTTGGAATGAGATTGATTCTGAAAGCCCCAGGAATTTGCTAGATGTCCTTCAGGTTTGTTGCGCCTAATAAAGTTTTAGGAAATGCAATTAAACATACATTATTACAGATCTCACAAAAGTCAGGGTTAATGTCAAAATTTGTTGTGATTCTTCCCCAAGAAAATGCTGTGCCCTTTAGGATGTTGAGTCAATATTAATACAGAAAGTTTTCATTAAGATTCATAAGCCCATCTTTTGTTTCATATACCATAGAATGTGCTAAGAGTACAATGTTTTAGCTTTTTCTTTGCAAAGGCAATGACTGTGTAAAGATACTGGCTGGTCATTTGTTCTTTCAGTGATCAACTATATATTGAGTATCTATCTATCCATTAAGCCTGTGCTAGGAAACTGGGATTTTTGGAAATGAACTTAAACCCTGTATGGTCTCTGTCTTCATGGAACTTAAGAGTCTAGTTAGGGAAGATAGACATGGTTCGAACAACCACTCAAACTAGTATAAAATTGCAACTATGCAGTGCAATGAAAGGCTTAATAGGGGATTTGACAAGGAGCTCAAGAAAGGCTTCCTGAAGGAAATAACACAGTTGAGATCTAAACACCAAGTAGGAATTCAAGCAAAATGAGGAGGGGAAGGTTATCAGGCTGAGAAGACAACTGCATGAAGACCCCTGTGGGCAAGAGTATGGCAAATATAAGAGCCTGGGAGAAGGCAAGAGTGCTGGGATTGAGGTGGTGAAGGAGAACAAGATAAAAGGGGAGGCTGGAAAAACATTTTCAGGTAAGATCATGAAGGGACTTGGCTTTGTAGAGAACTTTATCTTTGTCTTATACAAATTGAAAACATTTAAGGGTTTTAATAGTTCCTATATTGCAGTACCTAAGGGCATGCCTTGGTCCAGTGCAGAGGTAGTGGAAAAAGGAGGATGGAATAAATTCAAGAGATATTTAGAAGGTAAAGTCAAAAGAATTTGGAGTTGGATAGGATATAGGGAGTGAGGGAGGAAGAGTCATTGCTAGTTTTCTGACTTCACACATTGGTATGTAATGGTTCCACTGAGACAGGCAACAGCACAGGAGAGCAGGTATGGTGGAGGGAAATTATGAGCTGGGCCTCAGGCATACTGGGTTTGAGATACCTTTGTGACATCCAGAGGATATGTAAGAAGCTAAATGTATGAATCTAGGTCTTAGAGGTACATCTGAAGATGTAATTTGTAAGCCTTCTAGGTAGAGATGATTGGAGCCATTGGTGTAGATGAAATCATCTAGGGAGGCTGTGTTTGACTAAATATGAAATGACAGTGGGATAATTTTCTTCCTTCAACATATGAAGAGATAGCTACTGATTTATTTGTGTCTAAATGTCTTGAAATGATTCAAAACAGAATTCCAATCTTTTCAAGTGACCATTCACATTTATCTACCTAGCAATAGGTACCTGAAAATGTCAGAAATTTCAAGAGCCCAGTAAAAGTAAGGTTACAGGAGAGAATAGGCTTGCTATGTTATGAAGTTGAGAAGAAAGTAAAAAAATCAAACCTAAATCCCTCTTTATTTGACTGGGCTAAAGCCACGGCATGAATCAAATCAGCCCAACAACACATTATACTGCTTTGAATTGGGTTAAAGTAAAAAAAAAAAATTTCATTTTGTTAGGAAATTTGTCAAATCATATAGACAAAAAGCTACAATCAAACAGAACTCTCTGGGTTGTCTTATTTCCCTGCTAGGAACAAAATCTACTTTTGTGCATTGTTCACATTTATTAGTAGTGAATTCAAATACTAGTTGCTTATCCTACCATGTAGTATATTAGATTAAAGTTCAGTAGAAAGTATTTGACCTGGAAGTTTCACCCTGGATGAGTCTAGAATTTGGGAGATTTGTTCTTGGGAAGCATTCCTTGAATGTAGAATAAACAGGGCTGTGATTAGTAGGTTCTCAGTATGTGCGTGTTGGAAAAGATTATGCATTTCTTATGAATTACTAAGCATCAACTGCAAAGTACAGAATATTTAAATGTAAAAATCAATATTTTAGAAATTCTTTAGTTATTGTGCAGTACAAATCACAAAATTTATTGACAAAAAATATAATTGTAGATTAGTCCTTAACATCACAGTAGCTATGATATTGAGCAAAATATTGTATGCTATTTTAACCCTTAGATTGTCTTCTGGCCCTGATTTTAGTTGACTCAGTGATTTAGTTGACTCTCAACAGAAAGCTCTGCTCATACCTGGATACCGGCGCAAGCTCTTCAGAATGCCAATGGGAAGTGTTTCTGCTAAACTCCAGGTTTTATGCGGCAAAAATTCTAATAAAGAAATTGTTCACAAGAAGTTTAAAAAATAGGAAGGAGAGAAAACAAGGGCTTAGCTCATTCATAAACTAGAGTACTCATTTCTAAAATCTGAAATTTGGCATTCAAGTGGCTAAATGACAGACCTTGGCTTGTGACCTTTTTTCCTGTGGCTTGTTAGGTTGTTCCAGGAATTGGAATATGATACTTTCCCTCAGTTAAGGACTCTACACCTTCCAGGAGAGGAAGGCACTAATGTAGTGGGATTGGCTGCCATGCATGCTAAGAAGTAGCCTCCAGTGGTGTCTGTAAGCATGGGTTTCGCTCGATGCGTAGCTTGGATTTATTACTGATCAGCTCTTGAGTACTCCAAGTGGAGCAGACATTTCCCTACCTGAGAAAGGCTTTGCTCCTGACATTGTTGGATCAGGTCTCACTAGATCATCTGTGTGTGCTCTGCCTGTCTGCTGATCTGTGTGCAGCCACTCACTTTGCTACCAGACAGACTGTGGACTCAGGTGATAAGAAAAAGCAAACATCTGCCTAAACTGAATCTTGATCCCGGCAATTCGAAGCTGCACAAAATTGAGCAAGTACCTTAACCTCTCTATAACACATTTTTCCCACTTAAATAATAGGGGTATTCATAGAACTCATCTCACAGCATAGTTGTGAGGATTAAAAATGACTAAATGCACGTAAAGTACGCAGAACAATAGTGTTCGGTGTTGTTGCTGTTATTATTATTTAGTTCATGCTAAATTTGGAGCCCTAATCAGCATTTATTCATAGTCATCATAAGTGTCTTTTTGCACTCTACGTTAGTAAGCATGGAACTCCAATGATGCAATGCATTTCACTTGGAAAGAAAAATCCTGTAATTGGCCTCTTTCCAAATCTTTCTTCAGTGTAATCACAGAAGCTCCTCTCTCTTCCTTCCTTCCTCCTACACTTGGTCTTACCCTGAATACCCCATTCCCATCCCTTCTGTCTTGAACTCTTCCATGCTCTACCTCCTCCACTGTGTGCTAGACCTATTACAGAAGTAATGATTTTTAGAGGGCAGTGTGTGGTATGTGTGAGTGTGTATGTGTAATATAAAGAACAAAGTTGTTTTATGCAAACATTAAGGCAATTATATCTTACACAGTGTCATTGTTGTAGCTTTTATAATTAGTGGAAACCTTGGAAGGAATGTTGTGACCATCAGCCAGGATACCAAATTTCAGAGAGTGGGAAGGTGCAGTACTGCCTCCAGGATCCAACTTAACACAGTCTGAAATTATCATTCCTTTCCAACTACATCCTTTTTATTGTAATTATTATGCTTTTGCATTGATGTCTAACGTGCTCATCCTGTAATTTTATAAGAAAGGAGCCTATGAATGAAGGAGAGGTGTTTCTTTTCCTTAAAATGTTTTTATTTTTTCTTTCAAAAGTAGTTCTAATTGTGGGTAAATAAATATATTTAATGTAAACATATAAAAAATAAAGCTTCTCTTGTGTCCTCACTTTAAGTCAAATAACTTTCTGTTGACTAAGTCAAGTGCAATTATTGTGTTCTTCATTGTTCTGTGTTCATGTGTTCATGTGTTCTGTTTGGACATAATTCAGTGTGAGACTTGGTCTGTTCTTTCTCATGGTGAATTTTATGTTTGAGGTGCTTTCTGCAGACAGTTCACTATAGACTGCTGGATGTGACTGTTGGTTTCATTTCAGTGATTTTGACAAAACTGTGTTTAGAAGTCAGGTGCAAGGTGGATATTTAAATTTTTGTAGAGAAGTATGTAGCCTTAGCAGTGGATCTAAGATTTGCTCTGCTCAGCACTGTGCTTTGAAGGCATGTTTCTCCATTTCATCACAGAATTTCTGAGAGAAAGGGAAATCTTTCTGTCTTCAGTTGTGCTGCTTGTTACTTCAAGAGAAGCCTTTCTGAAATGGCAGCTTTGGAAGTATCCCCTGGATTGATTGCATAGGGGGTTGCCAAGGACTGAAAAGGTCTAGTTCTAAATGGATTAAAACAAGAAACATTACTTTGTATATACCCTTAGGCATAATTAATTCACTTCAAACATTCATCACATTATATAAAATATGTCATTTTTTTTCTCTTCTCTAGACAGGAACATTCCCTCTATCTTAAAATGTAATAAGCATGTGGTCATTTGTAATGTGTCTTATTATGATTCCAGTCTTATTATTCTAGCTTCATTTAAAAAAATTTTAATAAGTAGGAGTGTCTGGATGGCTCAGTTGGTTAAGTGTCTGCCTTAGGCTCAGGTCATGATCTCAGGGTCCTGGGATCGAGCCCCGAGTTGGGCTCCCTGCTCAGTGGGGAGTCTGCTTCTCCCTCTTCCCCTCCCCCTGCTTGTGCTCTCTCTCTCTCTTTCTCTCTCACATGCTCTCTCTTAAATAAATAAATAAATAAATAAATAAATAAATAAATCTCAAAAAAATTATAATGAGTTGAAGAGTAACTTCACCAACCATGTAGTATCTTTCTACTCAAGAGCACTACCTAAGAGAAGAGGTGATACTGAGTTACTGCTTCTGGATGCGCTTCGTGTTGGTTCCCTGTTGGAACATCAGGTTTTAGACCCAGGACTATAAAAAACAGAGGGGACTTGAAATACTTCAGAGCTGAATTTCAGCTGAAGCTATTGTTAATTCCTCAAACATTTTATTTTACTCACCAGCACAAGAAATAACCAGCTCATTTTGTGCCTTCCAGGTATATACATTTCAACCAAATAGAAACGCTACAGCCAGAGACATTTGGAGACCTTCTGAAATTAGAGCGACTGTAAGTGTTGACTCTCTAGACGTCATTTGCTTCTGCTTTACTTCTTCTGTTTATACAATGTATTGACTGCCCTGGAGATCAGGTGTAAGCCTAAGAAGCAAAGTCTGCACCTTTGTACTATAAGTTAGAGTTACTGTAAGCCATTCTATAGTTTGAAATCAATGGAGAAAAGACGAGTAGCCCAATTAAAAATAGGACAAAAACAGGCGCCTGGGTGGCTCAGTTGGTTAAGCGACTGCCTTCGGCTCAGGTCATGATCCTGGAGTCCCTGGATCGAGTCCCGCATCGGGCTCCCTGCTCGGCAGGGAGTCTGCTTCTCCCTCTGACCCTCCCCCCTCTCATG
>NC_138372.1:100208798-100230203 GCF_054177405.1 Leptonychotes weddellii | reverse complement strand
CATGAGAGGGGGGAGGGTCAGAGGGAGAAGCAGACTCCCTGCCGAGCAGGGAGCCCGATGCGGGACTCGATCCAGGGACTCCAGGATCATGACCTGAGCCAAAGGCAGTCGCTTAACCAACTGAGCCACCCAGGTGCCCCCAGATTTTTTTTATGAAGAGAAAGAAAGTGCATAATGATACATCATTCTAAACTTAATCATGAATCAGTTTGAATTAAAATTTGAAAAGAAATTGTAATTAGGAGTCTGTAGGTTTTGAAAATGATGCCCTTTCATATTGATACACGAAATAGACCAGTAAAATTAAAAGATATAAAGAGCTAATCAACCACTTTCCCATGCCATCACTCCAAACTTATCTGCATATAGAAGTATGGGCACTGTAATGAATAAAATTGCATTGTTTAGATTTGTGTGCTTGCTTTGCTGAAGGCATGTAATGGAGGAGGGAACTATACCCATTTCCTGCTCCACCAGTGTTGAGCAGTGAGTTCCACCTTTGGCAAATTCAAGACTTAACATTACGATGACTAATAAGTTCAAAGAACTTAAGCCACTGACTTTAATGTTGGGGAAAGTTTTGCTGATGAATAAGCATTGCTTTCCTCCATTGAAAACTGGGAAGGGGAGATTCCTGCTCCCCAGAGGAGAGCCCCAATGGCAGTGATGGCATCTCCTACCTTTTGGAGGAGGCTGTTATCTTAGGATCCATGAAGGAGTAGGAAACTGACCAAGAAAAAAGGCTTTAACTTCTCATTTCCTCCCTATTATGTAAATAAAAACTATATATACATATTTCTTGAAAGATTTCTGAATATATTAATCACAACGTGTTTTTGTTATGTTTCTCTTTTTTTAGTTCTTTGAATTCTCCTGCTTCTTCTGGAGTTGGTTTTTCTTTGTTTTGTTTTGTTCTTTCTTTGCCATGGTCCTGATTAAGCTCCTGTGCCTTGTGATCCTTGGTATTTATACTTGAAAATATTGGGTTGGAGGTCTAAGTGGCTCCTGTTCCCTTGTAGGTATGTCCGTTTTCTTCCCAAATTTTCCCATTAGAGGGAATTTTAGTTTGGACAGTTGGGTGGGAAAATGGCAGATTTCTCCGAGAAAATACTAGAATGTGAAAGGAAAGGTTTCCTCTTCAGTTGCTGCTCCGCACAAAATCTGTTACTTTTCTTTGTCAATTTTTAAAATTTCTTTAGAGAAAAACCTGTAAAAATAATAAAAAATATATATATGTAATTTTTTTCCCTCTTAGCATTTAGCAGCAGCTACAAATTAATTACATTTCTCCATCCACATGTTCAGTAAACCCCATTTCCCATCTTGTCCCTCTACTCCGTTTGGTGTCTTGGGTCCCAAACAATCAGATTGTTCCTGCTTCATATATTATCTGGGCTTCTGCTTTTTCTGTTTCATCTTCCAACCCTCTTCCATACATTTTGTATGTTTCCAGAGTTCACTGAAATCTCTTATTTGTTGATGACCTTATGCATTCTGTCCTCTTGACTGTTATGGGTTTATTTATTGTATTGAACATCTGGGCTATTTCAGTTGACTTCTGAAAGAGAATGAGGCAAATTTGCATGCCTTGTTGACTATTTTGAGTAAGAATTCTTCTCTCTCTAACTTTGAAGTATGTTTGTTGAAATAATATTTTAAATATTAAAATTAAATTATTTTAATTAAGGTATTTCTCAATCTATACAAATTCAGCATGACTTTGTAACCACACATCCTCAAGTGATGTACATTCAGCAAAGCAGCAACAGTATCTAGAATAGTTCTTTACTTATAGGCTTTGATAAAAGCCCTCATGTATTGTATTCATAAATATCAACCCCTACCACTTGTGTGGAATGTTCTTTTCTCTGGATGCATGATGCCAATACAAGCCAGTGAAGACCTGCATCTTCATCTTTCCTATGAAGAGAAGAATTAATTTGAAAATCCTGGCCCTTTACCAAACTTAGATTTTTCTCCAGTCAATAAGCCTTATTGCTAAACAATCAATCATAAACTATTTATTATTACATCACCAAGCAAAAGAATCTATACACTTTTGGTGAAATCACCTGGGTTAAAATGTTTAAGCTGAAAATTTAGAGCTTGATGCACAGGCAGAAAATTGCAGTAATGCCTGTTAAAGTATACAAAATTCTGACTTTTTGACTAATAATTTGTGGTTGGTATCAAAGAACCTGCTAACTATGCCATTTCTCCCCAGTGCCACTTGCAAACTGTAAAGTGGTGAGACTATGGACATGCTTTATAAAGCTGGATCCCTGTATTTATTTTTTATATGCTGACTGAACTCAGCAAGCTATAGTTTGTATATTGCATGGTTTTTCTTTTAGAATCTTTAATGAATCTCTCTTTAAAAAATGGGAAAAATAGGGTACCTGGGTGGCTCAGTCGTTAAGCATCTGCCTTCGGCTCAGGTCATGATCCCAGTGTCCTGGGATCGAGCCCCACGTCCGGCTCCCTGCTCAGCGGGAAGCCTACTTCTCCCTCTCTCTCTATCCCTCCCCCTGCTTGTGGTCTTTCTTTCTCAAATAAATTTTTAAAAATCTTAAAAAAAAAAGGGAAAAATATATCAAGAGGAAGAAAACTTTGGTATTCTGTAGCCATAAAGAACATTCATGGTGACTAAGAATACATTTAGTTTTATTGGTTTGGGGAGAATACCAGCTTGAAACAACATCCCATGGGATGCTTTATGGAGCAGCAGGGACTGGCTTCGAGTCAACCAGCCTGGAAATGTCTTCTTTATCAGGCATGCACCTCGCTACACGAAGGTTCTTTCAAGAAGCTTTCTCAAAGTATAGGATCTGAATATGAGGTTTTCTCTTCTTCTTAGAAGTCTCTTGGATTTCCAGTGTATATATCTTGAAATGCTAACCTAAATTTCAGGCAGAAGATACGCTTTTCTCTCCTCAGAACATTAATGTTGAAAAAACTCATGCATGCCTGGTTTCTTTGATAACTTGTAGATTTCTGTCACAAGAAAGAGATCAGTCTTTGTATCAATTTTGGTGCAATGGATACTGCTAATTTTCTTTTTAACCAAATATCTTTGACAGAAAACATTAGCAGCAAATAATTATTATATGAACTTTCCAATACAGGAAGAGGTGCTTTTTAGGTCTTGTTGGGAGTAAAGCAATCAAAGTGATACTTCTACAAGCAGAATTTAACAAATAGTCAGCAGAAGCATTTTGAAGATTAACTTCACAGAACTTGGAAAGAAGAAAGAGAAAAAAGGAAACATAGGCATGCATTTTTGCACCCCTGCTGAAGAGGACCACAGAAATACTACTACTGTTTTAATGTTGTCACTGACATAGTAATCTAGAAGATAAATAATAACTATTATAATAATAAGCTCATTTTATGGACAGAAGAATTGAGGTTTAGAGAGATTAATCTACTTGAAAACAAATAGTTATAGAAATAACAAGTAGCAATAGTATCTGATTTGGGAACCCCAATAATATGTATGATATAAACTAATATTGAAATAACATTAATTTGGACATTTTGTCACCGTACAAAATGAAAGAAAATTTTTGCCAATGATTTTTCAAGATTTACATACCTTGCTTCAAAATCTGTGGTGATGACAATGTTATGCTTTTTTCTTGATTTGTTTTGCCTGTTAAACAATTCTGGTCTACTTGGCTTGGAAAATAGATAACATCTTTCAATCTCCGGTTATTGGTGTAATTTCCAGCCTTTTAAATATGTTAAGAGATGATCAGCAGCATTTTTACTGTTATCACCCTGGACTCTACTAGTTGTAAAATAGTGAAATAAGCTTGTAGTCCAGCAAAAAAACACATGAATAAGTTATCCAAATTATGTGGCTTTCCCCGAGGTTTAGCTGCAATGTACTACAAGCTACTTCTTCATTATTAAATTCTATTCCAATATCTCCTGAAATATGGATATGGCTTAGGACTTGTGGGGAATGAGAATTACTGTGTGACTTCTGTCTGTACACCCATCTTAACCTAACTATTCACTGTTTCTTCTCTAGTCATTGCTTCTGAGTTTGGTGAATTGGGTGGAGCTGGGGATAATGGGTATAAGGAACTAAAATAGTAAGGACCAGGAAAAATTATATCTACTCAGATGTGCATCAAATTCCAAAGCCATAAAAATATTTTGACTCCTGCTGACACCCCATTACCTTAATCCCTAGTGGATAATAAAATAGTTAAAATTAAGTTAAAACCATACATTGCTAGGAAAACATGGTCAGATAATCTAATTTTGAGATGGGGCACTGGTCATGAATTAGGACTCAGAGGGAGGCTGGATGTAGCTAATTGTTAACATTTTCTACACATTATTTGGTTATTTATGCTCATAATTAGGCTCAAAACCACAGTCTCTAGAAATAAATGGCATGGAGCTTTCCTCTGTGTCGCAGACTACTGTTATGTCGTCTCTTCATACATATGCTCTTTGTTGAATATGCGTTCTGCGGTGCTAATGAGCAGATGAGCCCTAGCTAGTTATTTGCTAGTCATAGTTTCTCTCGTCACAGTGGGAAGAAGTGGTATGGCCAGGGCAGCGCTCAGGGAACCCAAACCAGTGCAGGACCGACCAGGTGGAAGGAGGGGTAGAGATACTGTGGCCTGGGCCTCCTCCGTGAGCAACAGAGCCTGGGGATGTGCTTCTCCGTGATCTGCCTGGAGTGGGGAACGTGCGCATGGACTTGAAAGGGAACAGGCAAATGGTTGGCTGAGCCAGGACCACAGCAGCACCAAATGGAACTGTCTTTTAGCAAAACTGTTGCTGGCCAGTAAGTGAAAATAGACAAAGGGTTGCCATCCGCAGGATCCAATTATTCATGGTTCTCTTGCAGGCTGCTGCAGTCATACATTATTGTGCCATTCTTTTTAATGAATACATTCTCTACCTTGATTTCCTATGTGTTTAGACTTATTTCTGTGATTTTTATTCTTAGCATTTGTAATCTCTAACTAAATAAAACCAAAAATTAAAAAAACCATGGATGAGAATGCACATGCATGTAAATTTTAAGACCGTGCTTGCATAAATGACACTGTTTTGTATTTGCCCTCTCTCACACTGAAATACTTTTTAAAAAAATGTATTTGGATTCACAATTCCAATTTTTTTTTAAAGTCTCCCAAAGCATCATTACTGTGTTGTGATTCAAAGTTAGCTTTTGTTTTTCAGGTTTTTGCATAACAACAAATTATCTAAAATCCCGGCTGGGAGCTTCTCTCATCTGGATTCATTAAAGAGACTGTAAGTGAAAGCAAGCGCACAGACACAAAAACCTTATGATTTTCCCCCAAATAAATAAATCCCAAGCAATGATTTGCCTTTGTCTCCTTTGGCCGTGGAAGATCATTGCAATTCTAATGTGTAAGGGAGAAAATGGTTTCGTTAACCGTAGAGCGATAGAGGACGCAGTCTACTGAGCTTTCATGTATTCTCTTAGAAGTGACATTCAAAAGGAATATTGAAGATAGAAGTTTCCTCGGTTCTCAGTAATTTCCTTGCTGGTCAAATCTAAAGGCTCCCAAGACTTCCTTTTCCTTTAACTTTTATTTAAAAAGAGATGTGAGAAGTTCTGAAGAAAGTCTAACTCCTCCAGCCAGGCTGCAGAAGTTTTCCCTCGTTGCACATATGGTTACTGGTAGAGTTCATTTCTTCCCACACTAAACAATTCAGAGCGAACCTCCCAATCCTGTTTGAGCCTCCAGCGGCCTCGCTTTTCTCTCTGCCTATGTGAATAACTCGCCTTTACCCTGATCTGTCTCTTCATCCTGATCTCTGGGTATACTTCTGCATTGTTGATGGATTTGGGGTTGTTGTTTTTTCTGTCCGTAAGTTCCAGTTATCAGATAAAAGTCCAATGTCCTGCTTCCCAGAGCTAGTTGGAGGGCACGGAGGGGAAAAATTACAAAGGTGTGCATCTCTCAGCTGTCTTGGAGGTCACGTTGTTGCTGGTGTCTTTCTGGTGTGATGTGCCCAGGTCCAGGTCCATGGGTGAGGGAGTGTTAAGATTAAGTAGATATCAGAACATGGGGGGAAATAAATTTGTGTGGAAATAACGCTTGGAATCATTGTGTTTCAAGGATCATGAATAATCAGGAGGACCATTCATCCAGCCCCAGTCCATCCTGTCAAGTCATTCTCTACTTTCATTGCAGTTCTCACAGCAGGTGCGGCCTTACCGTCTTTTCTCCTCCGGCTGTGCTCTTTGTGCTCAGACCCACAACTGCTTGATGATTCCCTTTTTCTGTCAAAATTTCCTTACTTCTCAGAACTGGTTGCACCATAGCCATTTGGAGTAGTGTGCGCATCGATTCTTGTTCGTTGTTTAAAAGACTTTATCTTTTAGAGCAGTTTTAGGTTCGCAGAAAGTACTGAGACTTCCCACATACCCTCTTTTCCTACACAGCCTCCCCCACGATCATCCTCCACTGGAGTGGTACCTTTGTTAAAATTTATAGCCCATAATCACTCAAAGTCAAATGTCCTGCTTCCCAGAGTTCACTCTTGGTATTGTACCTTGTATGAGTTTAGATGAATGTATGATAACATATATCATCACTATAATGTCAAAACAGAATATTTTCTCTGGCTTAAAAGTCCTCTGTGTTCCACCTATTATTCATCCTCTCTTCCCCCTAAACTCTGGCACAAAACATTTTACTGTCTCCATAGTTTTGTCTTCTCTCGAATGTCATATAGTTGGAGTCATACAGTATGCAGCCTTTTCAGATTAGCTTCTTTCGTTTAGTCATAGGCATTTAAGATTCTTCCGTGTCTTTTCATGGAAATTACTAGCTAATTTCTTTTTAGTGTTGAATAATATTCCGTTGTCTAGATGTACCAGTTTCTTTATGCATTCACTAACTGAAGGACATTTGTTGGCTTCCACATTTTGGCAGTTATAAATAAAGCTGCTATAAACATCCATGTGTAGGTTTTTGAGGGGACAAAAGTTGCACTTCCTTTGGATAAATACAAAAGAACATGATGCTGGATGGCACGCGTAAAATATGTTTAGTTTTATAAGAAATTGCCAGACTGTCTTTTGAAGTGGCTGTACCATTTTTTAGTCCCACCAGCCGTGAATGACAGCTCAGTTGCTCCACACCCTCACCAGCATTTAGTGTCGTCAGTGTCCTGGGTTTGGCCATTCCAACACATGTGTAGTGTTACCTCATTATTGTTTTAACGTTCTTGTTTTTAAGTCATATCTGGAAAATGAAAAATGCCAAGGCATTTTGTTACCAGGTCATAGGATGCTTTATTTTTGGTAGCGGGAAGAATATTTTTTTACTTGCCATCTTTCTCTTTTGTTGGATTTATCACTTGTGGTTAGAGTCACTGTCTTTGTATATTTGCAATTATAATTCCCATTAAATGTTTCTTTTCTACATACATTTCCATCTGGGTATCTTTCTTGACTTCTAAGACTCTCAGAAAGTCTTGAAATGCTCAATCTCTTGTTTGTTTTTCTAATCCCTTTCTATTATTCTTTCTTGTTAAATTTTAGTAGCAGCTTTTTTGTTCTAACTTCTTAAATTTAATGAAACAGCATTCACTCTATTGCTGGAACACACACAGAGAAATAAACACTAATAAAGAAGCAGAGGGAGACCTACATACAGTGATGTGCCAGTATGTATCTTATATGCATGTGTTATATATATTTCAAACGTTTTAAGCCAAATATAAGAATGTTGTTAGTATGTTATGTTGATGAAATGTCTGTTTTCATAGATGGTACACTGATCACTTATGGTCATGGTAAACTGACATACAGATGATTTGAGCAAACTCTTCCAGTGTTCATGAGATCTTGGTCAGTCTGAGATGGCGAGCACTGGTACCTAGTTTTTCCAAATCCTCAAACCCATGCTTATCCAAGCTGTAATTTACACATGAAAATCAGAATAAAGGAAAGTGACTGAGGGCTAGTAAATAAACTACACGTACCATCCAATAAATTCTATCTTCTACATTGAAGTCTCTCAACAGCTGGGGGAATGTCGCTTCACGGCTAGTACCTGGGAGTCTGAGAAACCTGTTTGAATCACATTTGCCCTATCACCCCAGGAGCTGTGTGTGACATCTGATAGCGGTTTCCCCTTCTGTACCATATCATTTCTAACTCATGACAACCACATTCCTTCCAAGAGTACTGAAAAAATTAATGAAATGCTTTTTAACAGTGCTCTTGGGTCTGTAAGTGAAAGGGATTATGCAAGTACAAGTGATAAATTACTCTATTTTCAAATAGAAAGATTTGAATTTGAATTTAGTCCATGCTTTTTTTTCCCTTTCAAATTGCCCATTGAGCAGTGAACAGGTCCAAGTGAGTAATGATTTGGGTGTTGTGATTCTTGACTGAATACTATCAAAAGGCTGTTGTCTTTTATTTAGCACACTTGGTGCGACATTTGATTTAAGAGAACTTTCAAAATAGAGAACAGTAAAATGGCAATGATTTTAAGCATAGGGTACTACTAATAAGTATGGTCTAATACAGATTAAGACAACCCTCCTTTATTATTGATTTACTTGATAGCTTTTTATTTTTCAAAATTTATGGCTTTAAATTATAGGCAATGTTTCAAAGAATGCTTTCCCAGTATGAACTTGGAAACACTCTATTTATGGGCTCCCCAAATGGACTTTTGTACAAAAATACAGTTCTAGTACTATATATTTTTTTTCAAATATAAAGGAGGTTTTTAAGTGGCAAGTGAAAAAAAAAATTCCACAGTTGTTTTATTCATGTTTTGTATCCCTGGTATAGATGAATTTTTTAATTAAGTCAATGGTCATAAAAAAAAGAAATTAAATGTTATGCTCAAGTGTTGCTAAAACACACAAGCATGAGGATACATATGGGAAAATATTGATTACTGATTAATGGAGGGTTGATATATAAGCAATGATGATGTCAGGGAAATGGAAAATTCCAGACTATTAGGGTCCCATGGCTATGATGTTCCCGAGGAGTTATGTTGATGTCCTGGCTTTTGTTCAGCTTGGAAATCTCATGGTGATACTAAAGCAAGAATTTACACCTTAATATTTAACAACAAAAAATTATTTTTGATAAAATTACCAGACATTAAACTCAAAACATGAATTAAACTCAAAAACATGAATCAGAATGAAATTTAATGTTGAAATATATCTGCTTTTTAGCAAAGCAGCTGATAGAGTAAATCAGACAGTGATATGGAATAGCCAAGGACACTGAACCTAATACTTTGCTGAACAAGTGTTAGTCAACTGTTACGTCTTTTACATCACTCCAGACACAGCTGAAAGTGTTCTCCAGTTCAGTTATGGCTTTTTTTTTTCTCAGTTTCATGTGAAGTCTTGATGGAAGCATTAAGCAAATAAAATCCATACCATTCAGCAACTTTTTAATGAGTGTGAGATTTTTTTCCCCTTAATTTAACAATTTAATGCTGCTAAATATAGCTACTCTTTTTAGAGTAATACAATTTAAGTACAATATAACTTAATCTTATGAACTAAGTATCTACAATATCCTTCACAAAATTATCAGACAATAAATCTTTCTTAAATTTATTTAAAAATTTACAGTTTTCTGGAATTATTATAATCCAAATCTAGAGAATAACATGATTTTTTTTTTTACTTTTAGAAAAAACTGTTCTAGTAACTTGATGTTAATATAGACTCCTAAGTTAAAACAGCTAGGATTTTTTATTTTATATGCTTATTGATTCTTTAAATTCCTTTGTTTGTTTCCCAAATGATTTTTAAGAACATTTCATACAATTATTAAAAAATTATGCCATTTTAAAATTCTGCTTAAAAATCACATTCAGCATTACTTATTACAATAAAATTTGAACAATGTAACCCTTGTTGCTATCATAAATATATCCATATTATCATTTCATCTCTGGAACTCCCTTGTGCAGAATGTGACCTGATTACTGCTATAGACAGACTTTTGTATTTCATTTAGCTAATGCTGCCCTTTAACCCTTGGGATAGATGAAAGAGATAATTTATCATATCTGTGCCCTTTTGCTATACATCGTTTGGCAAGAATGGAGGTATACACCATAAATCTCTTTGGTTATCTATCAATTTTGTTTCATGAGGAAAAAAAGTGTTGGAAAGGGTTAGGAAAATATAGTAACACTTAGCAAAAGTGAAGAACTTGTGGGCCTAGATTAGGAAATATCACAAAAAAATATGACAGACCTGCCCATCACAGTCTCTAAGAGACACTTCCAGATGCGGACCTTTGTAAAATGGTGTGATTTTCAGTGATAGCCAGGCCTCTTAGTACACACAAAAAAGAAAATTTTAGAAGTCCCTGTCCCTAACCTTTAGGGAAAATTGAAAACACAAAGAAACACATGCCTATCCATATTGGATATCAAGGTGGTTTATAAGAGAAAAGAGCAAGTCATCTAGGGCAGCCACACAAACTATACACAGCACATTTATAGGCCTCCTTTGGGTAAGAAAGCATCTACTCTTTTAAGTAACATCTATGAAAAAGTTTAGAAAAGCAACACCACCAAATATAAATTCTCTGTTCTTAACATGTAAAAGAATTATAACATTTCAGTATGTATAGTTTTAATTCTTAGTTTTCTCTAAAACAAGGAAGTTTTCATTTTATCTTATTTATTTAAATCAAATAGTATACTGCATGTTAAGTAAAATGTATGTTAAGTAAAAACCACTTTTTGAGTCTCAAAGTGCTTTCCAAAAATATTTAATATGAAAATATATCTATTTCTGTTCAAGAAATGCAAACAGGTAAGCATGTGTTTTAATCTGTTAATTGGTAGCTAGAAATCCTAGAGTAAAAAATATGACTGAAAAGGTAAATTACAGGAATTTAAATATTTTAATTCAGAAGATTCAAAAGAAATTAATAGTCGCTTTCAACAGTTGTAATTCTTGCCTGCATGCCTAGGCGTCTGGATTCCAATGCTCTAGTTTGTGACTGTGATTTAATGTGGCTGGGGGAACTTATGCAAGGCTATGCCCGAAATGGCCAAACTCAGGCTGCTGCTACATGTGAATATCCCAGAAGGCTCCAGGGACGCTCCATCGCTTCGTTACCAGTAGAGGAATTTAACTGTGGTATGCAATTTTCTCTGTGCGTGTAAAATGGAAATGTCTTTTGTTTGCCCCCTTTCTATAAAAGTTTGTTATATGATGTTGCATTTGGAAGAACATAATATCAGAAAATGTTATCAAGTTATTTAGTTAAAAGTATGGTCAATTTCCTTTTCAGCTTCTGCATTTTGATTTAAGGAAGTTTTTATCATTATAAACAGAGCTGGGACAGTCCTTGAGGATCATTTAATCCAACTTTCAAATTTCAAAGGAGAAATATTAAAGAAAACTATTTTCAACAAGGTCATAGGACACTGTGACCAGCATTAAAGTTTCCACTTAAACCAGTATTACTTAAGTGTTAATAATCAATAATTGAGGTTTTTCAACTTTAGATCAAATAATTATTAATATTCATAATAGTAATGCAAACTTTGGATTTGGTAAGCATAGTTCATATTCTAACAACTTCAATAATTCTCTCAGGCTTTATTTGAAGATCCAAGTATAGCTTCTTAGGAACTTTTTGGTTTTCGGGGCGCCTAGGTGGTTCAGTCAGTGCCTTCTGCTCAGGTCATGATCCCAGGGTCCTGGAATTGAGCCCCATGTCGAGTTCCCTGCTTAGTGGAGAGCCTGCTTTTCCCTCTCTCTCTGCTGCTCCCCCTGCTTTTGCTCTGTCTCTCTCTCTCTGTCAAATAAATAAATAAATAAAATATTTTTAAAAAAAGAAATTATTTGATGCTCACTTCAAGCTTTTAATATAAAGGAATATCTACTTGTGTATCTATCTAATCTATTTTTATATATAGCTTTAAATATGAATAAATGAATATACTTACATACGTGTGCATGTGTGTGATAATTGGGCTCCTTGAAAATTTACTCAGGTGATAGCTTACAGCAGAAATTTGTTTTCTAATGCCCCATTCATTGGAGGCCAATATTTGAATTTCTCTAAGCAGGTCATTTGAAAATTATATTAATATAATTTAATTCCATCCAGATGGAGAAGCAAAGTGACTTGGTCTTTATTTCCAAATAAATCTCAAATTTGTCCATACCTTCCATCTTTACTATCAACTTGGAGTTTATGTCATAGTCAAGTTTGCTGGGAATACAGAACATCTTAACTGCTGCCCCAGCTTTCATTTTCTTCCCTCTCCAATCTATTATATTTAGGGAGATCTTTTAAAACACAGATCTGATTATATAATTCTTTTGCTCTCTTTTATAGCTTCCCATGCCTTCAAATGAAACACCAAATCCTTAACAAGGTCACACTTTCTATATGTTGTAGCCCTTGGCTACTCTGTAACCTTGATTCATTCTGCCCCTGCTTCTGCCCAGTGATGTTTAGTCATCATGATGTTCTTTCAGTTCCTAGAAGTTCTTAAGATTTTTTCCAACTCAAGGACTGGCTATACGCTATTTACTCTGCCTACAGTATTCTTCTTGCCTCTCTTCTTTTAAGAGCCCTCTTCTTAAATATTAATTACTTGGAAAGGCTTTTTTTAATTTTGCTCTCTACCCACCTTTTCCCTACCACACACGCTGAGTCAGGTCCCTTTTTATAATCTATCAAATAACCATTTACTTTTCTTAGCACTTCTTACAACATTTTATTATACATTTTTGTGTTTGTTTACTTTCAGTTGCTTCAATGAAACTATAAGCCCATGAGTACAGAGACTTTGTTTTGATCACTGTTTTGTCACTGTCTTAGCACTGTGCCTGACACACTGTAATGTTGAATTATTTTTTAAAGTAAAAATGTAAATGAATCAAACAATTTTTCTAAAAAGGGTAAGTCCAAGATGTTGGTCATATGGACTTTTGATGAAGTGGTTAAGATTAATAGAGATCTATGCAACATTCTCCAGACATGTTAGATCTGGTTATTTATTAATGATCGAAAGTCTCAAATGATGCACTTATTAAAGAAAGAGTTTTATCATTTAGAAAGGTTTAAAAAATTACGTTAAGTTTGCTGTAGAAAGGCAAAATTCCCTTTTTTACATTGTTCTCTATAATTTAAATTCAATAATATTATCCAGTTCATTAAATATCAATCACTCCACTTCTTTATTAAAATAATTTAAATATTTCCATGTTTTACCACTAATTATTATTTGAGAACAGAAACATTCATTTATATTAATAAGTAATTTTGCTCAACCAGGTTTGAGGTCTAGACATACAAATTCTTATAAATTTTATAAAGTGGGTAGTTAGATGGCTAATTGTCTAGAAGAATGCCTACAAAATTGCAAGCTCAACTGAAGTACTTGGCTTGAAATATTGACCCATAAAATCAAACTCCTTCCAGAAATATGGCTGTAAAAGGCACAGGGAAATTTATTTAATTTACTTCATTGGAGATTCCTTTATGCAGTGTATCAAACTTCTAAAGTTTTGTTAAATATATGTTTAACATTGAAACTGGTATGTTACTGGGTAAAAGCAATACAATTTGTAAAACTTTAATGTAGAGGGATTAGAATTATCTGTAGTCCTTTGTCAATAATAGAGTACTGTAATTTTGTATCTTTAAAAGTATACCAATAATTCTTCTGTTACAGAGAGTCCTCGAATTACTTTTGAGCCCCAAGATGTGGAAGTAACATCAGGGAATACTGTCTACTTTACTTGCCGGGCTGAAGGAAACCCCAAACCAAAGATTATTTGGATACATAACAAGTAAATACTGAGCATGGGCATGTGTTGTATTCTCTTTCAAATTTCATTAATTCATTTATCTTGCTTCAAGTTTATCTAGAGATGAATTTTCCAAAATTGTCAGTATTTCTGGACATTTCATAAAAATGTCTTTTAACTTTCATCTTTTGACTTGCCCAAAGTATCTGGAAGACTTCTTAAAATTGTATATTTCCAGACATCAAAGACTGTGAAATTGAGTAAAGGAATTTTGTATTATTTCTAGAAGGAAATATTGGGATAATAACAAACTAGTATGTTTTAAAATCTGAACATAATTAGATATAACCTCACCTTAATTATTTTAGTTTCAACCTGGTATTTTACATTTGATGTTGTAAATTTCACATAGTAAATCAGTATAACATTATGTAAGTGAATTGGCAATAAAAGATGCAAGATTACTTAAAATACTAGTCATTTATTTTATTTTTATTGCACTATTTGATAAAACATGGTATCTACTAGTCTAAAAGGCTGTGAATGTAAAGTTGAATAGTAATAACAAACTTATAAAAAGTTAAAATAAAAGTTTAAAAGAGGAGTGGGAAATGAATTATATACTTGATACAATTCAGTGATAGTACTTGGACAATTATATTATCATTAATTATGTTATTGGTAACCAGCATGGTTTGCATGTGTCTCTTCCATGCCTCCACAAAATTTCATTGTTTGTTTTCTGTCATGTGTATAATCAACTCTAAATTTTAATGCTTTTCTTTGTAAAAGATTCTGATATAGTTTGTATCTTTTTTGTATATAATTTGTATTTGTAATTGTAGTAAGAAACCCAGGCATATTTGTAAAATGTGTTTTTAATTCTAGCAAAAAAAACTAATAAGTATAGGTTAAAAATAGCTTGGAAAAAAGGCAATTATGAACACTATTAAATCTGGAATCTGGCCTAGGAGAAAGACTTCAACTGATAGAAGACATCAATTTATTTCCATCTGGAGATAGTTCAATGGTACTTGAGAAATAGAAATTGCTGCTTATAATGTCTTCCAACTGCTTGTTCTGCCTTCTTACAGTTTAAATTAAGTCATTATGTGTTCAAGGTTATAAAGGTACTGACTAGTATTCAGAAAGGAACAAATAAAAAATCATATTGCTTGATGGAATGTATGATATACGGGTTTTAAATATGGTGACTAAGGAAACTAAGATGCATTTCAAAAGAAACAAAGAAATTGAAAAAGAAGGAATAAAATGAAGGAAAGGTGAAGCATAGGCAGAAGTTTCTGTTATAATATTAGCCATTTCATATAGAAAAAGAATAGAAATGAAAGGGAAGAATTTATACCAAGAAATGTTTAACATTAACAAGTCTTGCTGATTATTGGTCATAAAGTATTTTTTAATAAAAAGATAATATATAGGGCACCTGAGTGGCTCAGTTGGTTAAGCGACTGCCTTCGGCTCAGGTCATGATCCTGGAGTCCCTGGATCGAATCCCGCATTGGGCTCCCTGCTCGGCAGGGAGTCTGCTTCTCCCTCTGACCTTCCTCCCTCTCATGCTCTCTGTCTCTCATTCTCTCGCAAATAAATAAATAAAATCTTAAAAAAAAAAATAATAAAAAGATAATATATATACTGAAAGTGCATGAAATATACCCTATATTATAACAGGTAATTTGAAATAAACATCTCTTTAACATAAACTAAGCTAAGAAAAAAAATACTGCCAATTCATTAGGAGCAACCTAGGTGTTCCTTCCTTAACATTCTTCTGTTTTCCTCCCCTGGAGATAACCTCTATCCTGACATTAGGGTCCATAGGACAGTGAGTTAAGAACTGATTAGACACAAGCAAAGGGGGAATTAGAGAATTAGAAGGTATGTCTGTTGGAGTATATTAGCTATCAGGATGGTTAAGAAACATGGAAACTATAATCCAAAGGTCCAGGACATATCCAATAAAGAATTCCAGAAAGAGAAGTTAAAATAATGAGCTGGAGTCAATGTTTAGAGAAGTAACAATGAAAAAATTTCCAGAAATGAAAAAAAGCATGAGATTTCAGATTAAGAAAGGTACTGATTCCCAACAAGGACTTAAAAAAGAAATCTGTATCTGGTGCATTATGATCAGAAAATTGAAAGAGATGGAGGAGGAGCAAGATGGCAGAGGAGTAGGAGACCGAAATGTCATCTGGTCCCACGAATTCAGCTAGATAGTTATCAAACCATTCTGAACACCTACAAACTCAACAGGAAATTGAAGAAAAGAATAGCAGCAACTCTCTGAACAGAAAAGCGTCCACTTTTTGGAAGGTAGGATGTGCGGAGAAGTGAATCTGAGGCGATATTTGAGAAGATAGACCGCGGGGGGAGGGAGCCTCTGTCAGCTGGCTACTGGCAAGTGATAGAGAGTGGAACACAAAATTGGAATATTTAGAAGTCTGCGCTGCTGAGGGACGACACTCCAGTGGCTAAGTGGGGGGTAGAACCCTCGCTGGGACAGTGTGCTCTCAGGACAATGAGGGTCACAGAAAGACCAGGGGTGACTGAGTGCAGCACAGCTCCCAGGTATTGGAGCAGGGAAGCCAGCTCCAGAGACGAGGAGTGGGGTCTCAGACCTGGGTTGCCATAAACCGTGATCTACGGCACAGTCAGGCCACTGCTCTTTGGGGAGGGACACAACAAGTGGCAGATCCGGGGAGACTCCCCTTCCTCCCCGGGGAGGAGCAGCACAGGAGTGCACCATAGGGATCTGCAGGGTTTGGAGACTCCAAACAGGGTCAAGTGCCAGAAATAGAAATGCTTGGTCACAGGCCAGGTGAGCACGGAGTGTGGCCAGAAATGGGGGAGACAGGAGTGATTGACTGCTTTTCTCTGGGGGCTCGCTGAGGAGTAGGGCCCCAAGTTCTCGGCTCCTCTGGGGTGGAGATTGGGAGGCAACCATTTTCACTCTCATCCTCCAAAGCTGTATGGAAAGCTTGCAGGGAACAAAAGCTACCGAGAGCAAACACGAGCAGTGTTTAGCCTGGCCCCTGGCAAGGGCAGGGCAATTTTGCCTCAGGCAAAGACATTTCAGAACCACTGCGACAGACTCCTCCCCCAGAAGATCAGCAAGAACAGCCAATCAAGACCAAGTTTACTAATCAATGGGAATGGCAGAACTCCAGCACTAGGGGAATACAGCACATAGAGTTCATGGCTTTTTCCCCCCTGATTCTTTAGTCTTTCAAAGTTAAATTTTTTAATTTTCTTTTTTTATTTTTTTTTGAATTTTTCTTTTTCCCTTTCTCAACCAACATCTTAGCAATCACTTTTTAAAAAATCTTTTTTATTTTTCATTTTTAGAGTCATATTCTATCCCTTCATAGTAGTTAACCTTATTTTTGCTATATATATATATATATATATATAAGTTGTTCTCTCTTTAAAATTTTGGGATACAGTTTCTTCTAACAGATCAAAATATATCGTGAATCTCTAGTGTATGGCTTTGTTCTAGTCCCTGCCTGATCCTATTCCCTCCCCTTTTTTTTTTTTTAAATTTCTCTTCTTTTTTCAAACAACTTCTTATCAATTCCTTTTATAAAATCTTTTATAATTTTCATTCTTATAGTCATATTCCATCCCTTCATCATATTTACCCTTATTTTTGTACATATATAAGTTTTTCTTTCTTTAAAATTTTGGGAAGCACTTTCTTAGACCAAAATAAACCCAAAATCTAGTGTGTGACACTGATCTATGCATCAGCCTGATCATATTTGATCATATTCTCCTTTTTTAATCTTTTTCTTTTTTGTCCTTTCTTTCCCTTTATTTTTCCCCGGTTTCAGATCTCTTTTGAATTGTTTAGTTTCTGGGGTCGTTGTTACCCTGTTAGTATTTTGTTCTCTCATTCATCTATTCTCCTCTGGACAAAAGGACAAGATAGAAAAAGTCACCTCAAAAAAAAGAACAAGAGGCAGTACCAACTGCCAGGGACCTAATCAATACGGACATTAGTACGATGTTGGACCTAGAGTTCAGAATGACAACTATAAAGATACTAACTGGGCTTAAAAAAAGCAGGGATGATACTAGAGAAACCCTTTCTGGAGAAATAAAAGAACTAAAATCTAACCAAGTCAAAATCAAAAAGGCTATTAATGAGGTGCAATAAAAAATGGAGGATGTAACTGCTAGGATAAATGAGGCAGAAGAGAGAATTAGTGATATAGAAGACCAAATGGTGGAGAATAAAGAAGCTGAGAAAAAGAGAGATAAACAACTACTGGATCACGAGGGCAGAATTCTAGAGATAAATGATACCATAAGAAGAAACGATATTAGAATAATTGGGATCCCAGAAGAAGAAGAGAGAGAGAGAGGGGCAGAAGGTATACTGGAGAAAATTATAGAGGAGAACTTCCTTAATTTGGGGAAGGAGACAGACATCAAAATCCAGAAGGCACAGAGAAGCCCCCTCAAAATCAATAAAAATAGGTCAACACCCCGACATCTAATAGTAAAACTTATGAGTCTCAGAGACAAAGAGAAAATCCTGAAAGCAGCTTGGGATAAGAGGTCTGTAACCTACAATGGTAGAAACATTAGATTGGCAACAGACTTAGCCACAGAGACCTGGCAGGCCAGAAAGGACTGGCATGAGATATTCAGAGCACTAAATGAAAAAAAATATGCAGCCAAGAATACTATATCCAGCTAGGCTGTCATTGAATATAGAAGGAAAGATCAAAAGCTTCCAGGACAAACAAAAAGTAAAGAATTTGCAAACACGAAATGAACCTTACAAGAAATATTGAAAGGGGTCCTCCAAGCAAAGAGAGAGCCTAAAAATAACATAGACCAGAAAGGAACACAGACAATATACAGTAACAGTCACCTTATAGGCAATACAATGGCACTAAATGCATATCTTTTGATAGTTACCCTGAATGTAAATGGGCTCAATGCCCCAATCAAAAGACACAGGCTATCAGATTGGATAAGAAAACAAGACCCATTGATATGCTGTCAGCAAGAAACTCATTTTAGACCCAAAGACACCTCCAGATTGAAAGTGAGCAGTTGGAAAACCATTTACCATGCTAATGGACACCAAAAGAAAGTTGGGGTGGCAATTCAAATATCAGACAAATTAGATTTTAAACCAAAGACTATAATAAGAGATAAGGAAGGACACTGTATCCTACTTAAAGGGTCTATCCAACAAGAAGACCTAACAATTGTAAATATCTATGCCCCTAAGATAGGAACAGCCACTTATACAAGCCAATTAATAACAAAATCAAGAAACACATTGACAACAATACAATAATAGTAGGGGATTTTAACACCTCCCTCACTGAAATGGACAGATCATCTAAGCAAAAGATTAACAAGGAAATAATGACATTAAATGACACACTGGACCAAATGGACTTCACAGATATATTCAGAACATTCCATTCCAAAGCAACGGAATACACATTCTTCTCTAGTGCCCATGGAACATTCTCCAGAATAGATCACATCCTAGGTCACAAATCATGTGTCAATAGGTACCAAAAGATTGGAATCATTCCCTGCATATTTTTGTACCACAATGCTTTGAAACTAGAACTCAATCACAAGAGAAAAGTCAGAAAGAACTCAAATACATGGAGGCTAAAGAGCATCCTACTAAAAAATGAATGGGTTAACCAGAAAATTAAAGAAGAATTAAAAAACTTCATGGAAACCAATGAAAATGAAAACACAACTGTTCAAAATCTTTGGGATGCAGCCAAGGCAGTCCTAAGAGGAAAGTATATAGCAATACCAGCCTTTCTCAAGAAACAAGAAAGGTCTCAAATACACAACCTAACCCTACACCTAAAGGAGCTGGAGAAAGAACAGCAAATAAAGCCTAAACCCAGCAGGAGAAGAGAAATAATAAAGATCAGAGCAGAAATCAATGAAATAGAAACCAAAAGAACAGTAGAACAGATCAATGAAACTAGGAGCTGGTTCTTTGAAAGAATCAACAAGATTGATAAACCCCTGGCCAGATTTACCAAAAAGAAAAGAGAAGTGACCCAAATAAATAAAATCATGAATGAAAGAGGAGAGATCACAACCAACTACAAAGAAATACAAATAATTATAAGAACCTATGAGCAACTATATGCCAGCAAATCAGATAATCTGGAAGAAATGGATGCATTCCTAGAGATGTATCAACACCCAAAACTGAATGAGGAAGAAATAGAAAACCTGAACAGACCTATAACCATGAAGGAAATTGAAGCAGTCATCAAAAATCTCCCAACAAAGAGCCCAGGGCCAGATGACTTCCCAGGGGAATTCTACCAAACATTTAAAGAATAATTAATACTTATTCTTCTAAAACTGTTCCAAAAATTGAAATGGAAGGAAAACTTCCAAACTTGTTTTATGAGGCCAGCATTACCTTGATCCCAAAACCAGACAAAGACCCCACCAAAGAGGAGAATTACAGACCAATATCCCTGATGAACATGGATGCAAAAAATCTCACGAAAATACTAGCCAATAGGATCCAACAGTACATTAAAAGGATTATTCACCACGACCAAGTGGGATTTATTCCTGGGCTGCAAAATTGGTTCAACATCCACAAATCAATCAATGTGATACAATACATTAATAAAAGAAAGAACAAGAACCATATGATCCTCTCAATAGATGCTGAAAAAGCATGTGACAAAGTACAGCATTCTTTCTTGATCAAAACTCTTCAGGGTGTAGGGATAGAGGGTACATAACTCAATATCATAAAAGCTATCTATGAAAAACCCACAGCAAATATCATTCTCAATGTGGAAAAACTGAGAGCTTTCCCCCTAAGGTCAGGAACATGGCAGGGATGTCCACTATCACCACTGCTATTCAACATAGTACTAGAAGTCCTAGCCACAGCAATCAGACAACAAAAAGAAATAAAAGGCATCTGAAGGCAAAGAAGAAGTCAAACTCTCACTCTTTGCAGGTGATATGATACTTTATGTGGAAAACCCAAAAGACTCCACTCCAAAACTGCTAGAACTCATACAGGAATTCAGTAAAGTGGCAGAAAATGCACAGAAATCATTGGCATTTCTATACACTAACAACAAGACAGAAGAAAGAGAAATTAGGAGTCAATCTCATTTACAATTGCACCCAAAACCATATGATACCTAGGAATAAATCTAACCAAATAGGTAAAGAATCTGTACTCAGGAAACTCTAAAATACTCATGAAAGAAATTGAGGAAGACACAAAGAAATGGAAAAAAGTTCCATGCTCATGGATTGGAAGAACAAATATTGTGAAGATGTCAATGCTACCTAGAGCAATCTACACATTTAATGCAAACCTTATCAAATAACACCAACTTTTTTCAAAGAAATGGAACAAATAATCCTAAAATTTGTATGGAACCAGAAAAGACCCTGCATAGCCAGAGGAATGTTTAAAGCTGGTGGCATCACAATTCTGGACTTCCAGCTCTATTACAAAGCTGTCATCATCAAGACAGTATGGTAGTGGCACAAAAACAGACACATAGATCAATGGAACAGAATAGGGAGCCCAGAAATGGAACCTCGACTTTGTGGTCAACT
>NC_138372.1:100189734-100208298 GCF_054177405.1 Leptonychotes weddellii | reverse complement strand
TGAGCCCCCAGAGAAAAGCCGTCAGTCACTCCTGTCTCCCTGGTCTCCAGCCGCACTCCATGCTCACCCGGCCTGTGACCACGTGTTTCTATCTCCGGCACCCGACCCCGTGTAGAGTCTCCAAACCCAGCAGATCCCTGCGGTGCGCTCCTGTGCCGCTCCTCATGGGGGAGGAAGGTGAGTCTCCCCGGATCTGCCACTTGTTGGGTCCCTGCTGGAGGAGCAGGGGCCCGACTATGCCGCGGATCACGGTTTATGGCAACCCCGAGCTGAGAGCCCGCGCCTGGGCTCCGCCTCTGCAGCCGGCTTCCCCGCTCTGATACCTGGGAGCTCTGCTGCACTCAGGCACCCCCGGTCTTTCTGTGACCCCGAGGGTCCTGAGACCACACTGTCCCACGAGGATTCCACCCCCCACTTAGGCACCGGAGTGACGTCCCTCAGCGGAGCAGACTTTTAAAAGTTCCGTTTTTGTGCTCCGTGGCTCTATCACTTGCCAGTAGCGGCCCACAGAGGCCCCTCCCCCACCATCTATCCTCCAGAATATTGCCTCAGATTCACTTCTCCGAACGTCCTACCTTCCAGAAAGTGGTCACTTTTCTGATGAGAGAGTTGTTGCTATTCTTTTCTAAGATCTCCTGTTGAGTTTGTAGTTGTTCAGAATGGTTTGATCCCTACCCAGCTGAATTCCTGAGAGGAGACGAAATCCAGGTCTCCTACTCCTCTGCCATCTTGCTCTGCTCCGGGTTCCTATCTTAGTCTTTCTTAAATCTTTGTTCATTCATATGCAGTTTTAATCAACCTTTCATTTTCTACCAAAAAGCCTTCTAGGATTTTCACCAGAATTGCACTGACCTACAAATCAATATTGGAAAGACTAACATCTTTACAGAAGGATTCATCTTTTCAATTTCTTCCAACAGCATTTTTTCCTACAAGTTCTTGCACATCTTTTGTTAGATTTATTTATCTGTTTTTATTTATTATTTATTTATTATTTTTATATTTATGTTTTAAATTTCATTTTATTGGGGTAAGAACACTTACATATATCTACCTTCTTAAAAATTATTAGTTACTAATCAAAGGTTATAAAGTTTCAGTTAAGCAAGGTGAAGAAGTTCTACAGATATGCAGTACAATATTGTATGTACAGTCAATAAAATATATTGTTAGATTTATTTTTAACTAATTTATACTTTCTATTTTAAGAAGTATTATTTTAAAAATAAAATTAGGTATTCTATTTGTTGCTGACATGTAGAATTACATGTGTACAAATACAAGTAGTATTTTTACTTATTAATGTCAACTAATAATCTTGCTAAACTCATTATTTCTGATTGTATATTTGTAAATGTTTCTGAATTATGTATGAGGAAAATTCTATTACATATAAATAATAAAATTGTATACATTCTTTCTAAATTCATAACATTTGTTTTCATTTCTTTTCTTTTTCCATTATGGTGTTGAGTAAAAGTAATCTTCTTTCTACTCCCAAAGGAAATATTTCTGACATTTTATCTTGAAAAACATCATTTTCAAAAATGTTACCTACATTACCTATAAAAAGTATTTTTTTAGAAAACATTTTAGTTGTTTATTTCTGTATTGCTAAGTTCATTTCTTAATAACAAATAGATGATAAATTTAATCAAATGTTTTGTCTATCTCTATTTATTAAAATCATAATTTGTCCTCCATTAATCTATTAATGTCATTGGATTCAGTTGGCCAATATTTTCTATAGAGATTATTCTGAACTTTTTTTTCTCATAATATTCTTTATTAGTTAAAGTTGGGAACTATTCCCTGTTCTATTCTCCATAATAGTTTGTATAAGGCTGAACTGATCTTAGACATTTACAGAATCTGTCTACAAAATAACTGCCAATTTTTTATTCTTTTCTTATCTTTTATTTAAATAATTTCTAACTCCATATTTTTCACGTTTCTGATTTGAAACTTATTACCATAGTTTTTGTTTGTTTGTTTGTTTTATTATAGTTTTTATTTTTTGCTACCTACCCCTGATATTTTGCCAGGTATATAAGAATATTATATTACTCTAATACCAATAATCACTTTCCTAACTGATATTCCATTGTTAGGTAATGTTTAATTGTGTGATTTTTATTCAGTGCCACATCATAGCAATTATTATTATTAATATTTGATACAGAAAATATTTTAATATTCCCTACATGTTCAGCAGTTTCTTTGTTCACCTTTGCATTCTTTTTTGAATATCAATCAGTCTTTCAAGATCTTTCTTTTCTTTAGGAATTTCCTTTAGAAATTTCCTTAAAGTAGTATTATAGTTGGCAAACGTTCTCAGTTTACTGAAAATATCTTTATTAAGCCCTTGTTCTTAAAAGATCGATAGTTATACAACACCATTTTTACTGTTTTCTTGAGACATTTTGAAGTTTTTTGTTTAAAGATTTTATTGATAGCACAAACAGGGGAAGGGGCAGAGGGAGAAGCAGGCTCCCTGCTGACCAGGGAGCCCAGTGCAGGGCTTGATCCCAGGACCCTGGGATCAGGACCTGAGCCAAAAGCAGAGACTTAACCGACTGAGCCACCCAGGCACCCCCACTTTGAAGTTTTGATTCCAGCTTCTTGTGGCTTCTATTGCTCCTGATATGAAACCTGTTGTTAATTTAATTGATATAGGTGATTTGCCTTTCCTCTCTAACCAATAATACCACTATTGTGAACTACCCATTGAGTGAGGAAACCATATCAGCAGAAGCTGTAGAATAACCAGCTGTGAGAAGAAACAATTGGCTAAAAGGCCACAAGCTGGATGGAGCTTGGTCTCCCATACCAGGGAAATGAGCAGTAGGGGAACCTCGATATGGCCTCTGAATAAAACTCATATAATGCTGGAGAACTAAGCCATGCATAGGTCCCTTATGACCAGACAAGACCTCATAGCAACAAAAAAGAGAGGGTCACCTTGCCATTGGCGTCCCATTAGTGAACCAGTCCCTTCCGCTCCATTCCTTCTAGGCTATCACTAGGTAGGAAGAATTGAAAGATTAAAAAGAAGAAAGTGTACAAAAAAATAAACCTTGCCCTTTCCCAGTCCCTACACTTAGATGGACACCCCATCTACTAGAGTCACCTGCTCCAGCCTGCACTGAGAGAAGGCCAGGAAAAGAATTGCATATAGATTGTTAGACTTAAATATTGAAAAGAAGAAATGGAGCCTGGTGGGAGCATAAGGGTGGCATTTCCAGTTTTTATCCAAAAAAATGATCCAACAGCAACAGGGAGGATGAAAATCAGAAACATACTGCTAGTTTTGCTTATAAAACTACCAGATTCATTTTCAGTAAAATTAAGGAAGCACTAAAGCCCACTCCACCAAAAAAGTTGGAGGGAGGGCTACCTAAAGCAGAGAAGATCAGTAGAGATGTGTGTGGAAGAGACTATGACACAGATCTCAAGAAGGGCCAGTCACATACACTTCCTGACTAGAAAGACATCTCCAGAACAAAATGTGCATCATATGCACACAGTGCTATTTTTCATATGTCTACCTAGTTATTCCCAAAGGTTATTAAATTGTTACCTTTTCTTCACTCAAAGGAAATGCCATCTTTTTCATATATGGCATTCCCATATGAAAGAGAATCAATTTGTAGATTATATATTTTGTCTTAATGTACTATCTGGGTAGTTTTAATTTATGTGGCTTTATTATATATTTTATAATTCAGTATGATAAGTCCTCTTTAATTATGGTTCTCTCTCAGAATTTTCCTGGTTATTCTTTCTTATGTCTCTTGGCTAATTGTAATAATTTGTCTCTCCAAATCTATATCAAGTGATAGTAATGACAACAGAAATCTTTTCTTTAGTGAAACTATTTATACCATTTCTCTATTAAGCAGGATTCTGGCTAATGAGTTCAGTAAAGCAAGTGTAATCATTAAAATATATGAAAGGAAAACTATTTGTATGCCTATGCAAAAAATCCAGGAATGTAAATCTATTTTATCATGTTGAAGAAATGTTTGTTCAGACCTATGTTAACTGAGCATTTCTAATGAGAATAAATGTTGAATTTTATTAAATTTCTTTTTAGCATCTATGGAAAGAATCCTGATTTTTCTTCTGAAATCCATTAATATGATAAAATATATTAATAGCTTTCCTATTATTACACTATCTTTGACTTTCTGCAATAAAAACCATTTAATTATGGACTAATATTTTTTCATGTGCTACTGGATTCTTTATGACTTATAACTACATTTATTTATTTACATTATTGGATATTTTGCATAGATGTGCAAGATAGTTTTTCCTTTATATATTTTAATCAACTCTTAGGATTTTGTTATCAAGCTTACGTTTGTTTTACTAAAAATATTTTTAGCATGTTTATTATTTTCTAATTCCTGAAACAACATAAATAGCATTAGAATTTTTGTTATTTATAGATGTGATGGTTTTCCTTGGGAAACCACATGGCCACATGCTCTTACTGGAGAGATCTCTTTTGCAAGTTTAATATTCAGAATAATTAACAGTCTATTCAGCTATGCCAAAGAGTAACAGCTGGGTATCTGCACTGCTGTGATCTTTGGCAACTTTTGTCTCCCCTACTATATTCTGTTTATATTTCTATCTCTTCTGGAATTAGTTTTCATTAATATATGTTTCTATAAAATTACTAGTTTCATCCAATGTTTATATATATATTTGCATATACTTGAGCAAAATATTAGTGGAAAAAATAAAACTATTGCATAGCTAAAAGTTAGAAGCATCTCTGAAGTGAATACACACTGTTCATAACACAGCAAGGGACATAAAGGGTAGACATGAGAAAGGCAAGTCAAATGATGTGGCAACAAAGAGTTTAAAGAGATTAAAAAGAAAAATGAAAGATCTAGAAATCAGGCAAAGAAGATCCAACAAATGAATGTTACTAAAACACATTAACCTCAGGAATACTACACTTAAAAATTATTGAGAAGCTCAGAGCTTTTATTTATGTTGGTTATATGTAGCTATGTTCACCATATTAGAAATTAAATCTGAGAACTTTAAAATTTACTTATTCAAAAATTAGTTATAAACTCATACAATTTTCAGATAAATAACACAATTTTATGAACATTAATTAATTTTCCAAAAATAAAAGTAGTGAGTGGAGTAGCATATTGTTCTACACTTCTGCAAATCTCAATAATTGAATAACTGCTTTGAGTTCAATCTCTTGCAATTAGTCATTTTAGTTGAAGTATATGAATAAAATATGGCATCAGAAAGATAAGTATTTGCAAAATGTAGGGATATTTTAAAAGTTTTTTCAGATAATTGTGAAAAATCTATGATACTACATCAAAATTTGACAATTGATAGCTTCTTTTGCCAATTTCTTTCATGAAGCATCTTCTAGAGCACCAAGATTTAATAAAAGTAGTATTTTTCCCCCTGTTTTATCAGTAACATTGTAAATAAAATTACTTTCTTTTTCCCATTACAAGGAAAGAATATATGAATTACTAATACAGTTTGGTACCACTGCTTTTGTTCATGTTAAGGCTCCAGCACTTTTATCCAACATTATCTTGGTACCATCAGGGCAAATGTCAATCTAGTAAAAAAGGCAAATAAGATCTTGATATTATTATGAAATAGTTTTAACCTAAAAACCCCCTTGAAAGGGTCTTGGAAATTTCCTCCACTGACAATCCACGAACACACTTTGAGAAACACTTCAATACAAACAAAATGGGGCCTGCAAAATATTGTCAGGGGTACTGGTAAAAAAAATATTGTTAATAACTTCAGAGATAAAATGGTTCCACCTGTTATATGTTCACTTGAATTCATTAACTCTTCCATTCCCTCTGTCATGGATGTCCAGGTCACCTCACACATCACTTGGCTATGTCATAGATTTAACGGTTTCTTATTTTTAGAGTTTCTTCACTTCAACATTTGCCTATTCATTTTGGGCTGATTAATATCCCACATAATATATCTGGCCAACAATTGGAAACTTCCATGGGCTATAGTTAAGATCTGATACATTCTAACTCAACCAACCATCCCAACCCTTTCCTCTCTATGGCCCTCTTCCCCACTCCATTCACATGGTTTCTGTTCAACATGTAGGGCTCTCTGTTTGCTAAAAAAAAAAACTTGTTTGTTTCTACATTTCTGTCTATTGATAATATTTTCGTAGCTATGTATATTTGATAAATTTATCAAATTCCTCCACATGTGTCAACTATTAGATTAAATGGTATATTCTAATATTAATTTCAACAGTGGCATCTTAAAATATCTTACAGAGTGGAGAAAAGGAACCCTCCTTGGGTTGGAGCATGCTTCCAAATTGAGATCTAGAGGGTCAGTGGGAGACATTGGTGGAAGGATATAATAATGGAGCAAAAAGAGGACAAAACTAAGACCATTAACTTCATGCTATATTTTATTTGACTACAATGTGTTGATTTAATATGTCCTCCTTTTTAAAAAGATATTAATGTAGGGGTGCCTGGGTGGTACAGTTGGTTGAGCATCTGACTCTTGGTTTTGGCTTAGGTCATGATCTCAGGGTCATGAAATCAAGCCCCAAATCAGAGTCTGCTTGAGTTTCTCTCTCTCTCTCTTTCCCTCTGCACCCCCCCAAACACGCTCTCTCTCACACTATCTCTGTCCCTTTCAAATAAATAAATAAATCTTTAAAATAAAAAGATATTAATGTAAAAACCTTCTGATTTTTAAATTAGTTGAATTAGTTGAAAAACAATTCAAAAGTAATTTTAACATTCTGCAGAGCAGATTTCAGCATTTCCTCTTAGAAAGAATGAACCAAAGAAATGGGGTTTTCTAAAGGCATCTTTCAATAGTTTTTTTCAAATCTTCCCATGCATTTCAGCTGCTACTTGACTACTCTCCTTAATATTCTTTTTCCTCTTCATAGAACCTTAACTTCCATCAAATAAATAATAATAAGCACTTGATATGTTGAAAATATAGTGAGAAAGGAATCAATACTAGATTGTACATAGATATTAGTTCAGTATAATCTTATGTCTATGTCTCAGCATCATTGAACATTTCAACATTATTAATATTTCTTTTAATATTTATATTGCTACATCTGGCCAACCTTATCTAAATATGTTACCTCTGAATTTAGATATACTACATCAAAATAAATTATAGCAAATTTATGGAGAAACCTAGGAAATTAAATGTAAAACAATGCTAAAAATGCAGTTTAGGCACTATATATATATAACTTAGGTTCTCCATTTCAACATAAACCACTAAGAAGAAATTTCAAGAATACTTAATAACAACCATTTTTAATCCTTACATTGGAACTATCTTTAAAAATTTAAGCCTTGAGGGGCGCCTGGGTGGCTCAGTCGTTAAGCGTCTGCCTTCGGCTCAGGTCATAATCCCAGGGTCCTGGGATCGAGCCCCACATCGGGCTCCCTGCTCGGTGGGAAGCCTGCTTCTTTCTCCCTCTCCCACTCCCCCTGCTTGTGTTCCCTCTTGCTGTGTCTCTCTCTGTCAAATAAATAAATAAAATCTTTTAAAAAAAAAATTTTAAGCATTGGGTTTTCTTTTTTTTACATGTCAATTAATGATAAATTATGGGCTAATAACCCAACCTCATACTAGAATATTATTATTTATGATAAACCAAAGTACTGTATTTCATGATGAGTCTGGAGCAAAGTGTCTGCAGTATATTCCCAATAACCCTGAGCATAAATGATACATCAATATAAGATCAAAATTCAGACCATCAGGTATGAGAAATGTATCTTTTTGTGAGCTAGTCTCTGCAGGTAGGGCTAATTAACTAGCTTTGCAAAAAATGTAAGAAAACACAAAATGATATTTTGGGAAGAAACATTAATAATTAGTATTAATAGAAATAAAATCCTCAAGTTTGAAAAAAAAGACTGATTGAAAGAAAGTTGTAAAATTTGCAATTTCTTAGATCCTATAAAATAAAAAATAACTAATTAATAAAGACCCTGGGGATGTGTGTAAGACACATAAAGAGGCACTCTTCAGGTGTGTAAACCCAGTCACAGCACGCATTACCTTTGGGTTTTACAGTCAGCTGGACAGACGCTTTTTTCACTCCCAATGGACTTACTGCCTGACATTCATATTGGCCTTGGTCATGATGTGCTGCATGGTCAATTCTCAAAGTTCCAGAGGAGAGAACTGTATGCAGACCTTCCTGAGGGAGTTGCCCTCCTGCAAAGAGGGAAAGAAAATACTTTGTATGGCATTGTTATGGCTCAAGGAGCTGACAGCTATTACTGTGTGATATTCTGGGGGTGGGTAAAGGTTGGGATCTCTCTGGAAATCCTCCATGTCACAATACTGGGACCACTCCTCCTAACACTGCATCTGGGAAATGGGGCACACCCCTTGACCAGCCCCCAGCAGGAGAACTGGTCAGCTCCCTTAATGAATTCCTCCACCTTCATGTTTGCCCCCTCAGTTTTATTTTCCATAGTTAGAGTGCAAATTTCAAAACTAACCTTATTCCAACATTACCCTTGCTTCCTATTACTCTTAGAACAAGCTATAAAATGCCTAAGGGGGCATGTGAGGCATTACACAGGCTAACCAACCACACCTACTTCTATAGCCTCATCACCCCCACTTTTTACTTAATGGAGTGAAAACAAGACAAAATTTGGATAGGAGAATTGTTTTTGCATTTTTTTATTTTTAATAACAGTTTTTATTCCTAGATTACCCCCCAAAATGATTACTAAATACAATTTTCAAATATCTTTATCACATTTGTTTGTCACATGTATGTAATATTTGTAATATAAAAACATTATGGAATTACAACATTTAAGGTGCTGAGACAGAATCTCAATAATGGTGGTTTTTGTGACACTCAGGTTGCTAATCCTCATGATCATACCCACCCAGCCAACATTGCACTTTATCACCTCTGAGCTTATACTGAGTTTACACTCCTTGTGGCCATTAACAAGTTAATGGATTGTCATTCTCAACTATTTCAGTAACAATATGTTACTGTCAAAAGTAAATAGTCAATCTTTATTGTTAACACATAAATGATAAATAAAAAATGGATAATAAATTTTAAAATAAATAATAAATTTTTAAAAACGATTTGCCTTTGTAAATAGTCAACCTTATTGACCATGTACACAAATGAGCCAAATACTCTTCTAAATGTTTATGAGTATAAATACATTCAAAAGAATCCCCAAATCACTCCCAGCATATATAAAGTAACTCCAGTAAAACCACAGTTAACTTACTTGCCCAAGGTCATGAAACTAGTAAATGAAGGAGGGAGATGTGAATCTTGGCTTTACAGCTTCAAAGTTCACCTCCTACCCACTCTACTCTTATAAAGATGAGAGCAAAAATTTTAGCCAGAAGAAGTTCACAAATGTTGATGTGCTTAGAATTTAACCTAGTTACCTGAACTAATATAAAAGTTAGCAATTCCAAGACCAGAGAAATCTTAGAGGAGCTCTCATCTCAGAGTGTAGACCTTAATCTCTAACACCCCAGGGATCACTGGAAGTGCCCAGCCCCTCAGGTTCACCCCGCATCCCCCCCCAACACTTAAAAGACAGCAGCTCTCTGGGCACCTGGATGGCTCAGTCAGTTAAGCCAGCAACTCTTGGTTTTGGCTCAGGTCATGATCTCATGAGTTGGTGAGATCCAGTCCATGTAGGGCTCCATGCTCAGCAGGGAGTCTGCTTAAAGATCTCTCCCTCTGTCCCTCCCCCCACCCATGCTCTCTTATGCACTCTCTCTTGCAAATAAATAATTATTTACTAATAAATAAATATTTATTTTATGCTTATTAATAAATAAAAATACTTATAAATAAATAAAATAAATAACTTAATATACTTATAAATAAATAAATATTATATTTTTAAATAAATACTTAATAATAATAAATAAATAAATGTTTATTTGAGAGAGAGCACGCACAAGTGGGTGGAGGGGCAGAGGGAGAGGGAGAAACAGACTCCCCACTGAGCAGGGAGCCTGAGGTGGGGCTTGATCCCAGGACCCTGGGATCATGACCTGAGCCTAAGGCAGATACTTAACCTACTGAGCCACCCAAGCGCCCCACCCCCTCACCAAAAGTAACTCTCTTTTACCCACTTAACATGCTAGAGTTTTACTTATGGTTGGTTTAACTGCACTTACGATTTCACTTTGTACAAAAAGAGAATTCTGCCACTTTAAAAAATATTTAAAACCACTAACTGTCCAATAATTTTATTTTAAAAATCAAGAAACTAAGACACCTGGGTGGCTTGGTCAGTTAAGCACCTGCCTCCGGCTCAGGTCATGATCCCAGGGTACTGGGATTGAGTCCCGCAATGGGCTCCTTGCTCAGCAGGGAGTCTGCATCTCTCTCTGCCTGCCACTCCCCCTGCTTGTGCTCTCTCTCTCTCTCTCTGACAAATAAATAAAAATCTTTGAAAATAAGTAAATAAATAAATAAATAAATCTCAAGAAACTGAATGAACTGGTGGTTGCCAGAGAGGAGAGGTGTGGGAGAATGAAAGAATTAAAAAAAAAAAAAATAGATCAGGAAACTGAGTCCCAGAGACATTATCTGAGGAAGGCCACATATTCAAATGTTGAAACTTAACACATAACAGAAATTATGATGACATAATTAATTCAAAGATTACATTTTGTGTGATGTTTTCATGTTCACAATATACCTATGATAATTAGTTTAAACTGTTTTTTATCCCCTCATAATAAAGAAGGTATTTATCTCTTTTCACAATCACTTGTTGATATGCTAATACCTGCTTTGGTCCAGGCAATTACTGGAGGTGGGTTCCCTTCAGCTTCACAGAGAAATTCTACAGTATGTCCTTCTAGCACCACTTGATCCCGGGGGGTTATTGTGAATTGCGGAGGAGCTAAAGAGAATGAAAAATTATATCAAAATTAAAAATTACTCTAAAATTGTTAATAGTAAAGGAAAAAAGGAAATATGTTTAAATGTGTTACTTAATTAGAATTTGTTTCCAATTATTTTCACAAAAGCTATTAAGAATGTATAGGTGCTTGTGTATGTTTGTGCCTGCTTGCAAAGAAACCAAAAATATACATAGCTGATATGCAAAGCAAAAAAGTAGTAGTTAGTAGGAAGGAATTATTTCTAAACCTTATGAAGTCTGCTTCATGTTATTTACTAACTGCAATAGACATATATAAAACTACAAATTGTATTTGAACCATTCACAAAATTGTTTCCTCCAAATTTTCATACACATCATAAAATTTGCTACCAGTTGCTCTATTAATTTCAGCAAAAAAATGTTTCCTATAACACGTGCTATGATACCTTTTGAAAACTCACATTTAGGTCAAGATTTCCAAACCTTCAGATCTTTTACAGTTGAATTTGTTTAAATAGTAAATAGCTAATAGATGCATATGCAGTTATACAATCTATTCATGACTCTTTTATTAATATGAAAAAGAAATCTATATGACTATTTAAGGGCAATAATGCCTAAGTGATGGCATTTTCCAAACAACTCTATGAGATGACCTGACCTCTTCTCCTTGCTGTTAGATCTTTGTACTTACCCCTCATTGCTCTTCCTCACCATCTGGATTTACAAGAATCATGATAAAATAAATAATATTCAGCAAATTGTATTTGTTTCAGCTTTCACATTGTGTTTAAGTAATAAAGACTTTTAAAAGTCTTCAATTCTAAGTAAGGCACTAGGCTAAACAATGGTAAAAGATAAATTATAAGGTCATAAAATTCATGAAAGCCCTCAGGAATGCCTGCAAGATATTTGTAATAGAGTCTTAGAAAAGTCAAGGTGGAAAATATCCCACAGATCAGCAGGCTCAGGCTCCATGTTCCACAGATGAAGAAATTTGGGCTGGGGGAGGTTGAACTGAATAACTCTCAGAGACACGATGAGAATTTAGGCCACTCAACCCCCAGCGTGATGTTCTTTCCGGACATTACACGAACTTTTTAAATTGCTAGGAATAATTTGAAGTGAGCAAAAATATTTCTACATTAAAAAATGGATTCATGACAGTAGAAGAGCTATAAAGCAAAAGTAGGTAGTAGTTATGGCAAGTCATTTAGTCAAGGCACAACTGTTGGGAAATTTGACTTCAACTTTTTAATAGTAACTAAAACTCACAACTAGCCATGTCTGGCATTGTTATATTTCATATGTAGCTTTGTTATATTTTATATGTTCTCATAGAAAAATTATATTTTTAATCCAAGACTACATCCTACCAAAAAATAGGAAAGACATTTCATATTTTTTCCTAGCAGTAAAATGACCAATTTGCTAGATCAATGGAGAAATTTTGATCTAATGGGAAGAAAACCCAGAAGAGCTAAGCATCACAAAGGCAGGTAGTGTAGGCTGGAGAAATTCAACAGAAATAATGAGTTTGACATTTCTGGGCCTTTCACTTACAATGGTGGCCATCAGTCCCACCTCCAATACTAACACACCACATGCTAAATATAGCGTTTTGCCATTTTATTAAAATCCACCCTTCTGGTGGATTTTACAAAACCCATGACTGTGCTGCCTCATACAAAAAAGCATTTTTATTTACATCATTGGTAACTATAGGCCCTTTCATCTAAGTGCCCCGTGCTGTGATTCACACCTTTCATTGAAGCTGTTTCTTTTTCATTTTATCATTTGTTCAGGCAGTCTAGGGAAGGAAATTAATTTGTGGGCAGTTGTGTTCTTGGCTTAAATAGACGTTAAAAGAACTAAAGAAAATTGACAGAACATCTGTTAAGATGACACAGAAAGGGGGCGCCTGGGTGGCTTAGTTGGTTAAGCGACTGCCTTCAGCTCAGGTCATGATCCTGGAGTCCCTGGATTGAGTCCCACATCAGGCTCCCTGCTCGGCAGGGAGTCTGCTTCTCCCTCTGACCCTCCCCCCTCTCATGTGTTCTCTCTCATTCTCTCTCTCTCTCAAATAAATAAATAAAATCTTAAAAAAAAAAAAAAGATGACACAGAAAGGGTACATCTTAAAATATTTAGTCTATGCACTAGGCAAATAAAAGAAGCCTCTTATAAATGTATCAAATGATTAATGGACCACATCAAGACTGATTAAAAATCTCGATACATAGACCTACAAGTAACCCAACTACACAGTTGCAAGAGATAAAAGATAATCAGGTGGCAATTTCAGTGCATACTGCCTAGTAAAAAGAAATCGTTAGTGCATTGTGGTATGAGAAATGAACAGCACCATAAATGTCAGAGTTCACTTAGACGTGAACTGATGAAGATGAAAAAATAGAAGTAGAAACTAAATGCAAGAAGCTGAGACACAGAAGATTAGATCAGTATGAAATAAAGGAGCCTGTGGGAGTGAAATTAGGCATTATGCTTCTAAACACCAGATATTAAATATAAAATAATGCAAGCAAAAAAGACCCCAAATACTATTTCTTTGGAAGCATTTTCAATCCTGACATATGGAAAGTCTAAAAATAATGTTTGAGTCCTTTAAAAGTAATTTCCCCCAGGAGTTAACAAAGACATCAAGAAAAAAAATTCATTTCTACACCTTTGTAGCACATAGAAAATGTTTTTCGTGGTATTAACATTTCTAGGGGAAACACAATGTTTTCCTCAGACGTATGAATGGAAACAAGGAATTATTGGTCTATTGCTACTTAAAGAGTTGATGTTAAGCAAAAACAACTTGGAAAACATTTACCAAATGCTGAAAACCCAGGATGGATGAAGTACTGTGACTTCTAGTGGGACGATTCCTCTGCTCCCCAGAAGCCAGCACTCACAACCCTAAAATTGCCCCAACTCCATGTTTCAAAACTGTCTTCATGGAGTGCCTGGGTGGCTCAAGTCATTTAAGCATCTGCCTTCAGCTCTGGTCATGATCCCAGGGCCCTAGGAGGCTCAGGTCATGATCCCAGGGTCCTGGGAAGCTCAGATCATGAGTCCAGGGTCTTGGGATGGAGCCCCGCATCAGGCTCCCTACCCAGAGGGGAGGATGCTTCTCCCTCTGCCCCTCCCCCCAACTCATTCCCTCTCTCTCTCTCTCTCACTTATGTAGAAATCCTAAGAAAATAAAAATAAAAAAATAAACTGTTTTGATTCTATGTTTCCCAGTGTCTGGTTTTTTGCTTGGTAACATCTTATGCAAATAAGTTATGTCTTAAATAAATTATAATGTTCATGGCTGCAGGAAGCCCTTAAAATGCATCACTATAAATTGTTGTATGTTTGTCAGCTAATGAAAACCGGTTTGGGGTACAACAGGACATTTGGCATCGTTCCAATAAGACTTATATTCTGATGTTTACTAAACCTCTTAGCCCAGGTGTAGGAGACGTGGATTTCGTCTAGTGCCAGGAATTCAGCTAGATAGGGATCAAACCATTCTGAACACCTACGAACTCAACAGGAGATCGAGGAAAAGCATAGCAACAACTCTCTGAGCAGAAAAATGACCACTTTCTGGAAGGTAGGACGTGCGGAGAAGTGAATCCGAGGCGATATTTGGGAGGATAGACAGCAGGGGAGGGGGCCTCCATTGGCCACTTCTGGCAAGTGGTAGAGCCGCAGAGCATAAAATCAGAACTTTTAGAAGTCGGCTCCGCTGAGGGATGTCGCTCCAGTGGCTAAGTGAGGGGTGGAACCCTCTCTGGGACAGTGTGGTCTCAGGACCCTCAGGGTCACAGAAAGACCAGGGGTGCCTGAGTGCAGCAGAGCTCCCAGGTATCGGAGCAAGGAAGCCAGCTGCTGAGACAGAGCCTAGGAGTGGGCTCTCAGCTCGGGGTTGCCATAAACCATGATCCACAGCACAGTCAGATCTTTTCCAGCAGGGACCCAACAAGCAGCAGATCTGGGGAGACTCCCCTTCCTCCCCTGGGAAGAGTGGCATGGGAGCGCACCGCAGGGATCTGCTGGGTTTGGAGACTCCACATGGGGTCATGTGCCAGAGATAGAAATGCTCGGTCACAGGCCAGGTGGGCACAGACTGTGGCCAGAGAACAGGGAAATGGAAGTGACTGACTGCTTTTCTCTGGGGGCTCACTGAGGAGTGAGGCCCCAAGTTCTCGGATCCTCCAGGGCAGCAATTAGGAGGCCGCCATTTTCACTATCATCCTCCAAAGCTGTAGGGAAAGCTTGTAGGGAACAAAAGCTCCCAAGGGCAAACCCGAGCAAATAACTTAGCCTGGACCCAGCAAGGGCGGGGCAATTCTGCCTCCAGCAAAGACATTTGGGAGCCATGGCAACAGACCCCTCCCCCAGAAGATCAGCTAGAATAGCCAGTCAAGACCAAGTTTACAAATCAATGAGAACGGCAGAACTCCAGCACTAGGGGAATACTGAACATAGAATTCACAGCTTTTTCTCCATGATTCTTTAATCTTTCAAAGGTAATTTTTTTAACTGTCTTTTCTCTTTTTTTTTGAATTTTTCTTTTTCCCTTTTTCAACCAACATCTTATCAATCCATTTTTTAAAAAATCTTTTTTATTTTTCAGTTTTAGAGTCATATTCTATCCCTTCATAGTAGTTACCCTTATTTTTGATATATATATATATATATATAAGTTGTTCTCTTTAAAATTTTGAGATACAGTTTCTTCTTAACAGATCAAAATATACCCTAAATCTCTAGTGTATGGCTTTGTTCTAGTGTCCTGCCTGATTACATTCTCTCCTTTTTTTTTTTAAATCTTCTTTCTTTTTTCAACCAATTTCTAATCTTATCAATGCCTTTTATAAAATCTCTTATAATTTTCATCTTTACAGTCATATTCCCTCCCTTCATAGTATTAACCCTTATTTTTGTACATATATAAATTTCTCTTTCTTTAAAATTTTGGGAGGCACTTTCTTCTAACCGACCAAAATACAAATACAAAATACACCCAAACTCTAGTGTGTGGCACTGATCTATGCACCAGCCTGATCATATTTGATCATATTCTGTTTTTTGTTTTGTTTTGTTTTGTTTTTGTTTGTGTTTATCTTTCTCTTTTTTTCTTTCTTTCCCTTTATTTTCCCCCAGTTTCAGGTCTTTTCTGATTGTTTAGTGTGTATTTTCTGGGGACGTTGGTACCCTGTTAGCATTTTGTTCTCTCATTCATCTATTCTCCTCTGGACAAAATGACAAGATGGAAAAAAATCACCTCAACAAAAAGAACAAGAGGCAGTACCGACTGCCAGGGACCTAATCAATATGGACATTAGTACAATGTTGGAACTAGAGTTCAGAATGATGATTTTAAAGATACCAGCCAGGCTTGAAAAAGCATGGAAGATATTAGAGAAACCCTTTCTGGAGAAATAAAAGAACTAAAATCTAACCAAGTCGAAATCAAAAAGGCAATTAATGAGGTGCAATCAAAAATGGAGGCTCTAACTGCTAGGATAAATGAGGCAGAAGAGAGAATTAGTGATATAGAAGATCAAATGGTGGGGAACAAAGAAGCTGAGAAAAAGAGAGATAAACAACTACTGCATCATGAGGGCAGAATTTGAGGGATAAGCAATACCATAAGACAAAACAACATTAGAATAATTGGGATCCCAGAAGAAGAAGAAAGAGAGAGAGGGGCAGAAGGTATATTTCAGCAAATTATAGCAGAGAACTTCACTAATTTGGAGAAGGAGACAGGCATCAAAATCCAGGAGGCACCGAAAACCCCACTCAAAATCAATAAAAATAGGTCAATGCTCCGACATCTAATAGGAAAACTGACAAGTCTCAGAGGCAAAGAGAAAATCCTGAAAGTAGCTTGGGAGAAGCTATCTGTAACCTACAATGGTAGAAACATTAGATTGGCAACAGACCTATCCACAGAGACCTGGCAGACCAGAAAGGACTGACATGATATATTCAGAGCACTAAATGAGAAAAATATGCAGCCAAGAATACTATATCCAGCTAGGCTGTCATTGAAAATAGCAGGAGAGATCAAAAGCTTCCAGGACAAACAAAAACTAAAGGAATTTGCAAACACAAAACCAGCCCTACAAGAAATATTGAAAGGGATCCTCTAAGCAAAGAGAGAGCCTAAAAGCAACACAGAACAGAAAGGAACACAGACAACATACAGTAACAGTCACCTTACAGGCAATACAATGGCACTAAATTCCTATCTTTCAATAGTTACCCTGAATGTAAATGGGCTAAATGCCCCAATCAAAAGACACAGGGTATCAGATTGGATAAAAAAATAAGACCCATCGATATGCTGTCTGCAAGAGACTCATTTTAGACTCAAAGATGCCCCCAGATTGAAAGTGAAGAGGTGGAAAACCATTTACCATGCTAAAGGACGCCAAATGAAAGCTGGGGGGGGAGCAATCCTTATATCAGACAAATTAGATTTTAAACTGAGGATTGTAATAAGAGATGAGGAAGGACACTATATCCTACTTAAAGGGTCTAATCAACAAGAAGATCTAACAATTGTAAATATCTATGCCCCTAAAATGGGAGCAGCCATTATATAAGGCAATTAATAACAAAAGCAAAGAAACACATCAACAACAATACAATAATAGTGGGGGACTTTAACACTCCCTTCAATGAAATGGACAGATCATCTAAGTAAAAGATCAACAAGCAAATAAAGACTTTAAATGACACACTGGACCAAATGGACTTCACAGATCTATTCAGAACATTCCATCCCAAAGCAACAGAATACACATTCTTCTCTAGTAGTAGAAGAATTCATGGAACACTCTCCAGAATAGATCACATCCTAGGTCACAAATCAGGTCTCAACTGGTACCAAAAGATTGGAATCATTCCCTGCATATTTTCAGACCACAATGCTTTGAAACTAGAACTCAATCACAAGAGGAACATTAGAAAGATTTCAAATACATGGACGCTAAAGAGCATCCTACTAAAGAATGAATGGTTCAACCAGGAAATTACAGAACACTTAAAAAAAATCATGGAAAGAAATGAAAATGAAAACACAACTGTTCAAAATCTTTGGGATGCAGCAAAGGCAGTCCTAAGAGGAAAGTGTATAGCAATACCAGCCTTTCTCAAGAAACAAGAAAGGTCTCAAATACACAATGTAACCCTACACCTAAAGGAACTAGAGAAAGAACAGCAAATAAACTTAAACCCAACAGGAGAAGAGAAATAATAAAGATCAGAGCAGAAATCAATGAAATAGAAACCAAAAGAACAGTAGAACAAATCAATGAAACTAGGAGCTGGTTTTTTGAAAGAATTAACAAGATTGATGAACTTCTGGCCAGACTTATCAAAAAGAAAAGAGAAATGACCCAAATCAACAAAATCATGAATGAAAGAGGAGAGATCACAACCAACACCAAAGAAATACAAACAATTATAAGAACATATTATGAGCAACTATATGCCAGCAAATTAGATAATCTGGAAGAAATGGATGCATTCCTAAAGATGTATCAACAAGCAAAACTGAACCAGGAAGAAATAGAAAACCTGAACAGACCTATAACCACTAAGGACATTGAAGC
>NC_138372.1:100128270-100189234 GCF_054177405.1 Leptonychotes weddellii | reverse complement strand
AGGATGGGTTAGCCTGGTGATGGGTATTGAGGAGGGCACATTCTGCATGGAGCACTGGGTGTTATGCACAAACAATGAATCACGGAACACTACATCAGAAACTAATGATGTAATGTATGGGGATTAACATAAGAATAAAAAAATTTAAAAAAAATGACTAAGATATTCTAATAGCAAAAGGTTATTAATCTATCATAATTAGCATATTGTGTTATTGGCATATTGACAAATTGACTCATGGAAGAGAAAGAAAGACATTATTAATTACAGCAGTGGCACTGCTCACCTACAGAAAGTAGATTTCCTCAATAAATAGTGATAGGCAGCTGGTCACAGGGAATACATGAAATAAATCTTCACTTTACCCCATACTCCAAATTAAATTCCAGATTTAAAAATTACTTTAATATTAAAAAACCTATATTTAAATATTTATGAATAAAAATAAGATTTTTATGATAGTAGTACAGAAGAATTTTTAGAGCAAAATATAAAAATCATTATCATATAAGAAAAGATTGATAAAGTCATCTACATTACAGTTTATATCTTCCATTCACTTTTAAAAAAGAATCAAATATATTTGCAACATATATAACTGACAAGTATTTTTTTGTATTTGTAATATATGAAGAAATTTCTAGTTCAATAGCAAAAAAGGACAGATAAATTAGCAAATGGGGAGAGATAATGAGTACAGTTTGGAAAAAGTTACATTTAGTATGCTTGTTCGGACTGAATGTAGATCTCTAAGATGGTTGGTTTATGAGCATGAAGCTAAATTGTATAGTCTATGATTGTGAATTAAGTCATTTAGAACCAAGGGGGTGTGTTGAGTGAGAAGAGGAGGGCCAAGGGTGGGAATTCCTTGTAATGTAGAAGAAAGAAAAGCTGTGAATTTACCATAACAAATGTCCAGTATGACACAGAAACTCAGAGGAGAAAGGAATCCCAACAGCTAAGAATTATCTTCAGAAGGAAAGAGTGATTAAATGGGTCAAAAGCTACAAAAAAATACTTTCAATAAAACTGATTTTTTTTTTAAGATTCTGAATTTAAGGACCCAAAGAACAATTTTCATGCAAGCAAGGTAAAATAAGCTTCAGCGTAAAGGGGAGGGGAGGCAGATATGTAGAAACTATTTTTTCCAAGACATTTCTTTGTGAAGGCAAGCAGTAAGAAAGTGACACTGAAGATGGGGTAGGAATATGGGCAAATAAGGGGAAGAGCCTATTTTTCTGAGGTATTTTCTGAAGGAAAGAAGGCACAAAGATGGAAGGGAGTGAGTAAAGGTGGTTCAGGATTTCTCAGGTGGCAAGATGGGATGGGGTTTGCAAAATTCAATGAAGCAATTTGCCTTAAAGATAAGATAAGAGGCATTTCTTCACTTTAGATGAGAAGAAAAGGGCAGTTAGGAATTGGTGCATAGAGAAGTACCTCTATGAAAGAGGAGTGTAGGAAGTCGAAGGATTTATAGTCTGAGGGCTTGTTTTGGCTTTTTTGTTTCTCCTGTGGAGTAGAAAATGCTGACGTTTTGTAGGAGAAAAGTATACTGAGATGGATTTTTTTATTGTTGTTAAATAGGATCTGAAGTGACAAAGGCAGTTTGTCTCTGATAAACCAGGACACATGATCACTCCAGATGTTTTTGAAGGACAGGCATGAAGAACACAGTGCCAATGTGTTGAATAGAAGGACAATGGGATAAAGGAGTTGAGAGTTTAGGAAGGAAAGTCGTAGAGGGGATGAAACTTAGGATCCTGGGTGAGGGCGCCTGGGTGGCTCAGTCATTAAGCGTCTGCCTTCGGCTCAGGTCATGATCCCAGGGTCCTGGGATCGAGTCCCACATCGGGCTCCCTGCTCAGCGGGAAGCCTGCTCCCCCCACTCCCCATGCTTGCGTGCCCTCTCTCTCTGTCTCTCTCTCTCTGTCGAAAAATAAAAATAAAATCTTAAAAAAAAAAAAAAGGATCCTGGCTGAAAAGGGGAGAATGACACTAGACAGGATTGGCCAACAAGAAGGAAGAGGAAAGTTCCTAGAATTCTAGATAGCGCCAAAATGAGGAGATGATGGAGCAGAAGGGAGAGGAGGTTTTGCTGTAGGGTGTGGTATTAGATATTTTCCAAAAGACTATAAGTGATGGCATATAAGTGGTGGTAATGAGTAGCTATTAAGACAGGAGGTGAATATGTTTAGAGATACAGGACATCTGATAATGGAGGTCATGATGTGAAGTGTTAGTTAGAGATCCTTTGGGTGAATCAGGAAGGTCACTGCCTAATAGAGTCACTAGTCCTCATGAGATGTCCACTATGCATTGTCAGGAATCTATAAGCCTTAGTTTTAGCAAACTCAAATACAATGTAAGATTTGAATATAACAAAATACAGTTCTTACTTCAAGAACAGAATCTTTTTATCTTCATAAGTTTTTGATGTTACCATATATTTTTATTTCAGTCATACAAAAAGCCATCAAGAAAGATATGATGAAAAGCCCTTATGCCCACTACTCAAATGAAGAAATAAACATTACAAATATACTTAAAGATTGTTTGTTCTTCTTCCTTTCCATCTGTTCTCAACTCCAACCTACTTGCCTCTAACCTGGGTTTGGTGTGTATGTCCACATGGTTGATTTATTTTAAAGTTTTTATTTTGAGATAATTGTAGATTCACATTTAGTTGTAAACAATAACACAAAGAGAACCAGACTCGTTAGCAAACTACAGACTCCACCTACTATGAACCCCGACAACTACTAATCTGTTCTCTATTTATATAATTCCATTGTCTCAAGAATGTTATATAAATAGAATCATATAGTATGTAACCTTTTGGGACTATTTTTTTTTCATTCTGCATAATTATTTGGAGGTTCTTTCAGATTTTGTGGGTTATCAGTTGTTCTTTTGAATAAACCACAGTTGGTTTAATCATTCACTCATTGAAGGACATCTAGGTTTTAATTTTTGATTAGTACTAGTAAAGCTGCTATAAACATTCATGTACAGGCTTTTGTGTGAGAGTAAGTTTTGGGCTTTCTCTGGGATAAATGTCCAAGAGTGCAATTGTTGCATTAAATGGTAGTGTCATCTTTAATTTGTTAAGGAAATTTCTAAATTCTTTCCAGAATGGCTTTGCCATTTTACATTTCCTACCAGTGATGTATGAGTGATCCAGTTTCTCTGCATCCTTGTGATTTGTGTTGTCACTATTTTTTATTCTAGCCATTCTGATAAGTGTGTAGTCATATCTTATAGTGGTTTTAATTTGCATTTCCCTCATGACTAGTGATGTTGAGCATTTTTTCACAGATTTGTCATCTGTATATTCTCCTCAGTGCAATGTCATGTATTTTGCCCCTTTTCTATTTGAATTGATTGGTCTTTTATTGTTGAATTTTGCGGGTTCTCTGTATATTCTAGACACTAATCCTCTGTTTTGTATGGGGCTTGTAAATATCTTCTCTTAGTCTGAAACTTGTCTTTGCATCCTCTCCACATGGTCTTCGCAACACAAAAGTTTTTAAATATGATGGAATCTAGCTTATCATTTTTTTTCTTTGGTGGATTATACTTTCAATACAAGATCTAAGAACTTTTTGCCTGGCCCTGCATTTTCTCCTATTTTTTTTAAGTTTTATAGTTTTACATTTTATACTTAAGTTTGTAGTCCCTTTTTACTTAATTTTTGTATGAAGTGTGAGACTTAGTTTGTTCTTCATTTTTTTTTTTTGCCTGTGGGTACCCAATCGACCAGCACCTTTTGTTGAAAAGTCTCCATTGAATTGCTTTGCACCTTTGTCAAAATCAGTTGGGCACATTTGTGTAATTATATTATTGGGTTCTTTGTTCTGTTGATGCAGTTCTCTGTGTCAATATCACACAGTATTAATTACTATAGTTATAAAATCAATCTTAAAATTTAGTGGGTTGATTCCTTTCACTTTATTCTTCTTTGTGAAAATTGTTTAGCTATTTCAGTTCCTTTGCATTTCCATATAAATTTTAGAATGATCTTGTCTATATCACACAAAAAAATCTTGGATTTTGATAAGAATTGCATTAAACCTGGTATCAATTCATGGAGAATTTACATCTTTACTATCTTGAGACTTCCAATTCACAGATACAATGTATCTCTTCATTTATTTATATCACCTTATATCTTACATCAACATTTTGTAGTTTACAGCATACAAGTACCACACATGTTTTGTTATATTTATACATAAATATTTTAATGTTCTTGAAAAATTGTAAAAGGTATTATTTTTAAAATTTTTGTGTTCATATAGTCATTGCTTGGATATATAACACAGTTGATGTTTTTTACATTTATCTTGTATCCTGCAATCTTGCTGAGCTTACTTTGAAGTATTTCATAGATTTCTAGAATTATCTGTAAAGACATTAATGTCATCTGCAAATGGGGACAGTTTTATTTCTTCTTTTCTGATTTGTGTGTCTTCTATGTCTTTCTCCTGCCATATTATACTGGCTAGAACTTCCGGCACTATGTTGAGTCAGAGTTCTGAGAGCAGACGTCCTGGCCTTTTTCCATTTATCAGGTGGAAAACAATTACTCTTTCACCATTAAGTAAATGATTATTGTAGGTTTTTGCATATGTCCATTTTCTTTTTCTTTTTTTAAATTTAATTTAAATTTGTCTAATTAACATATAGTATATTTTTAGTTTCTGAAGTAGAGTTCAGCGACTCATCAGTTGTATATAATACCCAGTGCTCATTACATCAAATGCCCTCCTTAATGCCCATCACCCAGTTACCCCATCCCTCCACCCCCCCAGCAACCCTCAGTTTACTATAGTTAAGAGTCTCTTATGCTTTGTCTCCCTCTCTGACTTCATCTTGTTTTATTTTTCCCTTCCTTCCCATATGATCTTCTGTTTTGTTCCTTAAAGTCCACATATGAGTGAAATCATGTGAAAATTGTCTTTCTCTGTTTGACTTATTTAGCTTAGCATAATACCTCTAGTTCCATCCACATCATTACAAATGGCAAGATTTCATTTTTTTTGATGGCTGAGTAGTATTCCATTGTATATATATACCACTTCTTTATCCATTCATCTGTTGATGGACATCTGGGCTTTTTATATAGTTTGGCTATTGTGGACATTGCTGCTATAAACATGGGGGTGCACATGTCCCTTTGAATCAGTACATTTGTATCTTTGGGGTAAATTACTAGTAGTGCAATTGCTGGGTCATAGGGTAGCTCTACTTTCAACTTTTTGAAGAACCTCCATACTGTTTTCAGAGTGGCTGTACAAGCATGCATTCCTACCAGCAATGTAAGAGTGTTCCCCTTTCTCAACATCCTCCTCAACATTTGTTGTTTCCTGATTTGTCAATTTTAGCCATTCTGACTGGTGTGAGGTGGTCTCTCATTGTCATTTTGATTTGTATTTCCCTGATGCTGAGTGATGTGGAGCATTTTTTCATGTGTTTATTGGTGATTTGTAAGTCTTCTTTGGAGAAATGCCTGTTCATGTCTTCTGCCCATTTCTTAATTGGATTATTTGTGCTTTGGGTGTTGAGTTTGATAAGTTCTCAATAGATTTTGTAAATATCTTTATAGATTTTGTTGAGTTTGATAAGTTCTTTATAGACATTTGCAAATATCTTCTCCCATTCTGTAGGTTGTCTTTTGGTTTTGTCAACTCTTTCCTTTGCTGTTAAAAGATTTATCTTGATGAAGCCCCAATTGTTCATTTTTTTCTCTTGCTTCCCTTGCCTTTGGAGAACTGTATAGCAAGATGTTGCTGGAGCCAAGGTGAAAGAGGTTGCTGCTTGTGTTTTTCTCCAGGATTTTGATGGATTCCTGTCTCACATTTAGGTCTTTCATCCATGTTGAGTTTATTTTTGTGTATGGTGTAAAGAAATGGTCCAGTCTCATTCTTCTGCATGTGGCTGTCCAATTTTCCCAGCACCATTTGTTGAAGAGACTGTCTTTTTTCCATTGGACTTTCTTTCCTGCTTTGTTAAAGATTAGTTGATCACAGAATTGAGGGTCCATTTCTGGGTTCTCTATTCTATTCCATTGATCTATGTCTGTTTTTGTGCCCGTACCATATTTTCTTGATGATGACAGCTTTGTAATAGAACTTGAAGTCTGGAATTGTGATGCCACCAGTTTTGGTTTTCTTTTTCAACATTCTTTTGGCTATTTGGGTCTTTTCTGGTTCCACACAAATTTTAGGATTATTTGTTCCAGCTCTGAAAAATGTTGATGGTATTTTGACAGGGACTGCCTTGAATGTATAGATTGCTCTGGGTGGCATAGACATTTTAACAATATTTGTTCTCCTAATGCATGAGCATGGAATGTTTTTCCATTTATTTACGTCTTCCTCAATTTCTTTCATAAGTGTTCTATAGTTTTTAGAGTACAGATCCTTTACCTCTTTGGTTAGGTTTATTCCTAGGTATCTTGTGGTTTTTTGTGCAATTGTAAATGAGAGCAATTCCTTAATTTCTCTTTTTTCTCTCTCATTGTTAGTCTATAGAAATGCAACTAATTTCTGAGCATTGGTTTTATACTCTGCCGTTTTGCTGAATTCCTGTATGAGTGCTAGCAATTTTGGGGTTGAGTCTTCTGTGTTTTCCATGTAGAGTATCATGTTATCTCCAAAGAGTGAGATTTTGACTTCTTCTTTGCTGATTTGGATGCCTTTTATTTCTTTTTGTTGTTGGATTGCTGAGGCTAGGACTTCTAGAACTAGGTTGAACAACAGTGGTGAGAGTGGACATCCATGTGTGTTCCTGACCTTAGGGGGAAAGCTCTCAGTTTTCCCCCATTGAGACTGATATTTGCTGTGGGCTTTCTGTAGATGGCTTTTATGATATTGAGGTATGTACCCTCTATCCCTACACTGTGGATAGTTTTAATTAAAAAAGTGTGCTGTACTTTGTCAAATGCTTTTTCTGCATCTATTGAGAGGATCATATGGTTCTCATCCTTTCTTTTATTAATGTAGTGTACAACACTGATTGATTTGTGGATTTTGAACCACCCTTGCAGCCCAGGAATAAATCCCACTAGGTTGTGGTGGATAGTCCTTTTAATGTACTGTTAGATTGTATTGGCTAGTGATTTAGTGAGAATTTTTGCATCCATATTCATCAGCAATATTGGTCTGTAATTCTCCTTTTTCGTGAGGTCTTTGGTTTTGGGGACAAGGTAATGATGGCTTCATAGAATGAGTTTGGGAGTTTTCCTTCCATTTTTATTTTTTGAAACAGCTTCAGAAAAATGTCTTAATTCTTCTTTAAATGTTTGGTAGAAATCCCCTGGGAAGCCATCCAGCCCTAGACTCTTGTTTGTTGGGTGATTTTTGATTACTGCTTTATCAGAAGAATAGGTATTAATTCTTCTTTAAATGTTCAGTAGAATTCCCATGGGAAGTCATCTGGCCCTGGACTCTTGTTTGTTGGGAGATTTTTGATTACTGCTTCAATTTCCTTGTTTGTTATGGGTCTGTTCAGGTTTTCTATTTCTTACTGTTTCAGTTTTGGTAGTTTATACATCTCTAGGAATGCATCAATTTCTTCCAGATTGCTTAATTTGTTGGAACATAGCTGTTCATAATATGTTCTTATAAATGTTTGTATTTCTTTGTTGTTGGTTATGATCTCTCCTCTTTCATTCATGATTGTATTGACTTGGGTTCTTTCTCTTTTTCTTTTTGCTAAGTCTGGCCAGAGGTCTATCAATATTATTAATTCTTTCACAGAACCAGCTCCTAGTTTCATTGATCTGTTCTACTGTTCTTTTGGTTTCTATTTCATTGATTTCTGCTCTAATCTTTATAATTTCTCTTCTCCTCCTAGGTTTAGGTTTATTTGCTGTTCTTTCTCCAGCTCCTTTAGGTATAAGGTTAGGTTGTGTATTTGAGACCTTTCTTGTTTATTTAGAAAGGTTTGTATTGCTGTATTTTTCCCTCTTAGGACCACCTTTTCTGCATTCCAAAGGTTTTGAACAGTTGTATTTTCATTTTCATTTGTTTCCATGAATTTTTTTTTAGTTCTTCTTTAATTTTCTGGTTGATCCATTCATTCTTTAGTAAGATGCTATTTAACCTCCATGTATTTGTATTCCTTCCAAATTTCCTCTTGTGATTTGTTTCAAATTTCAAAGCATTGTGGTCTGAAAATATGCAGGAAATAATCCCAATCTTTGGTACTGGTTGAGACCTGATTTGTGACCCAGTGTGTGATCTAGTCTGAAGAATGTTCATTTGCACTCAAGAAGAATATGTATTCTGTTACTTTAGGATAGAATGCTCTGAATATATCTGTGAAGTCCATCTGGTCCAGTGTGTCATTCAAAGCCCTTGTTTCCTTGTTGATCTTTTGCTTAGATGATCTGTCCATTGGTGTAAGTGGGGTGTTAAAGTCCCCTACTATTACTGTATTATTATCAATGTGTTTCTTTAATTTTATTATTAATGGTTTTTATAGTTGGCTGTTCACATGTTACGGGCATAAATATTTACAGTTGCTAGATCTTCTTGTTGGATAGACATTTTGACTATGATATAATGTCCTTCTTCATCTCTTAGTACAGTCTTTGGTTTAAAATCTAATTTGTCTGGGGGTGCCTGGGTGGCTCAGTTGGTTAAGCATCTGCCTGCAGCTCAGGTCATGCTCCCAAGGTCCTGGGATTGAGTCCCACATCAGGCTCCTTGCTCAGTAAGGAGTCTGCATCTCCCTCTACCCTTCCCCCCTGCTCGTGATCTCTCTCTCTCACTCTCTTTCAAATAAATAAATAAAATCTTTAAAAAAATAAAATCTAATTTTTCTGATATAAGGACTGCCACCCCAGCTTTCTTTTGACATCCATCAGCATGATAAAATGTTTTCCACCCCCTCACTTTCAATCTGGAGGTGTCTTTGGGTCTAAAATGAGTCTCTTGTGAACAGCATATCAATGGTCTTGCTTTTTTTTTTTTTTAAAGATTTTATTTATTTATTTGAGAGAGAGAGAATGAGAGAGAGAGAGAGCACATGAGAGGGTCAGAGGGAGAAGCAGGCTCCCCGCCGAGCAGGGAGCCCGATGCAGGACTCGATCCTGGGACTCCAGGATCATGACCTGAGCCGAAGGCAGTCACTCAACCAACTGAGCCACCCAGGCGCCCCAATGGTCTTGCTTTTTTATCCAGTCTGATACTCTGTGTCTTTTGATTGTAGCATTTAGCCCATTTATATTCAGAGTAACTATTGAAAGATATGAATTTAGTGCCATTGTATTACCTATAAAGTATATGTTTCTGTATATTGTCTCTGTTCTTTTCTGGTCTATGTTACTTTTGGGCTCTCTCTTCACTTAGAGGACCCCCTTTAATATTTTTTGCAGTGTTGGTTTAGTGATCACAAATTCTTTGGTTTCTGTTTGTCCTGGAAGCTCTTTACCTCTCCTATGCTGAATGACAGCCTTGCTGGATAAAGTATTCTTGGCTGCATATTTTTCTCTTTTAGCACCCTGAGTATATCATGCCAGTCCTCTCTGACCTGCCAGGTCTGTGTGGATAGGTCTGCTGCCAGCCTTATGTTTCTAACCTTGTAGGTCAAGGACCTCTTATCCCCGAGCGGCTTTCAGGATTTTCTCTTTGTCTCTGAAATTTGCAAGCTTCACTCTTACATGTCAAGGTGTTGACCTATTTTTTATTTTGAAGGGGGTTCTCTGTGCCTCCTGGACTTGAATGCCTGTTTCTTTTCCCAGATTAGGGAAGTTCTCAATTATAATTTGCTCAAATATACTTCCTGCTCCTCTCTCTCTTTCCTCTTAATCTGGGATCTCAATTATTCTAATATTGTTTCACTTTATGGAATCACTTATCTCTCGAATTTATGCCTGTGATCCAGTAGTTTTTTTTATCTCTCCTTTTCTCAGCTTCTTTATTCTCCATCATTTTGTCTTCTATATCACTTGCTCTCTCTTCTGCCTAATTTATCCTAGCAGTTAGAGCCTTCATTTTTGATTTCATATCATTAATAGCCTTTTTGATTTTGACCTGATTAGATTTCAGTTCTTTTATTTCCCCAGAAAAGGATTCTCTAGTGTCTTTTATGCTTTTTTCCAGCCCAGCTATTATCTTAACAATTGTTATTCTGAATTCTAATTCTGACATCTTACTTATATCCATACTGATTAGGTCCCTGGCAGTTAGCACTGCCTCTTATTCTCTCTTGGGGGGTGAGTTATCCCGTCTTGTCATTCTGTCCAGAGAAGAATAGATGAACGAGAGACTAAATGCAAAAACTGCAACAATGACCCTAGAAAAATACACACTAAAAAATACACACTAAACACACTAAACTAATCAGAATAGATCAGATACCAAAAAGAAAAAAAGAGAGAGAGAGAATAAAATCAAACAGGTGAACAGAGCAGAACAATAAGCTAGGCAGAAATTAGATCCCAAAATTGTAAAGAAAGAAAAACATATATATACAAAAATAAAATTGACTACAATGAAAGGAAGCCCAAAATGAAAAAAAAATATAAAATGTAAATGTAAAAGTGAAAATTAAAAAAGTCTTAAAAAAGAGTGATAAAATAAATTAGTTGAAAAGGAAAAAAAAATTAAAACTGAAAGACTAAAAAATCATGAGAAAAAACCATGAATTCTATATACTATTTTCCCCTAGTGCTGGAGTTTTGCAGTTCTGTATGATCAGAAAACTTGTTCCTGCTTGTCTTCTGGGAGAGGGGCCTGTTGCTCTGATTCTCAGGTGTCTTTGCCTGGGTGGAATTGCATCCCCGTTGCCAAGGGCCTGGGCTCAGTATAAGTGACTCTGGATTGCTCTGTGTGGCTTTTGTTCTCTGAAGTCTTTCAGCATCATTTTGGGGGATCAAAATGAAAATGAAATCAGCAGCACCCTGATCTCCATCCCCAGAGCTGAAAGTTCATGCCCCCCACTCTTCAGTGAGCCCTCACAGAAAAACAATCAAGCACTCTTGTTTCCCTAGTTTCCATCCACATTCTGTGTTCAACCAGCCTTTGATGGAGTGTTTTATCTCAGGCATGAGACCCCATCTTGAATCTCCAAACTTTACTTGCTTGGCCTGTGATGGAGAGCAGTCACCAAACTGTGCAGCGGTTCATGTTTTATGGCAACACCGAGCAGACAGCCCACTCCTGAACTCCCTGTTTGCAGCTGTCTTCCCTGCTCCAATGCTTGGGACCGCTGTTGCACTCAGGCACCTCCCTCCTTTCTGTGACTCTGGGATTCCTGAGACCACACTGTCCCACCTGTGATTCCATCCCACTTTACCACCTGAGTGCATTTCAGGCAGAGATGTCTCCCACCAGAGCAGACTTCTAAAAGTTCCAATTTTGTGCTTCACTGCTTATATTACTTTTGGTACCAGGCTCCCTGCCCCCAGGGTTTATCTTCTAATATATCACCTCAGATTCATGTCTCTGCATCTCCTACCTCACAAAAAGTGGTGACTTTTCTATTTGTAGGCCTTTATTTTGTTGAGTTTGCAGCTATTCGGAATGATTTGATAGCTATCTAGCTGAATTCCAGGGACCAGACAGAACTAGGGTCCCCTACTCCTCCACCATCTTCCCATCTATATTCATTTTCAAGTTGTGTAAGCTCTCTATTACTATTTTTCTGAGAGTTTAATTTAATCAGAAATAAGTGTTAAATTTAGTCAAACACTTTTTGCACTAATTGAAATTATGAGGACTTTTCTTCTTTATTTGTTTGTATAATAGATTCCATTGGTTGATTTTTCAAATACTGAACCAGTCTTGTATCCTTGGAATAAACTCTTTTGGACATGGTATATAAACATTTTTATATTGATGAGTTCTATTTGCCAATACTTTATGGATGATTTTTGTGTCTATATTAATGAGAGGTACTGGTCTGTAGGGTTTTTTTTTTTTTTTCTTTTTGATTTTGGTACTGTCATTATCTGGTTTTGATATTAAGATAAGCCTCCTAAAAAGTCAGGAAACATGTCCTCCTCTTAGTTTCTAGAAGAGATTGTATGTTGGATAAAATTCTCTAGCAAAAGATTTTAATTCTTTCCTAAAAATTTATGTTTTGGGGTTTAAAAAATATTATGAATTTAATTCCCTTAATAGTTATATAGGGTTATTCTAATGATCTACTTCATATTAGGTAAGTCACAATAGTTTGTTTTTTGAAGAAATAAAGTAAGATAGAATCTCTTTATTTTAGCCAGCAATAAACTTTTGATGTTACCATATATCTTTTTTTCAGGCTTATGAAAAGACATTGAAAAAGAGTACTAAAAATCCTTGTACCCACTACTCAGCTCAAGAAATAAATATTACAAATATTTAAGGTTAAAGGCTTTGTTTATTTCTCTTCCTTTTTTTCTGTTCTCATCTCTATCCTAATTATCAGTACCTGGCTTTGATATTTATTACTCTCTCTGATGTCCAAGTAATTGCTTTTTAAAACACTAGTATGGCTAACCAATATGATATCTAGATTTATACCATTTGACTTAGATAGCACGTGTTGACAAAAATGGTATCGACATGATGTCATTTTGATTTGTTTCCACAGCTCTCCCAGTGTTTACTCAACTACCTCAGGATACAAGTGTAGAGGTTGGCAAGAATATAAACATTTCATGTCATGCTCAAGGAGAACCACAGCCCATAATTACCTGGAATAAGGTAAGATCTCAACTAAAGGTACAATAGTATTAAAAACACTGACAAATATATTGACCCAATGAAACGAGGTAGTGATTCTCACATTGATTTATTACTGTTGTGATTTTTGTTAGCAAGTAATATTTTTTACACTGAAAGTATTTTGTTCATTTTTTAAGTGACTACATCTGATTTTGTCTCAGGGCTTTGATAAATTTAACCTTTGTCATTTGCTTGGTGATGAAAGCTTCATAAGTATAACTAAATTCTTCTAAGGAAAAATTGCTTTTGTTTTATGTAAATTTAAGAGTTTTAGTGGCTAGAAAGAAACAATTTTGAATTAATAACTCAGAAGTGGATTAAAAGTAGGGCGTTAGCCGAAACAAGAATGAAAAACTTGGTTTTAAAACAAAGTGACATGAAAAAAGCCCTTCTGTAGGTTCAAAACTTGAGTGACTTTAAAGAAATAATAGCTTCTTATTTATCTATTTTACTTCCTTTGGTTCTTTGAGCTATATTCTTTCAACATAATTGCTTCTTTCACTTTAAGTTTTTTAACAGAATGCAATGATTGGTCTCAGATTCTGATGTTCTTAAAAAATAAATGAAATGCATACATCAAAATGGCAGTTTTTATAGAAAATTTGGACAAAAAGTAAAATTTTCACTGTGAAAACTTGCAAAGCTATTTTCCAAAAACACTTGGTTTATTTTTGTTGTTGCCATACAGCAACAAGGCCTTAGTTTTGGTGGTTCAATGCTCTTGTGCTGAGCTGAGCATCAGATGCAGTTATGCAGTTCTTTATAAAAAGTAAATGTAGTGGTCTCAAAGTTGAACCTTTAGGCTCAGGTACTCTCAAGTATGAATAGTTTTTATAATTTCTTTCTAGTATAGTATTATATAATTCAAATATTTTTTACTAAAAGTAAGAAGTATGAAAAATACACATTTTAGTCAGTCTCTAGAGCCCTATTTGATGTTATACTAAAGGCTGTATCATACAATCATATCAGCAAAATAGCTCAGTTTAATTCCTAAAGGGTAGCTTTTAATCCCAAGTGAATTGATTGAGGGCTGACTATATGCCAGAAGTTTTGTGTACACTATCACATTTAATCTTTATAATAATCCTCTGCTATTCACAAGGTTCAAATGAATGTGAATTAGGCTACTCCCAAAATAAGCAGATAAAAATTTATTGGAAAGCTAGCTGATAACTCAGAGACTCTAAGCAAAAACTATAGAACTGTAGGGTTAGCTTAAGAGTTCTGGTAATACGTATGGAGAACAGATAGGAAGGGAGTGCTTTTGCAAAGAAGATGAAATTATGGGCCAGCAAGAGGAAGTGGAGGGAGGTAGTCCTGAAGGAAAGACACCGTGGGCCTCACTGCTTGTGCACCTGGTCACTTCTCAGCCTTCTCTGTGTCTAGTCTTTTTTCATCTGCCCTCCACCTCATAGGTCCTGTTAGTTCATCTCATCTCTTCCCCTGAGTTACCAGCAGCCCATCACTTTGGACTTACTTTCTAGTGGTCAAAGACAACTGTGAGAGTCTGAAGACCTATGAAGCATTTTTTCACTCTGAACCTTTCTGGTTACATTCTGGCCTACTAGTCATCACAGGGGTATGAGTTCTTTTGAAACAGCAGCTCTCATCCTCAGTTTCCTCTGAGTCTTTTGGGGAGGGGAAGGAGAGAAGAGTCTCTGCCCCTACTCCACTCCAACCCAGTCCTAGAAAGCCAATTTCTTTTCCTTTTTAAAAATTAATAGCTGAGGGGCACCTGGGTGGCTCAGTCGTTAAGAGTCTGCCTTCGGCTCAGGTCAGGATCCCGGGGTCCTGGGATCGAGCCCCACATCGGGCTCCCTGCTCAGCGGGAAGTCTGCTTCTCCCTCTCCCACTCCCCCTGCTTGTGTTCCCTCTCTCGCTGTGTCTCTCTCTGTCAAATAAATAAAAATAAAATCTTTAAAAAAATTAATAGCTGAATACATTTTAATAATATTTCATATGAAATGTAGTCATCTTATCTTCTTAAGGTATAATTTTAATTGAGAAACATATACAAAGCTTTGCAGGTACATAAAACTTATGAGTACATATAAAGAAGAAATAGAAGAGGAATCAGAAATACGAAAATATTTTGATGCTTTTAGTTGGTAGATTTATGAAAATTTTCCTTCTTTCCAAATTTTATTTTTATTTTTGTCAGAATCCTTTTCTAGAAGTAAGAAAATATGAATAAACTATTTATTCATTCACTGAATGATGATTTTAAAATGATTATATTAAATAATTACATACTTGAATTTTGAGTATCGTATTTATTTTAATTAAGAGAGAAGGATAAACCACACTTCCTAGAAAGTACTTTCTCTCTCTCTCTCATTTCTTCTCTTCATTAGATTCATAAAATACCTCATCTAATACTTGACACAGTAGGTGCTCAGTAGATATTTGTTGAACTAATCAAACTATATCAAACAAAATGTAAGATGTTATTTTTTTAAGGAATCATATTTTCTTCCAGTGACAATTCTTTTCACTCCCTAGGCAGGTGTTCAGATTACCAAAAGTGGTAAATTCCATGTCAGTGGTGAAGGCATGCTAACCATCTATGATTCAGGGCAAGCTGACCAAGGAAGGTATGAATGTGTGGCTCAGAATTCATTTGGCCTTGTTGTGGCCAACATGTTTCTCACAGTTGTAGGTAAGTATGGCTCCTCATGCAACATAAACAAATGTCTTTGACAGTTTCTACTCCTCATCCTAACTGATTTGTCTCATTACCCAAGTTCCCTTATATGTTTTTTCTAGTCAAATCAAACTTATTTTAATTTTTTAAATCTAAGTTTTAAGTGTAAACTACATTAAAGGATATCAAACACCAAAACTATCAATGCCAAAGGTGAACAAAAATAGGAAGGATTCACAAATGTATATCATGTTTTCTTAGGAAATGAAAATTATAGCATGTAAGAGATATTCATAGCTAAATAAAGTGGAGTCAGAGATTTAAGGATAAATGGAATTTAACATGTATGAGTTACTCTGACCTGGTGTATTTAGTTCTACAGTAAAATTAAAAATCAATCAATCAAACTTCTAGGTAAGATTTGACACTGTAAGAACAAATATCTCAATATTTTGGAACATTTGTAATTGGTCAATGTATTTGGCATTGTTCTACATTTTGTCATCTGGCTGGTTATTTATCTGTAGCCCTCTGCTAGTTGTTTATAAATGATGACTGCTTAAAAAAAATTGTCATAGTTTTACAAAAAATAAAATCCTTTTTTTTTTTTCTTCAGTCAATTGGTTTGTATTGGAAGTGAGGGAGTCTATTTGTGGGCAGACTTGAGTGGAAACCTCAGCTGTGGGTATGGGAATGGGGACTGGCTGTGATAATGGACTGGCATGTTATCCACGTGGGGAAAGAATTCAAGAAAATCACAGCATGTGGGGACATGACATCGGGTTGCTTTTTTTGTGGATGAGTTTAGGAGCTTCTGCCTTATTGACAATCAGCAGTTGAAGTAAATGAGTTCAGCTACAAGCATATGGAGTACTATTTTGGGCTTTGCCTGCTTTTTGGTTTCCTTAGAAATGGGCAGATTTAAAAAATAGGGTTTTACAGATTTATTTTTTCCTTTGAGTTTTTCCAGCTCTTATGGGTCTCTATATCTATTGGGTAACTCTTCTCATTATAAATACAGGCCTGGATAAAAATAGATTTATTTAATTAAGTCACATCCTTAAAGATGTCACTGTCTTCCTATCATGTAGTACAATAGTTTCATATTCTTACACTTGAAAATTCTCCTGAGAAATCAAACTTCCAAATACCCATTTGTTTGGTTATTTTATATAAAGTATATATTTTCATTAATGTTGCATAAGTCTTTACATTTTTATTATACTGTACGGTAAAAAGTATTCTCTGTAGAATATTAGTCTTAAAATTATAACAATGTGTCTAGTAACTAGCGAATATTTACTCTAGGAGAGTCAGAAATTCTTTATCACATAGAATTTCTTAAAGTTACAAAATCTTAGCCTTACTTGGTATTTGATGAGTTCATGTTTTTCCTGATTTAGAATCTGTAACAGTTGTGTTTCTTTTTATAAATTTTTAGAGCTCCTTTTCTACTGCTTAACTATTTATGAGATCTATGAGGAAATATTCTTGAGCATTTTGGAAAAAACTTATTATAAAATTTAAATTACTATTTTTTAGGTTCTAGAGATGCTAGAAATCTTTACCATTAAACAAACACATACACAAACAAATATTCTCTCTCTGCCTCTTATTCTCTCCCTGTTTGTCTGTTTTGCCCTGCCACATACACACAAACGCTATAACCACAGTGGTCAATATTTTAGAACCTCCAACATAAGAATTTCATTGTGGTAGACTGAAATTTAACTAACTATTTTATATATACACATTAAAAGTAAAGCATTTGGGGGCGCCTGGGTGGCTCAGTCGTTAAGCGTCTGCCTTCGGCTCAGGTCATGATCCCAAAGTCCTGGGATAGAGCCCCACATCAGGCTCCCTGCTCAGCGGGAAGCCTGCTTCTCCCTCTCCCACTCCCCCTGCTTGTGTTCCTGCTCTCTCTATCTCTCTCTCTGTCAAATAAATAAATAAAATCTAAAAAAAATAAATAAATAAAACATTTAGATTAAGATATATTAATTACTCTATTTACCAGATTTTAAAACAGTGATAAGTAGCATTTACCAATATTCTGCTCTATTGTATAGGAAGCAGAAAGTCAGGCTATAGAGACAAAATAGTACAAAAGAAGTTATTCAGTCAAGAAAAAAATTGTTTTTTGCTCTTGAGACATTTTTATAACAATATAAGGGGAATTCAATTTATATTTGTGTCTCACACCAAATAAATTTTATGATATTAGAAATATTTTTATAAAAAGAAGAAAAAGTATGAAGATATAAATTTTAAAATTTTGAATAAATTTAAGATTTAAGTGTGTGTGTGTGTTCACACAACCCAAATTGCAGAATAGGAGGAAATGTGTCAATATAAAATATCACTTATGGAACATTTTATGACTTAGACCATTTCATTCACCAGTCATCCTAATTAAAGGGAAAAGACCATTCATTATAGGAGGATTTTCCAATTTTAATGCCCTAACTGAGCAGTGATGGAATGTTGTAACTCCGCTCATTGTGTAAGAAGTGATACAAAGAGGATAATGCCTTGTGAGTTCTATTCTGTATTGGGAATACAACCATACAAAGTAATCTAAAAGAATAAAAATGCACAGTAACAATTTAAGCAAAATCTGGGCATTATATATATAAACCATGCATTTGAATGAGTGATGTTCAAAGTAAGGTATTTATAATAGCAAAAGGAAAAAGGGTTCCCACAAGTTGTGATTTTTTAAGGAGTTTTTTTAAATAGGATGTAATAGATTTTATTTTATTATTATTATTTTTTAAAGATTTTATTTATTTATTTGAGAGAGAATGAGATAGAGAGAGAGAGCATGAGACGGGGGAGGGTCACTGGGAGAAACAGACTCCTTGCCGAGGAAGGAGCCCGATGCGGGACTCGATCCCGGGACTCCAGGATCATGACCCGAGCCGAAGGCAGTCGCTTAACCAACTGAGCCACCCAGGCGCCCTAGATGTAATAGATTTTAATAGTTTTAATAAATTTATAAAAACCTATAAGGCTGATATAGTGTTTATTGGGAACCTATCCTTTGGTTTAGGGTGCCCTCAAAGTATTTTGTATTGGCAAATATTACTCACATCAGCATACTTCTTTCTCTCGATGATATTTGGCATATGAAAGCTACACATATTACTTTAGACCCAAAAAAACCTCATAATTTTTGTTCAAAACATAATTTATTTTAACACCTCCTATATATATTGATGTGCTGTTAAGTGCTGTCAAGTTCATAATTCACAGTATATTCTTGACTCATTTCTTGCTTGTGAAAATGGCTCAGTCTGAGGACACAAGACATTTATATTGAATATTAACAGTTTGAGATAGTGGGAAAAACCCTCGGTTAAGTCATTAAATTTACCTTTATTGATCTCAGTCACTTTGGATACCTTACCCATAACTGGAATTAATTTTCTCATTTCTTAAAAATGTGGAACTGGACACTCTCAAGAGGCCTTCTTGGCATAGAAATTCTGTTTCTACAATAGAATTCAAATGTGCAACAATAGTCGGGAAGTAGTTTAGAGCATGTCTACATGATAGAATGTTTACCAGTGAGACATTGGAATAATATGTGGATTGGTAAAAGTTAAATAGTGACACAGCATGGATTAAATGAAAATTTTGGAGCACAAATACTACATGTATACTGTTTGTAATGATATAAAGAATCAATCCAAACAATGTTGTCTCCTTTGAAATTCTGAGTTGAGTATCTAATTGTTGTGTTGGACATTTCATTTTGGGTGACCCACAGGCCTTCCAATTCCATGTGTTAAAAACCAATCGAATGTATGCTAAATTGAACTCCTCATTTTCACCTCAAGACCTGTAACCTCCTGTCACTCCTTTAATACAGTCCATATTCTATAAGGAGGAAGACAAAACTTCTGATTTTTTTCTGCTCCCTCCTCCTTCTTTACCCTAACTACCACGTCTCACCAGTTTTTCCCGCAAATATTGCTTCTTTTCCATTTCTCCATGTGACCTCCTCTTTCATAGTTCATTTTTTGGTCATTTAGACTTCTGCAATAACTTTCTAAATGGTATTTCCACTTACAATATTCTTTACTTTGACTATATCCTCAACCTGATAAATTATAAATGAGAATTAAGGTTACATTAGTTGACTTTAAGTTAATGAGACTTTTCCTATTACATTAAGTAAATGACCTGTATTAAACTAATACTAATATTACTACTAAAAAAAATTAGCATTTATTGGGCATTTACCGTGTGTTCCAAGTGTTATTTATCAATTAACTTATTTGATTCTTTTAGGATCTAGTTATTTTTTTGAAATTCTGAATGAATAACTCACTGATTTTTTGACATTCTAATCCAGTTGTCATTGTCTAGACAAACACCACTGCAGTTGTTGCCCAATGAGTGAACTATGAAGTATCAGAAAATTTTAATTGTGTTTACTCAAATATGTCAATGAAATGAAATTATACTGAATCATTTTCAATTGCTATTTTACTATATTTGTTTATTTACTGTGAATATGATATAAATTAATTTACATAGTAATTAATAGATACATGACAACCTTGTTTACCTCGGCAAACTTAAATACAATGAATGGTGAAATATATCTATAAACAACAGCATATACCTAATATACATATACATATGTTTATAATACCTTTAACCATATTGAATACATTTCCCATCCATTTATACATAAAATCTATACTGAACACATATGTCTATCCTGAGATAAGCCTGAGATATCCGTGTTTCAAAAAAATTAGCATTAAACTTTAAGAACAGATTTTTAGTACAGTAGTGTTTGATTAGTCATGAAACTATAAGGAAAGCAAATAATCAAAATAAAAGGCTTATCTCAATGATTAAAGCCAAAAAAAAAAGTAGCGTCTCACCTTTTCAGTCTCCGGAAAAAAAACGGTGGAGCTTGCAAGACAGTGAACCCATTTACATACCTAATGATGCAAAATGATGAGTAAGGCAGAGTGGTTGCTGTTCAAAGAAAATTATCTCACAAAGGCAGTCGTTAATTCCCATTTGTATGCTGTGGGAGTGTCCGGTTTCCTAGGACAGCCCTCTCGGGCGGCGTCAGTGGTGGTCGGTCATTCTCTTAGGGGAAGATTTCATGTGGTAAGGCCTGTTTAGTTAATGACAGTGACATTATCTGGTTACTTTTCTCAAGGAGGGAGGGGGAGATAAAGAATACTCAGTTGTGAAAGAAACTCGGTTTTTACTGAGGTCTAGGTATTTTGTGGTGAGAAGTGATGGCAGGGGTTCAGGTGTTCTGCATCAATGTCTCTTTTGGGGCTCCATCCTACTCCTCCCTGACTCCTATTCTCCCCCATCTGGGTCGTACTCTGACCGAGTGGGCACACAGCAGTTGGTGGACCATTACACCTAAGCAACACCTTCCTGAAAGGACTCAAATTTATCTTTTGACTTTATCTTCCTTGGAGGTGGTAGATCTTATAGATACATAGACAGAACTGAAAGGCGATGTTCATCAGTCGACTTTAAACATGCTTAATTTCATAACCCTACTGAGGCTTTTTCTCCTTTTTTTTTTAACCCCAAGACTTAACAAAAGAAAATGATCTAGTTCTCCCTCCCCTTCTGCAAAATTTTGCATAAAAAATGGAGAATATACTCAGGATCATTCTATCCCTACATTATTGAGGTAGTTTTTAAGACAAATAAAATATTAACAGTGCTGTTTGATTCTAATGTGCCCCAATAAACTGAATTTGCTTTGCATAATACAGTGCTCTTCTAGAAACATTTGTGGAAATCTTTTTGCAATTTGTACCACACCAACTAAAACATTACTGAGACCGAATGAATAATAAAAAGGTTAGCTTTATTTTATCATAAAACTATGAACCTTAAAAAATTCATAATTGAAATGACATAAGTGAGAAAGAGTTCTTGTTACCACAAATATTTTCTGTGTGAACATACTACATATTTAATGCACTTTTAATAATCTGTGAACAAACAACTTTTATGTGTTTTCTCTTTGTGCACATCAAAATTTAATTATTTCAAACAATGTTTACATATTATGCCACCTTTCTTGTTATTTTCCTTTCCTTTTCACATCTCCACACTTGTTGGTTTCTTAATAACAAAGAAAAAAAACAGGTCAAGTTGAACAAATGACAGGACAACACAGTGGCAACCAATAAGTATGTGAGGGTATGGATTACTTAGGGGCTTAGAACATAATAATCACTGAAAGGCACCTTATATTTGCATTGTGACATGTTGTTTTCAAAGAACTTTGCATGCCTTTTTTATTTAATAATCATATTTGGCCCAACTATATATTGCCTCAACTCTATGTTAAACAAGTCTTACTATTTCCACTTTATGAATGAGTCAAAAGATGAAGAATAGGTGTAAAATTCCTTATGCTCGTAAATTTTATACAACCATAATAGCAAAACTATTTTATAAACAGAATAAAAGCAAAACTATCAAACAAATAAAATTTAGATGAACATGTTAATTGATGCTTTCCCCAAATGTAAATATCCCTTCCAAGTTCTGTCTGCCACAGTGAACAGCCTTCTGAGTTTTGGCTGGCATTGTCTGCTGTGTGATAACTCAGTCCTACAAACAACCTTTGATAGACCTCTGATCGCATATTATGCACACAGGTGCAGGGATCCAATAACAGTAATTGTCATGAATAAGAACACATCATTGATGCCACTCTCTACACTTGAAGTTCACAAGTGAAGGACTAAAAGGGGAACAATAGAGAAAAGGTTAACATCTTGTGAACCTATAAGCCAGCACAGATTGATTAGATTGATCTCGGTTCCTTTATATCCAAATTCAGTAGGCTCATTCTTACTGACTTGTTTTTGAACTATCACAGGGTATGTCATGTTAGGTATATTGAAAATATTAGGTTTGCTCATAATCATTGCAATTATATTGACTGCTTGATTTGTTGATTAATCAATCCATCCCCTTATAAGCCAATACCCCACTCCCATCTTGCTCACTATGTTATGTAACTATAGTGCATTTACTATATATTTAATTAAATCATTTTATGATTCTCTTTCAGCTTTCTAATTTTTACATTAAGCACTCTTTTTAGCATCCATGCATGTGTCCATCCAGCCAATTCTAACTGCTGCCTGATATTTCATACTGTACATCCACCACATTTTTCTCACCTACACTTCCATTGCTGACAATTTTCCTTAATTCCTTCCATACAGAGTTGCAATGAACATTCTCATTTATACCCCTGATGGATTTGCATGAATATTTCTCTAGATATATATGTGGGAATCAGATTGCTGGGTGAGGGGGTGTGCACATATGTCATTTTACTAAGTAAAATCAAAATAAAAAATATACATATCCTTAAACAAAATCTTGGAAATAGGAGCATCACTTCTACATTCCCACCGGCCTACCCATGTCCACTCACCCCTGCCAAAACTTGGCAGTAATCAGCTTTTTTATTCTTGCCAGAATAAGCATAAAATGGTAGTTCATTGATATTTTATATTTTATTTCTGAGGTTTTAAGTGGTTTTCAAAATCTGTCATATACTTAATAACTTTTGGGGTTTCCTCTTTTATAACTTGCCTGTATATATTTTGTCTTAATGCATTACAGGAATTCCTTGAATGAAATAGAATATTAATTCTGTGTCAGATTAGAAATTATAGATATGTTACCTATTATGTTATTTGTCAATGACATTTTTACCTTTTTTATTTATGTCTTTCCTTGAATGGAAATTATTAATTTAATGTAATCAAATTAATCAATTTATCTTTGTTTTCTTTCAATTATCTTTAGCTATTATATAGTTAATCCAATGTGATTTTTGAAGTATAAAAGGTAAAACTGACCTTCTGGAGCTTTAATATTGTGGTCATGATAAGGACTGAAATGAATTGACAGTATAGCCTCTAACTCATAACTACTGCCTATAATCTAGTTTATCAAGAATGTCTTTCGGCAGAGACCTTGATTTTACTGGTTTTCTTATATCTGTATTACTGGTATTTTTTCTTGCAATTTTTTATGTTGGTGATCTTTTTAGAACAATGAACCAATCTAGTATGTATACATTGTCATAATATAGAGGAATTTTTTTATAACAACCAGATGTAGAATGCTATTTGCATTCATCTTGCAAAATACATAAACATATATACTTATTTACATATAAATATGCATATATAATATTTTAATATTATATTGTATTACATAATATATGATATATAATATAAGTGATAATATGTAATCCACACACCTTCCTATTTTTATTTAAACTTCTCATTTTTTTAATATCTCCTTAATGACATTATTTTCAAATTCAATTTTTGGGACTATACTTACTCTTGTGTCCAATATTCAACAGTGCTAAGATTAAGTTATTGCTTTAATTATGTCATATAAATTCTTATACTTTTAATATTCTTAAAAATGTACTAAATAATACGGATATGCTCAATTATTTTTCTTATGTGAGTTTTTAATATCCATGATCATTTTTATTAGCATTTTGTTTTCTTTACCTTAAACTTCTTAAACCATCATCTGGAGAAGATTAAATATGTTGAAGATTATCGACTCTACTTTAAGTGAAAAGCTTTCTTTGTCTATAATATTCAACTTGATAGAATTCTCACACACCGAAGAGCTATAGAAAAAACATGAGTTATTTTTCACTGAAATCTTACTGAGAGTTCAATTCTTGCTTTAAGAAATCTCCATAAGGATGTGATGATATTTACTTCATTTTAATGTTTCACATTAAAGCAAGGTGGCTGAAAAGATAGGCATTTCTTACCTTTCTGAAGATGACAAATTACTAACAGAGTTCAATCCCATTTGAATCAATGTTGTAAAAAAAAGGAAATATTTCACATAGCTTTACTAGATTTTTGGAATGCCTTAGTTCCCTAAATAATACTGTTATTGTTTCTGGAAACTTTGCTTCAGGATAATTACCTACTCTTCTGCAATGGACAGCATCATGTGGACACTGTATAACATTTTTATTGTCTTGGAAGTTTCTGTAATGCCATTTGTATGAGATCATTCCTAACTTCAAAGTCTGTTTGATACTTTTAATCATGGAATTGATTTTCAAAGCAATACAGGGTAGACAAGCTGGCGATGACTTTGTTGAATCATCCATTCTTGATGCTGTACAGAGGGTTGACAGTGCAATTAACTCCACACGAAGACATTTGTTTTCACAGTAAGAATTTATTTTATTTTGATTACAAAATTGTTTTCACTTCAGTCCTACTTGGTTTTTATAATCTCCATAAATCACAGCAGGCATCGTGCATAAGATTGCCAAAAGTGGGTGTTTTCTTCAGTCTGTGTATGTGTTATCACCCTCTGGGCTACCCACCATTACCAGCTCAGTCTTAAAGAAAATGAAACTTGCTCCCCACAGAATCTAAATGGCATAAGTTTACATCACAGATCCACTCTATGTGGTCCCATGATAGGTATCAGGTAATGGGCTCTGTTAGGTCAGCATCCACCAGGGTCAGACCCAGTGCTCCTGCCAATCCAGGAATTGAGAGTGATTGTCAAGTTGAACACATCTGGTCATAAACTGATAGCTCACAGATGAAAGTTTTGTTTAGGATATGTAGTACTTTGGTTATTTTAATTTGAACCAGAACATCTTTAGAGTAGTGAAGCCTTCAGGTTCTATAAAGTCCCCATCAGTCCTAATGGAGGTACAAAGGATGCAGTTTTGCATCACCTGAACATATTAATGAAAACATGACTGTTGTCTTTAAAGTCAAATAAAGTATATACCCAGTCTTTGCAGCTGTTGGTCTAAAAGGAATACCTTATAATGCCATAATCAAGTATAGCTCTGTTCTTGCATACCCACAACAGCATGGCTCGCTGATCGTGGACTTGTATTCTAGAGACATATAGCTTATTTATATCCTTATAGTGATTCCTCACTTCATCACTTCCTATCTGGGTGACCTTGGGCAAGTAGCTAAGCATCTTAGTACCTCACACTTCTTGCCTGTAAAATGGAGATAGCAATAGAATCTGTTTCATGGACATACTTGTTAGGAAGATTGAATAAGTTAGTACAGATAGTGTCTCAACAGTGTCTGCCACATAGAAAGGGCTTAATTAAAATGAGCTATTAATATCATTACTATTCTATGATCTAAAGTTATTACGATTTCTGATGTAGAGGACCAGACACGCCTTCGCTGACCAAAATCTCTAAAATAGTTTCACATTCTCAGTGACTAATATTCTTTTAACTTAATTAGTTTAATTCCTCAATGCATATGCTGGTTGCTAGGCTTGGTACATAGAATATAAAGATGTATAAGGCACCATCTCATCCCTGACACAGTCTTTTTGTAGCAGAAGAGACAATATGTCAACAATTTAAGTACATCTTGTTGTGTATGTAATAGATGTATGTGAGCATACAGACGTAATTGAGAAGGTGGTAGTTTGTCAGAGTTACCAGGGAGACTTTCTGGGGAGAACAATGCCTGAGCAGGGTTTTAAACGTGAGTGGGAATTTCCAGCATCTTCCAGGCAGTTACATTTGAGGAAAGAGAAGACAGTGCCAATGTCCAGAAACTGAGTGTCTTGCATACTGTTTCAGAGGGTTTACTGAGCCCCCTCAGACCTATGTGTGGACCCCACAAGCTTATAACTTTCACCATAAATGTTGCCTTTTATAGAAAACTGTTCTTTAAATCATTGATTCATTAAAAATATATCTTTTGAGTTCAGCGCTGTCACTGGCATTTGGGTTTCACTCATTAATAAAGTAGGAAAAGAACTCTCAGCTCCCCCTGTGAAGCTTATTTTCTGGTGGTGAAGCTTTTCTTCTTGATTGTTTGGGAAATGTATTCGTAAATGCACAGTGAGATTCATGGATTCTGCAGTTTTGCCTTGTGAACAGTAATGTCTTTTGTCATTTGCAGGAAACCTCGCACCCCTAGTGATCTGCTGGCTCAGTTTCATTATCCGTATGACCCGTTTACTGTGGAGACAGCAAGAGCTGGAGAGATTTTTGAGCACACATTTCTGCTGATCCAGGAACACGTGAAGCAGGGGCTCACTGTTGATTTGGAGGGCAGAGGTCAGCTTCTGGGGTGCATTCTGTTCTCAGCCTACTGTCAGTAGCAAAACTGATCACCCCTCAGTTTTTAATCTCCAAAACACCATGTGATATAGAAATTAATTTACCACTTTACCAAATGAATGCAGATGTTTCTCGTAAGACGTGTAATTCAAAAGAAAGGATGATAAATATATATTCAAACTTGTCAACTTCTAGCAGCTATCTACGTCAAGTAAATCTACGGGGCCCATTTTAGGTGGACGTTTTGAATCCAAAAGATATTACTCTTTCCTATGAAAAAGGCTTTAGTCCTAGGGTAATGTTCCTCTCCTTGTTATTGGAATCACCTAAACCATTCAGTGAATTTATTTGAATTCCTTACTCTACCTATAACATATGTATCCCTCCCAAATCTTTTTTGTTGTTTTGCTATACTGAAGTTCTCATGTACTTTTTCCAAAACCAGACATTTATTTAGTAAATGTCAAATGAGAATGATTTAGAGATCTTTCAGATTTTCTAAGTCTCTTTAAAGTGAAGTAAAAATATGATCCTTTGCTATACACTATTTGTTCTGTGAGCACAACAGCAACTTCTAGAGGTTTACCCTTTCTTTACTCCCCTTCAGAAAATAACCCCCCTCCCCCCCCAAAAAAAGAAAAGAAACCAAGATACAGTGCACAAGCCCCTTTCTGTGTGTGGCTCACCCATTAGGTGCCCTATACAATTACTCAAAAAGCTCTATTTAATAGCTCCTAATGATCCATTATGTCTTGGGTTTTGGAGTTTCCTTGACTAAAATATCCAAGTGAAATTTCCATATAGTCCATATTAGCACTTGAATCAAATTTCTGGCTGTTTAATTCCGAGTCTTACCAGGAATGAGTTAGCTGTGGTCAGGTCTGCAAAAAGCCCAGCTCCAGGTCAGGACAAAGGGCCTTTGAGTTCTCTTCTCACACATATCTATTGGAAGAAACAATTTTCAATAATAACTTAATCTAAATTCATAACTAGAGAATAAGCAATCAATATCTACAGAGATTTAACTTTGCTAAAATATACATCCATTGTTTTTGGTGTTCATTACCAAACTGAGTATATATTCTCATCTAAAATATTCAAGAACTTTAACACAATTTTCTTAAGAAAAAAACATTATGTTGTTCTACCTCTCTTTTATTATTTGTAAAGTTAAAGGCCTTTATTTTTTTTTTTTCCCTCCAGGATCATTTTGCCCTAAAAGTGAACCCAGGATCTATGTCTTTATATACAGAAAGATTATTGTATTTATGCAAGATTAAGATATCTCAGGGTCCAGCCAGACAGAGACCAGCTTACACAGATAAAGGACAAATGGTCCTGGTATCATTAGCCAGTTTCTGATGATTAAGTGGGGATAATAACTCTTAGTAAGCAAGACTTAGTGAATAGTTTCTGCAGATTTAGGACTATGCTGCAATTTTAAGCTCTGTTAAAAGAGTGGCTCCAAAACACCTCCAGGTTGTATTGCACATTCCCTGGGGGATGACAGCTTGTGGTAGTTTACAAGTAACTGCTTAATCCGTTCATATCAACTATCACGCAGGTTAATATTCACACCACCACACTAGCACATTTTAGACCCTGTCTTCTAGGAGCATAAAACCTGAAAGAAAGAATTCTGAAATGGGAAAAAAAAAATATTACAATCTTGTGATGAGGACTTACCAAATCCTTACCAACATTATATTGGTAAAGTCACAGAATTAGGAGTTTGGTGGAAACTGGGACATTTCTCTCCTTTTCTGTTCGTTCTAGCAGTCATTGCTCGTAAGAGAAGCATCACTAAGTACCCCCCCTTTTAATTAAAACTTTCGGTTTTGTCCTAATGAAATGTGGTGGATGTAGGAAAGATTTCTGCCCGCCTAGAGTGGCCCATCCTTACGGCACCTGGGCTTGAGGTTCCCCCTCTCACTCCACCTCAAGGACAGCTCTCTTCATTGCCCTTGCTGTTCCGTGTTTCAGAGTTCCGCTACAATGACTTGGTGTCCCCGCACTACCTCAGCCTCATAGCCAATTTATCTGGATGTACAGCCCACAGGCAGGTGCCCAACTGCTCTGACATGTGTTTCCATCAGAAGTACCGAGCCCAGGACGGAACGTGCAACAACCTGCAGCACCCCATGTGGGGTGCATCCCTGACCGCCTTTGAGCGCATCCTGAAGCCTGCCTACGAGAACGGCTTCAACCTGCCGCGTGGGGTCAGCCGTCCGGCCCTGTCAGGCCGGTATCCCCTCCCACCACCCAGGCTGGTCTCCACAGAGCTGGCAGCCACGGCCACAGTCACCCCTGACCATAGATACACACACATGCTCATGCAGTGGGGCCAATTTTTAGACCACGATCTGGACCACACAGTGCCTGCATTGAGCACGTCTCGCTTCTCTGATGGGCGGCCGTGTAGCTCGGTGTGTACCAATGATCCTCCTTGCTTCCCCATCATCATTCCTGACACTGACCCCCGAGGGACCCGAGCACCGTGCATGTTCTTTGCACGCTCCAGCCCCGTGTGTGGCAGTGGCATGACCTCCTTGGTGATGAATTCAGTCTACGCGAGAGAACAGATTAACCAACTCACAGCCTATATAGATGCCTCTAATGTCTATGGGAGCTCGGAGAGGGAATCCCAAGTTCTCCGAGACTACTCAGAGCCTCGGGGACTCCTGAGGACAGGCTTGCCGTGGGTGCCGTCCGGAAAGCCCTTACTGCCCTTTTCTGCGGGCCCACCCACTGAGTGCACAGGGTGGGAGCAGGGTAGCCGCAGCCCCTGTTTCCTGGCTGGGGACCACAGGGCCAATGAGCAGCTGGCCCTCACAGCCATGCACACCTTGTGGTTTCGGGAACACAACAGGGTCGCCACGGAGCTGTCTGCCCTGAACCCCCACTGGGATGGAGACACCCTTTATCATGAAGCCAGGAAGATTGTGGGTGCTCAGTTGCAGCACATCACCTACAGCCACTGGCTGCCCAAGATTCTGGGGGAATCTGGCATGAAGATGCTGCGGGATTACCAGGGCTACAACCCCAATGTGAATGCAGGGATCATTAACTCTTTTGCTACTGCAGCCTTCAGATTTGGTCACACGTTAATCAATCCTATTCTTTACCGACTGAATGACACCTTCGGAGAAATCCCTGAAGGCCACCTTCCACTCCATAAAGCTTTCTTTTCACCCTCCAGAATAATCGAGGAAGGTGGGATAGATCCACTCCTTCGGGGGCTATTTGGTGTGGCCGCTAAATTGCGGGTGCCCTCCCAACTGCTCAGTTTAGAGCTGACTGAGAAGCTGTTCTCCACCGCCCACTCTGTGGCCCTGGATTTGGCTGCCACCAACATTCAAAGGGGGCGAGACCACGGGATCCCTCCCTATGCTGACTTCAGAGTTTTCTGCAATTTGACTTCTGTTGAAAATTTTGAGGATCTTCAAAACGAGATTAAAGATTCAGAGATTCGACAAAAACTGAAAAAGTAAGTGTGCAAGTGTTGCTTAGATTTATATATTTCTTGGGAGAGGGAGAAGTGTTAAAGTGTGGTTGGATTTGGTTGCCTGGGGATGTTATTGCAGAGCCTTTAATAATTGTTATCTTGGGAGAAGCCAAATATTAAAGGAAGGATTTCTAGAGACTAAGCAGTAAACGCCTTTGTCCACCCACTTCCTTTGTAAATGTAAATATTGCTGCCTCCTTGCTAATACTTGCTAGCACATCTCAACTAAGAGAGGTTGGCATGTTTCCTGCATTCCTGCTCTGTGGTAATCCAATCAAGGCCTTTTTATTGATATGATAATGTAACAAGTTGGCTTTTTTAGGCAGAGCAAAGTAGTGAAATGAAAACAGAAATTAGTTTTTGTCAAAAGAACAAATAATTCTAAATTTATCATCAGAATGTTGAGTCGAGGCTTATTCACTACATCATTAGTGCCTTTCAGTAAAGTATTAATATTATGTTCTTTACAGGTGAGATTCAAATTTCCTTTTAACTTACAAGTATGGGATGTTTCCAGGAAACAACTATAACTGCTCTTCATGCTCACCACCCTTCATCCTCCAAAATAGTTAAAAATAATTAAAGAAATGTTTTATTAAGAAGTTTTGTCTATAGTTGGCTAAATATTGAAGACTAACATGTTTACTAATAGCTTATGGTATATTAATGTGCAATCTTTCAGAGAAGCTTAAAATTGCAAATTATGGAGCTAATTGTCAACATGAGGCCTTTATTTTGTAATACTAAGGGTATGAATGTTTTTATGCCACTAGAATTTGCTTCATACTTATGTAGAATATTAGACTAAGTAAATGTATAATATATGTAGAACAAATCAGAGTATCATGCAGATTGAATTTGCAAGAACATTGACTTTGGCTTCATAGAGACCTAGTTTAAATCTCCATTCCACCACCTATTAGTACTGAGAGCTTGTGAAAAGTATTTAAACAGTTTTAAATCTCAGAATATCTATAAAATGAAAAAAACACTGCCTCCTTCACAGAGATGTTCAAAGGTGAAATTATATAGAATGTATCAAATACCTAGTTCCATTCTGGTGCATCATAGGTAATCAGTAAGTGTTACCTGTGGATAGATTTATTATAACATTACCGTTTCAGTTGTCAGCATCATTATTAGATTGCACGTATGCTCTGAATCAGCCTTGTGCTAGGCACTGAGACCCGAGATGAAGGAAATAGCATTCTGGAGATCCAGACAGCATGCTGGGATGGCAGGGGGCTGGCAGTAATCTGTGCGGAATGGGCTGTTACAGAGATGGGAATTGAATGTTATGGGAACACAGAGCTGAGAAATGGGAGGTACGTGTAAGAGTCACAGCAAACTACTGCTACATGATGCCGTTTGATCTGCTCTTGGAATTTTCTGAGTGTGATAGTTGAATGAAGTGGGAACAGCAGGCAGTATCCCAAGGAGAGGGAAGGAAGCAGGAAGGTGTGGGGCTGCATGGCATGAGGGGGTAGAAATGTGACAAGAGGAAGCTTTTAAAGGGCCCTGCATGCCATGCAAGGGAGTTTGATCTTCATCCTGTGTTTAAAGCAGGAGAGTGACTCTAGGAGAGACTTCCCTGTGAAACGCTAACCTGCACAAGATGTCCTGGGAAAAGGAGAGGCTAGCAGCAAGGAATTCCATGGTTTCAGGAATACTGGAGGTGAAGCAAGACAGTGTAGATAGGCTTTTAGCAGTCTGTGCAACACTATCATTATTTTAAATGTTTCCTGTAAGCACATTGTCTACATTGAATAAACCTGGAGGCAAGTCTTGCTTTGCAGTTCGTTGGGGTCCCACTTCTCAATTTGCAGCTAATTTGTAAATTCCCACCAATTACAGAGTAGCAGAAATGTGTTCTTTTAAAATGTTCCCATCACAAAAACTCCTCCTGAGTCCTCTGGCTCTCATGTGCGATGCAGCAGGCTGCTTGTCATCGCCACACACAGCATTAAGCTGGAACATGGATGCGGACCGTCCGCTGCAGGACACGTCCTCCCAGTGGCCAGTGCGAGGCGTGACTGGCCTCCGGGATGGATAGTGGCCCATACACTGCACATTGAGTGTTCACATGCCTGGCTTTCTGTGTGCTCCTTTCAGGCATTTGGAATGTTAACACTGTGTCTTCTGAAACCGCAACAAGGAGTCTTTATCCTTGCTTTGGGGAATTTTTGAACTGCGGGAACTTTGTGCAGCCTGGTGCGTGGCCTCTGCATGAGGACAGCAGGACTGACCAGCATGAGTGGGTGTGGGGAGGCCAGGAAGCCGAGCTACCCTACTTTCCTGTTAGGCTGCCAGGTGATTCATTCAACCGTGAGCACAAAATAGATAAGTTGGAGTTGTGTTTACAGTCTCCATCTTCAAATCTGTAGATTGCAGTTTGTCAGGAGCTGATTTCACTAAGGAGGGTGGCATGGCTTTAAATTTGACGATTTATACAGTTATTTCTTTACCCTCTCCTGTTACTTGTTACTTCTTCTCCTTTCTGTGTTATTTTGCAAGTGTGGTTTTAAGTTTGTTTCTAAACCACTCCAGTCAAAACTGGAAACAAGTAGAGCATATCAGTAAATCAACAAAATAAATACTGCCCTGGAACATTAAAAACTCCATATTTTAGATAATGAGGACAGCTTAAGAATTGGCTAAAGCAGAGAATCATAAAAATAATGCATATGCACATCTTAGGTATTTTAACTTCACACATTTGAGCGCACATAAAGTCCTGTAACTTGAGCTTTGGGGCAGCAAGTGAGGGTGGGTTGCAAAGTCTGTGTTCTGGTTTTGTCATTGCTGCTTTGATACAGACCTGCTGACTAGAATTCATAAGCTTATGCCCAGGCTGAATCTTTTGTGTGTGTATAGGATTGTTCTGAAAGGGGAATAGAATTTTCCAGGGAAGTGATGGTTCTGAATGCACATTCCTTGTACGTGTTTCTGTCATTCCCCCGTAGTTATAGTTACGTAACATGCAACTAATTGGCATTGATGTTTGACTCTCCTTTTGACAACCTTTCCCAAAACACTGAATTTGGTTTTCACAGGAATAAGTAGTCTCCTCGTTTACACAAAGGCCTCATTATTTTATGTAACATTTAATTAAATTACGTAATCCAAATCACAAGTATGACTGTGATAAAAGCAAGTTGGTAAACTCCGCCGACTCCCTGCCGGCAGCTCAACAGACTGCAGCTGCAACTTGGACAGGAGCCCCTAACCCCAGGGTCATTAACTGTCATCTCTGTGGGCCAGAAAGTGAGGATTCTTAGGGAAGAAGAGGTTGTTTAAAATAGCTGATACATGCTGTAGGTAATGGGGGGGATGGAGAGGTGGTGTCAGGAGGCCCAGGTTCCTTCTCTCTGGACAAATTGAGTTGTGCACTCTTGGACGACTTTAGATTAGTTTTTGTTCTCTCAACTGTAAGTGAGGCTGTTTCACTAAAAAGTCCTTGAGGTCCTTCTAGATCTAAGATCATATATATAACAACTATGTGATATAATAAAATGATAATTCAGAAGGTGCTCTTTAATTAATAGTTTTAATTCACACATAATATCTTCATATTCCAGAATATATCCCCTCATCTTTATGTGTCATCAGGTGTACAAAGCTAATGATTTTTCTTCACTTCACTTAATTTTGAAGGCTTGTGTCAGTTTACCACCCAGGAGTAAAATCTGATTTTCCTTTTACCTTCACACTGGATCTTTTAGGTAGCTTTAAAAAGCCAGAACAACATGTGGAAACCATGCTACAACTTTCCTCTTGAATCACCAACAGTTTTGCCATGAGGAATACCTGGTCTGTCACTAGAAAGCCACATTGGGACATTGTTTTAGTCAGCTTTCAGTTCATTTCAGTAAGATTGGTGAGATACTTTGGATTCTCCTCAAGGAGCTCAGGGCCTGGGATGTGGGGGACTCACAAGCCACATAACCCTGTCATGTCACATGTGGAGCAGTGGGATCTAGGAAATCAGGACGTATTCCTTCAGGAAGGTGGTGTCAAAGTTCCGTCCTCCATATTGTTTTCCACAGCGGCTGCATCAATTTACCTTTCCATCAACAGTGCGCCAGGGTTCCTTTTTCTCCATATCCTCACCAACACTTATTATTTCTTGTCTTTTTGATGTGATCCATTCTGACAGGTGTGAGGTGATATCTCATTGTGGTTTTGATTTGCATTTCCCTGATGATGAGTGATGTTGAGCATACAAACTGGCAAACATCTCTTAAACAGAGAACAAACTTCTTCTTTGCCGATTTGGATGCCTTTTATTATGCAGAGAAAGGGCAACCCTCCTACACTGTTGGTGGGAATGCAAGCTGGTGCAGCCACTCTGGAAAACAGTATGGAGGTTCCTCAAAAAGTTGAAAATAGACCTACCATACGATCCAGCAATGGCACTACTGGGTATTTACCCCAGAGATACAAATGTAGGGATCCGAAGGGGTACGTGCACCCTGATGTTAATAGCAGCAATGTCTACAATAGCCAAACTGTGGAAAGAGCCAAGATGTCCATCGACAGATGAATGGATAAAGAAGAAGTGGTATATATATACAATGGAGTATTATGCAGCCATCAAAAGGAATGAGATCTTGCCATTTGCAATGACATGGATGGAACTGGAGGGTATTACGCTGAGCGAAATAAGTCAATCAGAGAAAGACATGTATCATATGACCTCACTGATATGAGGAATTCTTAACTCAGGAAACAAACTGAGGGTTGCTGGAGTGGTGGGGGGTGGGAGTGATGGGGTGGCTGGGTGATAGACATTGGGGTATGTGCTATGGTGAGTGCTGTGATTTGTGCAAGACTGTTGAATCACAGATCTGAAACAAATAATACAATATATGTTAAAAAAATAAAAAAGAAAAAGATAGCAGTGGGGGAAGAATGAAGGGGGGAAATTGGAGGGGGAGACGAACCATGAGAGACAATGGACTCTGAAAAACAGGGTTCTAGAGGAGAGGGGGTGGGGGGATGGGTTAGCCTGGTGATGGGTATTAAAGAGGGCACGCTCTGCATGAAGCACTGGGTGTTATGCACAAACAATGAATCATGAAACACTACATGGAAAACTAATAATGCAATGTATGTGATTAACATAACAATAAAGAATTAAAAAAAAACCAGAACAAACTAATTGTTGCCAGAGGGGAGGGAGCCGGCAGGATGGGTGAAATAAAGAAAGGAGATTAAGAAGTACAAACTGCCAGTCATAAAATAAATAAGTCATGGAGAATGAAAAGTACAGCGTGGGGAATATAGTCAATAATATTGTAATAACATTGTTTGGTGACTTATCTTGGTGAACACTGGGGAATGAGAAGAATCGCTAAATCACTTTGCTGTACACCTGAAATGCATATAACATTGCATGTTAACTATACTTCAACACAAAACAAAACAGACCCAAAACAACTCAGTCTTAACAGAGGAGTGGCGATTACCCATGAGAGACTGTCATCTGAGAGGGCAGACCGAGGTCATTCGAGATATAAGAAATACGGAGGAAAGACCTGGCAGGCAGGCACCAGAGCTAGGGTGATAAGCAGGAGAAAGTGGAAGCCCTTGGTTTTGCGGGCTTGTAGGACGCCCTGCATGGAAGCGTCTAATCCTAGAATTAGCATCTGACCCATCCCACCCCAAAGATATTAAGACTTATGGGTGAAATGGATCCTTTTTTCCTAAGTGAAATTGTAGACAGAGCCCGGATAGATAAAAAGGAGATCAACAGGAGTTCTAGAAGAAGCAAACAGGAGCAGTGCCAAACCCTTTGACTTCCATTGTGCTCACTTCACTTCTCTTGGACACGAAGACCTACAGCCCTTGCTAGGATTGTGAAATGCACAGGCTTCTTACTTCTTTCAGTACCAAGAGCTGCAGGAATTTCTTTCTTTCTTTTTCTCCTCCCTCTCTCCCTCCTTCCCTCCCTTCCTTCCTTCCTTCCCTCCTTCCTTGCCTTTCTCTCTTTCTTGTCAAAAATGTTTAAGTTTTCAAAGAGTTGTTTAAAGACCATATGAAAATGAGTCATTTCTTTTTTATAGGATTATTTTTGCTCTAAAAAAATCATGCTATATTCTTTGCAAAACATATAATGAGTTGATTGTGAGGATTAATTATCCATTGAGTGGCGAACATAAATTCTCAAACAGAGAGAGGCCATTTTGATGACTATTTTTGAATCCCCTTTTGAAAATATAATGTGTGGATTTTTTGTGGATATGGTTACTTTTGTTCTTTAATAAATACAAGGTTATTCGTCTCCCATTATCACAGGGATGTGCAGCTGCTTCAGCTTTTTTAAATAATAGCTTACAATTCACCAGTTAAGTAATTTATATTCAGTACATGCACCTATCTCATACCTGCTTCATTTGATACTATTAAAGAAACAAAAACACTTAGTTTCTCCCCTTTTTCCACCCTAAGGTTCCACAAGGTCAAACTCTGCAATGTCTGTCTCTGTCCTGACACCTGAGGGACGTTGGTCACCTTTCTCATGGCTTGGCCTTCCTTCCTCAAGATTCCTGGCTCTCATTCTTCTAGATGTTTCTCAACTTCCATATTCGTACCTGCCTTAAAGGACCTTTCATCAACATCATCCCTTTACCTTTATAAAATGGTTAGTATGTTAGCAACTTCAGTTGCTGTGAAACAATGATTCTTAGCCATTTCCTGTTAGACCATTTTAAAAATCTGCTAGAAGCTATGAATCTTCTTTTGCAGAGAAATACAGCAAAATTACCCACTCCAAATTTTGCACATATTTTTTGAGGACTCAGATTCCTACAGCCACCTGTGGACACTCTTCTCCCATTGACTTAACAAATATTTATTTGGCACCCATATTTATTTAGCACCCCTCTTTCCCCCTAGGACTTACCACATGTGTGCAATGGGTGCTCCTCCACCTCATATCTCGAAATGGTTGTTCCCTTTGCCAAAAAAGGCCCCAAACTTGAAACTACCATCTGTTCTTAGTCCTTGTTCAACTGTCCTTGTCTCTTATCCCTTTTGGAGGGAGTGACTTTGTTCTTTCAGTTACAGAAGGATGCTAGACTGTTTAAATATAGCCAGGCCTCCAGAGGACCAGCATTTTCTTTCCACCTCTTATCTCTGCTTCTTTCTGTTCAGGATTTATTTTTCGTCCTCCCTCAGCTCTCTTATCTCCTGTTTTATACATATGGCGCACCACAGACTACTCTCTCTTAGCTCCCAAGGTCACATACAGCATTTCATGGCATAGCTAGCACAAGATGCCCGAGTATCACATTTCTCCAAACAATAATTTTAGAAATATACCATCTTATGCAATTATACGAAGTCATATTGCTTGACTCTAAATGCCATTTTCAGAGCCTTCCTTCTCCTGGTCATTTTCATGCCATCACTTTTCTGCCTTTCTAGAGAACATATTAATTTAATGACAGGGTTCCAAGAGTATGTCCTTCTTGGTGGCAGATAAATTGTCTAATTTATCTTTCAGTCCCCAGAGCTGAGCACACGGCCAAGCGAAGTGTAGCAGCTCAGTAGACACTGGATGGTCCGTTAAGGGAAGTGTGGCAGCCTGGTGAGGCTCATTTGAGTTCCCCAAGGGCCCTGGATTTGGAAACTATTCTCAGTTTGAACCCCCTGACCGGATGAAGTTTACTTAGGTGTAAATTAGGTTTTTACACTTATCCATCCATACCAATTCATTTTTTCATCAAATATTTAGAGGCCTCAATTAACTATGGTGTATACTAATTTTATATACAAAGAAATGAAAACTTACAGCACAGCAAATCACATATGTGTTTGATTCTTGCATTACCTTAACCCCAATTTCAAAAAATTAAAAACTCAATCAACCCTGTAGCCCGGAAATAAGGAAAAAACAGGACTGAGCAAATAAAAGGTGACAAGAGGCCAGTTAAAAATCAGGTTGTCAGTCAGTTATACCCAGAGGTCCAGTTCTCAGAAGGCACTCAAGACCATTCATTTAGTAAAAATGGAATGCAAAATAATTAACTCAACACTTTAAAGCATGACATTTAATGACATTTAATTTAGCATCAGTTTTGTAGATTTTATAGTGGTGAGTCTTAGTAATTGTGTTTTAGAAATGAATTTCTTTCAGAATCTGCTTTTTTCCTACCTTTGAAAATTGATGCTGTATTAGAATATTTTACAATGATAATCATTCAACTGAAGAAATTTATACTGTATTATACTATATATATTATACTAATGCATACTAATATTATCCCATAATTGTTATGATCATATGCAAGATGATATTATAATAAATACTTTATAGAAAACTTTATAATGAACAAAATATGTGCTTCATTTTATTTTTAAACTCTATTTTGCCAAAAATTATATATCTGGATGCAGTTTAATGTATTTTGTCTATATTCCCCAAATCTGACTAAACTAAAATTATATTTCTAGTCATATGATGGCTGTAACACACAATAAGATGCATGTTTTGAGTGTACAGTGTGATGACTTTGAACAGTATTCATACCTGCATAATCATCACCCAGTAAAGACAACATTTCCTCTCCTCAGAAACTTACCTCATGCTTCTTACAGTTCATTTTCCTACCCATCCCTCCCCGGCGGCCACAGATCATATTTCTATCACTGTTGGTTTTGCCCATTCTAGGACTTCATATAAATGGAATCCTATTGTATGTACTCGTTTAAGCTTGGCTTACCATGTTTTTGAAAATTTATCTAGGTGCCAGATGTATCAATGGATGATCTATTTTCTTGTTAATGTGAGTAGCATTGTTTGTATGAATATACAAATATTTATTTCTTCATTTACCTGAGGTGGCTTTCCAGTTTGGGCTTTCCAGTTTTCATCGATTTTCAGTGATGCTGCCATGAAGACTCATATGCAAGTCTTTTTGTGGATTTATGTATCCATTTCTGTTGACTAGAAGTCCAACAGTGCAATTTCTAGTTTACTTAGGAACTCTATGTTTGTTTCTTCCTCAGGTTGGATATTTTCTACTAATTTTCTTTTAAAGTTCACTGACTCTTCTGCCATCTTCAATCTCCTCTTACATACAACAAGTGAAATTTTCATTTCAGTTACACTAGTTCTAAATTTTACAATTTTTATGGTTCCTAATTCTCTCTTGACATTTATCTAAATGTTAACTCATTAAGAACACATCTTATTTAATTTTTTTAATGCATTGATAATAACTGCTTTAATGTCCTTTCTTGATCAATTCAACATCACAGCCATACTTTTGGAGTTGATTACTATTGATTACTTATCTTCTTATGTATCGACCACATTTTTTGTTTCTTTGCCTGTCATAACTTTTAAATGCCTATCAACTACTGTGATTCCACCTTGGACTTGAATAGGCTTTGCTTTATGCTTTGTCTGATTGGAAATGTGGAAAGCTCAAGGTGTTATCCTAACCTCGCTGACTTGGGAGAACCAATCTCCAAGCTCTGTCTCCCATGCAGATGCTACACTTTAGGCTTTCTTAAAGTAGGTTTTATCCTTGTAAGGTTAGAGCTTATCCTAAAACTTGGTGTGTTGTACCTTGGCTATTTGTCTGGGGTGTTACTAAGGTGTTAAAGGGTTCTTCCTTTAGATGCCAGATGTCAGTAAGACTCAGGTAGTCCCTCCTGCTCAGGTGCTGGCCTGGCCCTTCCCAAGGACTGTGGGGGCCCTCAAGTCAGGGTCTGCCCCACTCCTCACTCTGTTTCAGGAGCTTCAGCTGCTCTGAATTCTGATGGGAACCCCTCAGCCCAGCACCACCGTGAATTCTAGCATAGCTTTGCTTGAATTCTAGCAACCTGCTTGGCCTGGGGAAATTTCCCCCAGGCAGAAAGCTGGGCCCTTGTCACAAGTTTCCCTTTCCTCAGTTTCTTGGTTTTATGCTGCCTATTGTCCAGTGTCTGAAAACCAGGCACTCTTATGTTTTGCACTTCTTTATGGTTTTTTGTCATGGAAAGACTAGTCTCCTTATAGTTATAACACCATTGCCAGAAACAGAATCTAACATTCATTCTAACTTACGTAGTTTTTTTCCCCCTACAATTTAGACTTAGTGCAATTGTTTAAACAAAAGTTTTTACCTTCCTTAAGTCTATATTTTAGATTTCTCTCTTCTTCCACCTGAATTTTTTCAGCCCTTCTCTATTATCTTTTCCTGCACTACATTCCTGTTTTCTTACAGCTTCCCAGAATTACTGCAGAGCACAAATTAGAGCATATCCCCTCTCTGCTTAAAAACATCATGGGATTTTCTCTTTCCAATTAGGCTAAGAAAAATATTGTACTTGTAGTCTAATCCCTTTAGATTCTGGTACTAATCTAAATTTTCAGCCATGTTCCTTGTTTTCCAAACCAAACCTGGCACTATGCTTTAACTATATTGCTATTCACTTTCTCCCTTTCCCTGAGAATGCCATGATATTTCTGGCATTTATGCCTTTGCATAAGCAATTCCTCCTGCCTGGAAAACACAGATCTCCTTTACCTACTTGGTTAAGACCGCCTCAGTCTTCCAGACTCAGTTCAGGGTTTTTGAATTTTGCTACCCCTGAAGAGCCAACTTTTCTCTCTTTCTCTAAACTTTTCCTCAGTGGTCCGTTAGCACTTTGTTCTTATTTATAGTAAAGTACTTATTGTAACTGTTTACATACTCAACTTTTTCATTAAACTGTGAACATTCTTAAGAAAAATAGCATATCTCTGGGGTGCCTGGGTGGCTCAGTCAGTTAAGCGTCCAACTCTTCGTTTTGGCTGAGGTCATGATCTCAGGGTTGTGGGGTTGAGCTCTGCTCAGCGCAGTCTGTGTGAGATTCTGTCTCCCTCTCCCTCTGCCCCTCCCCTGCTTGCTCTCTCTCTCTTTCTCTAAAATAAATAAATCTTTAAAAAAAAAAGAAAAAGAAAATTAGCATATCTCCTTAAACTTTCTATCCTTCATGTCTAACAATGCCTGGTTCTTAGTAAATATTTATTAAAATAGGCAGAGGATTAATGAATAGATTACACAAGTTTTTTTTTTGTTTGTTTTATTTTGTTTTGGTTTTGAGGTAGTATAATTCTTGTTGCTTTAGATTTTAGGGGTTTGAACCATGTAAATCTTAATAAGTAAATTTAAATTGAAATAAATTTTAATATATTACATAAATAAATTTGAATATATCTTAAACAACAACTACAAAAAAAATCCCTGTAAAAAAGAAGAGTAATTCGTTTGTGATTTTAACATGAATATGACCATTGGGACTTATTTGAAACTCTCTTCCAGTTAAGGAACTAAAATTTGAATTTTAAACAAGCATGCTTATTTTTTCTTATTTCATAAGGACTTCTGATCATGAACAGTCCCCAGTGGATAAGCACTTTAAGGACAATAGTAGACTAAAATGTTTTATTAGCTTTTTATTTATTAGCCCAAATCCTAAATAAAATATTTTGGTTAAGTATCAGACCTGATGTGTATAGGTTCATACATGACCTGTCTGTGAAGATCACCTTAAAATGACTGTGGCAAAAACATTCATTAAAATGTTAAAAAATAAAATGTAACCAATAGGTTCTTTCTCAGCTTTCAAGTGGAAAAGTTATTTTTCAGAAGCTAAAAATATGATCAGGTCCCTGTTTTTTTCTACTGTGAGCTAAAGATAGAAAATTGCTTTATAAAAAAAAAAAGAAAGAAAAGAAAATTGCTTTATTACAAGCTCTTGAGGAAAAGGCAGGGCTTATTGGAACGAATGTTTTGACTAACATACACATTATTTATTTATTTATTTATTTATTTATTTATTTATTTATTTATTTATTGTTTTCTTCCAGGTTCATGTTCACATGTGTCCAGGCTTCTTAGGACTCAGTTATCACTGAGTTATGTGGAAATACAGGCAGCATACACTTTGCTGAGGAAGGTCTTTGGGAACAGTGGGACGTCCCAGGTCACCGTGTCACACTGTCCCAGAACACACACACACAATGATGCTGCCAATGGGACATCTCGACACACAGTATCTGCCTTGACATGTACAAAGGGAAAAAAACCTGCAGCTTAGGCATTTTGATCACAAATCAAACATAAATGAAGGCTATATTTATATTCCCCATCAAGTCTTTCCTTTTTTTCTCAGAACCATGGGTGGTCTGCTGAAGCCGATTTCCCTGACTGTGGGCCTGTTTATTGCCAATCTATAGAACAGATTTATTTCTCAGCCAAGTGGAGCTAAGATCCATTAGTGTCAGTACCTGTAGCAAGAGAGGCATATGTAGCCATAATTTGTTATAATCTTATATAATCTTCCCTTAGAAAATGAAAAAAGGAGCAGTGGGGTAGCTATGGAATTATATTGTGACAGTCCTATTATCCAATGACATTATGCTGGTGATTTAGAGGTGGGCAGGCTAACTGCCCTGAAAGTCAATTGAAATAAGTATGGGTCTCATTAGGCAGTAATAGATTTATTTAAAGTTTTCCAAAGCTATTTTTTCCTTTGCTGAAAAAAAAAAAAAAAAGAAAGCAATAACATAGCCATGTGTTGCCTGTTTTCCAATATATCTTGTCCTATTGTGATGTTTCCTACCATTCATGTCTGTTCAGTTACTCTATGGCATTGTTTTCTCCCCTTGGAAACCAAATTATATCAAGTCTGTTAATCCTTCCATGTCCTCCCTTCCATAATTTCACCTTTTATTTTTTAATTAAACATACACTTCTTTAAAAAATTTTTTTGGTTGTTTCTTTTGTCCCATAATTATCTTCATTTCCTTTTTTCTAATTTCTTTAATTTAATAAATCCTTGTTTTTGAAAACTTCCTTTTTCAATGACTTAACTTTTCTGTTTGCATGAAGAGCAGTGGTCTTCTTAGTATCATATCAATTCCACAAACATTTGTTAGGTTACTGTTATTTATAAACCAAGATTGGGAAAGAGGAGGCAGTGCAGATGAATTAAATGGCATTCCCACATTTGACAATCTCTCAAGTGTGATTTTAAAGAATCTGTTAAGCGCCATTTCAGTCATCATGAGGGCTGTGTTGTGATTTGCCCAGTATCCGGAACAGTGTTTACAAAGTCAGGGGATGGTCCAGGATTGCAAGGCTTGAAGTGTATCCATTTTATTTGGTAAATCTGCCTCTGAGTAGTTACTTAATAACTAGACCTACCCACCACAGATATTTTTCCTTGTCCAAGCGCGTAGTTCTTAGGGTTGGCATCTTTGCAACATGCGAGGCAGACATACAGTGACCATTGTGCCTGTTTGGGAACAGGCTGGCCACCTGTTCTTATAGTTTTATTGTTACACAGCCATACCCATTCATTTGCATATTATCTGTGGTCAGTTTTCCACTATAGCAGCTGGGTTGAGTAGTTGCAGTAAGATGTGTGGCCTGAAAAACCAAAAATATTTATTACCCACTATGTAAGAACAAGGTTGCTGATGTCTGCTTTAGTAGAATAAGAACACAATAGGAGAATGATATTCTTTGATGAATTTTCCTAATTTATCTCAAGACTAGGGAATGATACTGTTCCTTTTAGACTTATAATGTTCTCATATCAAAATGAGACAGTCACATATCAAAATGTCCCTAAATGGAAGTTATGTCTTTCTTGTTAATCTTTTAAATTTTATGGATTTTATAAGGCAACAATTTAATATATGAGGTTCTATTTTTGAATAGTTCTTCATGTTCCAAAATGAATAGAATATTTCAAGTGGATCTTTTCTATATATGCCATGAAGCCTTATACACTTTCTAAGCCATTATCTTGTGAACTAGTGTTAGCTTTCCCAAGGACACACAGTTGGCAAGTAGAGAATGCAAACTTTAATCTTAATTTATCTTATTCCAAAGCCTAGGTTCTATCCATAGCCAAACTAGCGTAACATATAGCTATGTGTTCATTTCTTGTGACTGCTGAAACAAATTACCACAAACATCGTGCCTTAGAATGACACAAATTAATTATCTTACAGTTCTAGAGGTGAGAAGTCTGAAATATGTCTCATTGGGCTAAAATCATGATGTCCCTTTCTGTAGGCTCCAGGGGAGAGAATCTGTTTCCTTGCTTTTCCAGCTTCTAGAGACAGCCTGCCTGCCCTGTTTGGCTTGTGGTCCTTCCTCCATTGTCAGGGCCAGCAATGGTGTGGTTGAGTTTCCCACGTCATATCATTCTGACACTATTCTGTAGTCAACTCTCCCTGACTCTTGTCAGTCTCTTGTCCACCTAGAAGGACCTGTGTAATGACACAGGTAATCCACAGTCATCTCCCATCTTAACATCCTCAATTTATTCACATTTACAACACCTCTTTTGCTATGATAGTTAACATATTTCCAGTTTCCAGAGATTACGATATGCTCATCTTTGCAGGGGAAGGGGAGGTGAAAAGTGCATGGTCACTATGTAAAACTTACCATCGCCAATATTTTCTTTACTTTTTCAGAATTGTTAATGGTGGTGTTTTGCATTGGCTTTAGAACAGGAGATTGTGAAAAACATAATAAAGCACATACAGATAAAGACTCTGATAAAAGACCACATGGGTTCTAGATGCTCTCTCTGATTCTCTCACTGTGTAGCTTTTTGTGACCTTTCCTAGTCTTGTATTTCTCATCTTTAAAAGGGCAATAATAATAGTATCTCATAAGTTTATTGAGAAGATTAAATTATTTAAGGCACGGCAAACTCAGCAGAGTGTCTAGCAACTAAGAAGACCCCAGTGAATGCTAGCTGTAAGGACACTTTAGAATGCCATGTTTAAATGAATCTGCTTTAGTTTACAGTTGTCATAGTGTTGATTCAGGAAAATTAAAGAAAAAATATTCTGTGAGTAAAGCTGGAAAGAATGTGTCTCCATGGTAGCCGGTCTTCCCTTTCCTGTTCATGGTAGCATGACATTCACATGAAAGGTACATTTCAGATTGGAAGCAAAGGAGATTGACTATATTATGAAAAGTCATTACAGGGTATGTGTAACCCAAATTTTTTTTTCACAAAATATATATCAAAATGGAGTCAGAATAATCTCAGTTGTAATCTCTAGTCTTTGTATTAAAATTATTGAGGAACTTTGATATTATTGATTTATGTGACTATCAAACAATTTCTTATAACTTCATAATACAAAGCACACTGTTGTCACTGTTGAAAATCTATGCTTTGTGCATTTAATTGTGCAGGTCAGTTGGTTGCCTCACTAAGCAAATAAAAATCCCAGGAGACCTTGAATCTACTTCTTCACTTGTTGGCTTGAATTGGGGAAAGCAATTAATGTTTTCTGCTTTAGTGAATGAGAAAAGCAATAATTACTTTTATCATGCAAAGTTAGTAGAATATGCAGAAAATATTTGTAAGTGCTTAGTAAGTTATAGGAAAGAAATGTGCAAATTAATATTCATACTTACCTGATCCATAATCAATATGAAGAAAACAAGAGTATTAGAAAGGTGTGGGACTCATGATATAACCTGGGTCCTTTTCTAGGTTCATAGTAATCAACTTTGAGAACGTGGGCTAATTGCATGACCTGTGTATGTTTCCATTCCTTAAGCATGTTATTCTTTGGCTAAGACATAGGAAACCCATAGAACATCCTAAAATATTCTCCTTTGAAAATACTTGAGTTTGAGGCAGACATAAACTAGTTGGAATCAGTTTAGATGTTTTTAAATATTGGATTAAGTCAATAATTGCTTTCATTCTGCATAACACCAGATCCTCTTTGCAAATTCTGGATAGTTTGGTCCATATCCCCATTATTGCATTAACTCCAAATGGTACTTTATAACCTTCTTTAGCTAGGGTAGAATTTTTTTAAGTATGACTTCTATAGTCAACGAATTAGCCAGCTCATTTTCCATTTTTAACTACCTGAAGTAACATTTGAAAATGCAATTAAAATATGTAAACATATTGTACTGTATATAATCTTAAAATTTTTTTTTGTTGTTCTTACCTATTCCATTATTGGAAAATGACAGAAAAGCAACCTTAAAAAGAGCATGACAATTTGACTAATAGCCTCTTTTCAGTGACAGTTTGACTTCAAGAGAATTTCTTGGGAAATAACCAATTCAGTAAAGTAAGCCTCTTTTTCTGTTGAACTTTTTCTTAGAACCATTAAATAAAAAGTAAAAATATAAAGAAGGGTATTAAACATAAAAAAGCTCAAAATAAAGGACAATTTTTACATGCCATAAAGGACAAAGGAATGAAAAGCCAAGGAGAAATTAGTGGTGAATGCCGTCTGGGCCCAGGAGTTTTATGATACATGAATAGTGTTTCTAGGAATCAGAGGTGGGGGTTGTAATACCACCCAAGGCAAGGAGACTTGCCCTCCAGCCTACTGTAGGTAGAGGGCTGAAACAGAGCTCTCTGCATAAAGGCTGTTCATCTATTCAAAGGATGAAAGGAATCAGAAAAACATTTCCCATTAGGAAAGAGGAAGTAACAAGATAGTTTCCTGACTAAATATCAGGGACTGATGCCTATATTACACAGGAGAGAAATTTGAATTTACTCAGACGCCATGATGCTGGAAAGACCAACTGACACATGAGCATGAAAACTGCTCTCGAACACATGAAACCACTGAGATCTTGAGAAAACTTGTGTGAAATCACCATATAAGTTTTCCACAAGGCCACACATGTGCGCAATCACAGGAAAGAAAAAAGACTCCCAAGAAGTTCTCTCTGTCACATACGCACACAAATTAAAAACCGATTGAGTAAATAAATAGCCTTAAGACTACCAGCAATGAGAATAAACGAAAAGCAATAAAACAAAACAAAACAAAGAAGGAATTGGGATCCAAAATCAAGGGAGATCAGATCAGTATGAAAGAACTGTAAAAGTACATTTAACATAATTAAATAAGTAAAAGAATGAATAGATACTCTGTTCAAAGAAAAGGAAAATATAAGAAATACAGATATTTGAAAAAGAAATAGAATATTAAGTCCTGACATACAGAGTTGAAGTTAATATCTCAATAGATATGCTGAACAACTAATTAGAATAAAGAATTAGTGAACTGGAAACTGGAAGGGGTCACTCAGCATGTCGGACTAGTAAATCATAAGAAAGATTAAGAGACATGGAGAAAGATTGAAAATGCCAAATATTTATAGAGGTTTCAAGAGATAGAAAAAGGAATGCAGGCAAGACAAAATGGAAGAGTTAATGGTAGAAGAGTTACAGATATGAAGAAAGGTTTGAGTCCTCAGATTAAATGTACCCACCTACTGCCTACCTAATTTAGGAAAAAGAACAAACCTATATCTTTGAAGCCTGCGTGGTTAAGATAGGCTAGATTATGGTTATCAACAACCACAAATCTCACAGGCTGAGCTTGACAGACACTTATTTCTTACTTATGTTAAGTGTCTGACTGAAGTTGGAAAGAATGAAAGCAAAAATTAATAAAGTGGGAAGGTGAAAAATAAGAGTAATAAATTTATATATCCAAGAGCTGGAAATAATGAAAATACAAAATAAGCAGAATTTCTTAAAAATTGCTATTTTTATTTTCATGAAAATAATTTTGAAAATCTTATTAATTTTCTAGTTGATTTTAGGATAATGAAAGACACGATGTCAAATTAGAGCCTTTAGAAATCTGAAATAGTCAAAGAATAGCTTTTAAATAGTCTCTGGGTTCTAAGTAGGCAAACTCAAATTGTAAAGAATGCATAGTATTATGGAATATATAGAGATGAAACTCTACTCAATTTACTAGATGAAACTAGCATACCTCTAGTAATAACCCTTAAGACAGCATCAATAAAATCATATCCTAATATCTTTTTTTGATAAGGAATGAAAAATGTTTAAGTGCTCCTCAGACAAATCATGAATAGTAATAGAGTAATGCAATGTGATTAAGGAGGGATAATTTCAGGAGTATAAGACTTAGTATCAATATAATGATCACAATAGGATGTCCACTTATAAAACCCACGCAATCATCTCAGAGGATGACAAAATGACACTTGGTAAAATTGAACACGCATTCAAGATGAAAGTAATAATAACAACCACAACAACAGCATCATAATTCTTGGTATTCTGGGAATAGAAACATCTTTTTTACCATTAGATTCACCCATTCATTCAATTATTAATTAAGCTAATTAATAAGTATTTATAAAATGTCTACTGTGTTCCTGCTATTTGCTTAATAAAAGGCATACAGTCAATATTGTAGCGAACAATGAAACACTAGCTTAGAATAGGCAAATAACTAGCAGTTGCGTGACCAGTCCCCTTCTATGACGTCTGTGACAAACACTGCTAAACTCTTTCAGGGCTCTTTCTTGTTGAACCTGGATATGATCTCAGAATTCTGAATGTGATTCTCATGGCAACCAGCAGTTGCTCCCATTTGATTGGACTTGGCATACCAGATGCGACCTCCTCATGACCCCTCAATTACAATTGTTCCTGTCTGGAAACCTAGGAAGGCTCTATTACCAGTAGTTAACGTGCCTTTTGAATTTCAATATGCCATATTTCAATTTGCAATATGCCATATTGGGACAAGTGAGTGATAGGAGATACAAAATGGGACTGCTTTTTCTCATAATTTGAGAATTTTCACCATTTTAGAGTGTTGTCTTGAAGAGAGAATTGTAAGAGGAGATGATGATGATGAGATGTCAGCAGTGTTGTAGTTTGTGGTGGATGGTTGAGGAAGTCATGGCTGTGGGTTTTATTTGCTCTGTAAAGAAGGAACATAGTTCATCTGTGTATGTGCAAAGGTAGAGTGGTGGGAAATTGGATTTGGGTGGGAAACTTCTGAAGTGGTCATGGAGCAAGATGGAAGAGGTTCAGACAGAGTACCAAACCAAATTTGTTTCACAGTTTTGGAGACACAAATGAAATTTATAAATCAAGTGTTTACAATTAAGATCAAATAGCACAATAAAAATAAAAGGCTGATCACTTAAGCTGGCATATAGAAAAGACTCTCTTATCTACTATCTATTATCTATCTATCTATCTATCATCTATCGATCTATTATCTATCATCTATCTATCTATCTATCTATCATCTATCTATCATCATCTATCTATCATCTATCTATCATCTTCTATCATCTCTATCTCATTTATTATCTCTCTTACTACAACTACTATGATATATGGAACATGACTTCAGAGACTTAGAAGAAATCTCTATTTTTGTCAATATACTTTTATATAGTATTTTTTTATACTATAGTTTATGTTTTAAATATCTGTTATGTCTCCTAACTGGCCTATGCTTTTTTAGAGCAGAGTCTGTCAATTAGTTCAGGTCTTAATCCCAGACTAATGTCTACAGAATTCTAGAAGCCATTAAGAATCTGTGAACTGAATGAAAGTGTTAGTTGTGTATGTCATAATCAGAAATCAAAACCATGGATTATTACTGTATTTCCTTAATTGTGGGATGCCTACCATAGGAGATATATTAGATTATTTTATGTGGTTTGTAGACATGACATTTAATAGTATTGTCTCACACAGTGAAAAATATATTTCCTTTCCTCTTTCAGTTATTTTCCATTCTTTTTGGTTGTGGTATGATGAAAAGTCTCTTTTGGGGGATTACATGTCTTTAACATCCAGTACTTGTTAAGGAATCTTTTAAGCAAAAAGAACACTTCTCAGAGCCAGAGATTTCAATGGTTGTTATATGTGAGAATTTAATAAAAATTTTTTTTTCAGTATTTTATCCTGAGTATGAAAAATATACCAAAAAGCAAATTTCTCATCTATGTCTACCACTGGTGTAAAAAAAGGGAGGCAGGAGGACTTAATTGTTACTAGTTACCATGGTGTAAATGTCCAAATATTATTTTCATGAAAGATTTTTCTCTCTAAATGTTTTTCAAATATGTTAGTGCTCTAAGCACATGAATTTTTGATGGGTACAAACCTGTCCCTTTTCTTTTTTTTTTTAAGATTTTATTTATTTATTTGAGAGAGAGAATGAGAGAGAGAGAGAGCACATGAGAGGGGGGAGGGTCAGAGGGAGAAGCAGACTCCCTGCTGAGCAGGGAGCCCGATGTGGGACTCGATCCCGGGACTCCAGGATCATGACCTGAGCCGAAGGCAGTCGCTCAACCAACTGAGCCACCCAGGCGCCCCAGACCTGTCCCTTTTCCTGTGAGGAAGTCTATTCCACTCTCCATGATGTCTGGGTGTATCTCTTACTCTTGATTCTCTGTCTTGATTTTATGTTTTTCTTCTTCTTTTTCGTCTAGTTCTTTTTTCTACTTTTTTGTCCTTTCACTTTCCTTTTTCTTCCAACTGATCACAAGATAGAGTTTCAATGATTATTTTTATTATCATATATAATTATAGAGTTCTATATTCTGTACTCCTCTTCTGAAAATTTGATGACTATTAAAACATTTTTAGTTCTCTAAAAAATGTTATATAAAGTAGCTTAGATTATTTTCCTCCTGTAAAGTTGTAGTAGAAAGAAAATTTCCTCCTCTTGTAAAAGCAAAAACTGGATTGTATTATATATTTGTTCAAAAAGAAAAAAAGTGACAATTATTTTCCCCAGTTGCTTAATTTTCTGTGCCATTTCAGTTACAGAGGTAATGTTTCTTAAAGATAGAGTTTATGGCTCTCCAAAATGCATAAAATTTTAATTGTAGAAGAATTTTAAAAGAAAAAAATATGATGTCATTAAAATCTTTCAGGAAACATTTAGAGTCCTGAGATAAACTTCCAGTAAAAAAAGTATTTTGAGGAATTTTTCTTCCAGGTTAAGGAACTAACTTTTCTTTCTGGTGTTTTAGTGACTTTAAATCAACCCTAAAGTTATATCATATAATGTTTCTGGTCTGACTAATCACACTGGTGAGGTAGTATGTTTTCATTGTTTTAATTTCTTTGATAGTTATGTCATTTATTTCTCTCAAATTGAAGCAATCATCCTGAGCCAGAATAAATTTTACTTTGCGTGAGAGTACACAAGGGCATTTTGCTTTTTTGAAGGATGTGTTTCATATTTTCTCTCTAAAAGCTATTAAATGATCACATTTATTCTAAAAATTCAAAAGTGTCAGAAAGCTTTTCCACAAGGACACTTTCTCACAAAGCATCATTCCTCAGTTTTGTGGTAAAGGCTTTGATTTGTTTCATTAAAATCATACCTTGCTACATTACCAGTTTTTCACTCTCTGAATCAGGAAGCATGTAGAGCCCTGGAAAAAAATTCCATACAGGACCTTCTACCCTGGTGTCTCTCAGAATGATCCAGTTAAAGTTCTTCTTATTATTCATTCTTCTAGAGCAGACTTTAAGTCAAACTACTGTTATGAAATTAGACGTAGATTACATTGTCCTCTTTGTGGCATTCAATAGCTCATTCCAAGGTTTGCAAGTCTTTTCTTTCAACTTTCTATATATCAAAATAGTAACAAAAATACCACTTTAAACATAGCTAGACTTTTACTCTTATTGTCCATATATAGTTTGTTTTGCAGTAATAAAAAAAGGTTAGAAGCTAAATTTAATTAAACACAGTTAAATGTTACCTTATCAAAGCTAGGGGACTATTTAGGAAGACGGTTTTCACACTTGCTCTGGGCAGTGCACACTAATGCAATACTTGGGTCAATGTTATGGTGAGAAGCACCTGGAGGCTTCTAAAAGCCTGTATTTCCTTAATTGTGGGATGCCTCCCACAGGAGGTATATTAGATTAGAAGGCAGACGCTTAACGACTGAGCCACCCAGGTGCCCCAGCGTAATGTAATTTTTGTTCCTGCACTCAACAGAAAGGAGGTTGGTATACACTGTTGTCACTCTCAGGAGCAGTGCTGATAAGATGTCATCTCAGATTATATAACCGCCCCTTTTTTTTAAGATTTTATTTATTTATTTGAGAGAGAGAGAGAGAAAGCACACAAGTGGGTGGAGGGGCAGAGGGAGAGGGAGAAGCAGGCTCCCCGCTGAGCAGAGAGCCCAATGCAGGGCTCGATCCCAGGACCCTGGGATCATGACTTGAGCCAAAGGCAGCCGCTTAACCGACTGAGCCACCAGGATTATATAACTCTTTACAGTCATAACTGATGCGGGATCATCGAGCCCAGTGGTCAAGAATGAATTCTTGAGACGTTTTATGGTGCAAAAAGTTGTTTTTATCATAGCACAGGGATAGGACCCGTGGGCAGAAAGAGCTGTCCTGAGATGGTGAGAACTGACTGATACATGCTTTTTAGTTCGTGGGGGTTAGGGATAGCGTAAGTCTCTAAGGAATTTGGAAGCAAGGCTTTTAGGACCTTGAGGGGCCAGCTGCTGTTAAGATAAAGTTACTTTTAGTCTTTAATAAAACATAAGCATTAAGGCACTGAGGCAGCCATGGTTCATTGAGGAAAGTCATATTCTGCATGTTTCAGCTATCTATTAGTGGGCTGCAAGCTGTTAGGAGATTTAATTTAAGCTACATTTTTCTTGTCTTTGTTTTCCTCATCAATAACCATGCCACCTTTATGTTGGATTGCTATTTTCAAGTATGGGATAAACGTTGAGTATTAGCTTTGGGGAGGAAATCTAAGAAGTGAATTGATATACCAAAGGAATTAAACATAGAAGCTGCTTTATATTCCTACTAGGAACTAATTAAAACCAAAAGAAGAGGTACAATGTCTATAATTTTAAAAATTAAAAAAAAATAGAGCTCATGTTCTCCTGAGTAATGTAGATGAATCAGTAAAAAATGTTTTGAGAACTCATTGATTTCAGACTTCCCTCTAATGTGGTTGGAGCTCATTATTGTTATTGTTTCAAACATAAGCCATATATGATTAATAAGTTACTCAATGTGGTACCTGTACTAAGTACCTTTAAAGGCTCTTAATTTTTCTTGGAGCTAGGTGGTAAGCCACAATAAAAGCAATAAGTTACAATAAGGCTAGGAATGGTTAATGTTTAGCTGAATTGGTTAAAAAATGAAAAACAAATCAGTATCAAAGGACTGAAATTAACAAAACCATGATTACCCTATCTGGGAAAGTGCAATGTTTTAATTTCTAAAACCTCAAACTACCACTTCTTGTATGAACTCTTAACAATTCACAGACATTAATTTCACCTTGTTTAACTTTCTGATTTGCATTAACCATTATTTACCATATGCTGTATAATGTCATTTTAACCATTCGGAATGCAACATCTTTATTACTGAGTCTAAGAAATTAATGTGAATTCAAAGACTATCAAAATTACATTACACTGGGGCACCTGGGTGGCTCAGTTGTTAAGAGTCTGCCTTCGGCTCAGGTCATGATCCCAGGGTCCTGGGATTGAGCCCCGCATCGGGCTCCCTGCTCTGCGGGAAGCCTGCTTCTCCCTCTCCCACTCCCCCTGCTTGTGTTCCCTCTCTCACTGTGTCTCTCTCTGTCAAATAAATAAATAAAATCTTTAAAAAAAAATTACATTACATTAAAAAATAAGCATAAAAACAGGACAGTGAACATTCTGGCAGGAAAACTGTTTTAGAAATTAGGAGTGACTTTTGTATAGAATTATGGGAGCTAATAATTGTCTTAGATTCCCAGTGCTGCCATAACAAAGTACCACAAACTGGGTGGCTGAAGAAAACTACAATTTAGTGTCTCACAGTTCTGGAGGTTGGAAGTCTGAATTTAAAGTGTCAGCAGGACCATGATCCCACTAAAACCTACCAGAGCGAATCCTTTGCCTCTTAGCTTCTGGTGGTTTGTCGGCCATCCTTGGCATTCCTTGGCCTGTAGCTGTAGCGCACAATCTTTGCCTCTATCATCACAGGGTGTTCTCACTGTGTGTTTGTGTCCATATTTCCCTCTTCTTATAAGGACAGCAGTCATATTCATAGTGGATTAAAATCCACCCTGGTGACCTCATCTTAACTTGATTGCATCTGCAAAGACCCTACCTTCAAATTATACCACATTCACAGGTACTGGGTCTTTCTTTAGGACATAATTCAACCCAGAACAATAATGAAAATTTACTTTTAAGTAACCATTTTCTTTAACTTATTTTGTTGAAAATATAGGGCAGGGGACACAGCAATAAAGAGAAACCAAACGCTATGGCAAAATATGCTAGATGTTATGACTTTAAATGGGAAGGAAGCTTTCAAAATAAATTTGGACACATGTTCTTGAAATCAAACCTAGTATTCAATTTTGTCTTAGAGTTCTAAGGCCCATGGAGTTTTTCTGAAAATACACAAACAGGGAACACAGAACATTAACTAAGTTACTTTTAGGGACCAGTACTATTTTGACATTTAAAAAAACACAAAAACAATGCAGTATGAAAAAAGGAACTTTTGTAAGATATTATCTCATATAAGTTTAGATAAAAACTATTTATTTATTTATTTATTTATTTATTTATTTATTTATTTATTTGAGAGTGAGAGAGAGAGAGAGCACTAGCAGGGTGAGAAGCAGACTCCCCACTGAGTGGGGAGTCAGATGCAGGGCTCAATCCCAAGACCTTGACATCATGACCTGAGCTGAAGGCAGACATTTAACTGACTGAGCCACCCAGGGGCCCTAGATAAAAACTTCTAAACAAAGCATTAAAAATCCAGGTTGAACAGTGTATATATTAAACATGAAGAAAATAGGTTTATTCTGCTAATATAATTGGTCCAACATTTTTAAAGTATTGATAGAATTTATGCCATGAAGATTAAAAAGAAAAAGAAATGATAATTTCAGTGTTTGTAGAAAAAAAATCCCAGGTAAAATGCAGCATCCCTCTTGATTTTGAGGAAAGCTCTTAGTATTCTAGGAAAATGGAACATCCTGACTTAATAAAGAGCAGCTCAAAAAATCTACTGCAATTGATTAAATATGAAAAGCATTCCATTTAAACACATGAATAAGACAAGGATGGCAACTACCATGATTAATGTTCAAAGTTGTATCAAAAACCATAGCAAGGCAATAAAATAAGAAAGAAAGAAATACTGGAAAGGATCAAATAAAACTGTCATAATTATTTTTTGCAAATTCTGTACATAGTAAACTAAGATAAATATAAGAAAAATCAAATTGCAATACAAAATAAGAAGAAAAGATTAACAAAAGCTGTACAATATTTTAGGAAGAAAAGTAGAGAATTCTCTGGGTAGTTACTAAAGAGAACTTAAGAAATGGGATATGGATTTCATTTAGGAGGAGTAAGAGTCAATAATTCAAATGTGTCAGTATTCCCCTAAAATTATGTATTTATTGTAATCCTAATTAAGATCTTAATAGTTCTTTGTTGTGGCATCAACAGAATGATTTTAAAGTTAACTTGAGAGAGAAAATGGCCAAGAAGAATCTAACTGAGAGATTTGATGTTCCAGTTAGCAACAGTTATTATACAGCTTTTAGTAATTAATATAGTGTGATATTCATTCAAGAATAGACAGACTGATAGAATAGAAAGCCACACAAAAAAATGTGCTCCTGTGTGGAACCATGGTATTTGAAAGTAGTGCAAGACAAATTAGTGAGAAATGAGAACATTCTTAGTAAATGGTGCAGTAAAAATTGGCTATCCATGGATAAAAATGAGTATGGATTTCTATCTCACATCACATATGAAAATCAATTCCAAAAAGATGAGGGACTTATATATGAGAGGCAAAAGTTTAAAACTTTAAAAAATATAAAAGAGAATATCTTTACAGCATTGGGGAAGAAAAGGGTTTTTTTACTTTAAATTTAAAAAACCACCTATAGAGGGGGAGGAGCAAGATGGCAGAGGAGTAGGAGACCAAAATTTCATCTGGTCCCAGGAATTCAGCTAGATAGGGATCAAACCATTCTGAACACTTACAAACTCAACAGGAGATCAAAGAAAAGAATAGCAACATCTCTCTGAACAGAAAAGAGACCACTTTCTGGAAGGTAGGATGCGTGGAGAAGTGAATCCGAGGTGATATTCGGGAAGATAGATGGCAGGGGAGGGGGCCTCCATCAGCCGCTTCTGGCAAGTGATAGAGCTGCGGAGCACAAAATAGAAACTTTTAGAAGTCTGCTCCGTGAGGGACGTCGCTCTAGTGGCTAAGCTGGGGGTGGAACCCTGGCGGGACAGTGTGGTCTCAGGACCCTCGGGGTCACAGAAAGACCGGGGGTGCCTGAGTGCAGCAGAGCTTCCAGGTATTGGAGCTGGGAAGCTGGCTGCAGAGACGGAGCCAAGGAGTGGGCTCTCAGCTCGGGGTTGCCATAAACCGTGATCTTTGGCACAGTCGGACCACTGCTCCTCCAGCAGGGACCCAACAGTGGCAGATCTGGGGAGACTCCCCTTCCTCCCCTGGGAGGAGTGGCGTGGGACTGCACCACAGGACTCTGCTGGGTTGGGAGACTCCAAACGGGGTCAGGTGCCAGAGATAGAAACGCTCAGTCACAGGCCAGGTGAGCACGGAGTGCGGCCGGAGACCAGGGGGACGGGAGTGACTGACTGCTTTTCTCTGGGGGTGCACTGAGGAGTGGAGCATGGAGTTCTCGGCTCCTCCGGGGCAGAGATTGGGAGACCGCCATTTCAGTCTTTTCCTCCAAAGCTGTGTGGAAAGCTTGCAGGGAACAAAAGCTCCCAAGAGCAAACCTGAACAGGTTACTTAGCCCGGATTGGGCAAGGACGGGCAATTCCGCCTCCAGCAAAGACATTTGAGAACCACGGCATCAGGCCCCTCCCCCAGAAGATCAGGAAAAACCATCAGCCAAGACCAAGTTTACCGAAAATTCATGGCTTTTTTCCCATGATTCTTTAGTCTTTCAAAGCTAATTTTTAAATTTTTTTTCTTTTTCTTTTTTTTTTTAATTTTTCTTTTTCTTTTTTTTTTTAATTTTTCTTTTTCCCTTTTTACACCAAAATCTTATCAATCCCTTTTTAAAAAAATCTTTTTTATTTTATATTTTTAGAGTCATATTCTATCCCTTCATAGTAGTTAACCTTATTTTTGGTATATATATATATAAGTTATTCTCTCTTTAAAATTTTGGAATACAGTTTCTTCTAACAGATCAAAATATACTCTAAATCTCTAGTGTATGGCTTTGTTCTAGTCTCCTGCCTGATCCCATTCTCTTCCCACCCCTTTTTTTTAATTCCTCTTCTTTCTTCTTTCAACCACTTCTTACCTTATCAATTCCTTTTATAAAATTTTTTATAATGTTAATCTTTACAGTCATATTCCAATTCTTCATCATATTTCCCCTTATTTTTGTACATATATAAGTTTTTCTTTCTTTAAAATTTTGGGAGGCATTTTCTTCTAACAGAGCAAAATACGCCCAAAATCTAGTGTGTGGCACTGATCTATGCACCAGCCTGATCATATTTGATCATATTCTGTTTTTGTTTTGTTTTGTTTTTGTTTGTTTTTATCTTTATCTTTTTTCTTTCTTTCCCTTTCTTATCCCCTGTTTTCAGGTCTTTTCTGATTTGTTTAGTGTGTATTTTCTGGGGACATTGTTACCCTGTTAACATTTTGTTCTCTCATTCATCTATTCTCCTCTGGACAAAATGACAAGATGGAAAAAATCACCTCAACAGAAAGAACAAGAGGCAGTACCGACTGCAGGGACCTAAACAATATGGACATTAGTATGATGTTGGAACTAGAGTTCAGAATGATGATTTTAAGGATACCAGCTGGGCTTGAAAAAGCATGGAGATATTAGAGAAACCCACTGGAGAAATAAAAGAACTAAAATCTAACCAAGTCAAAATAAAAAAGGCTATTAATGAGGTGCAATCAAAAGTGGAGAATCTAACTGCTAGGATAAATGAGGAAGAAGAGAAAATTTAGTGATATAGAAGATCAAATGGTGGAGAACAAAGAAGTTGAGAAAAAGAGAGATAAACAACTACTGGGTCACGAGGGCAGAATTTGAGAGATAAGCAATACCATAAGACAAAACAACATTAGAATAATTGGGATCCCAGAAGAAGAAAGAGAGAAAGGGGCAGAAGGTATATTGGAGCATATTATAGCAGAGACCTTCCCTAATTTGGGGAAGGAAACAGGCATCAAAATCCAGGAAGCACAGAGAACACCCCTCAAACTCAATAAAAATAGATCAACACCCTGACATCTAATAGTAAAACTTACGAGTCTCATAGACAAAGAGAAAATCCTGAAAGCAGCTCTGGACAAGAGGTCTGTAACCTATAATGGTAAAAACATTAGATTGGCAACAGACCTATCCACAGAGACCTGGCAGGCCAAAAGGACTGGCATGATATATTGAGAGCACTAAATGAGAAAAATATGCAGCCAAGATACTATATCTAGCTAGGCTGTCATTGAAAATAGAAGGAGAGATAAAAAGCTTCCAGGACAAACAAAAACTAAAGGAATTTGCAAACACAAAACCAGCTCTACAAGAAATCTTGAAAGGGATCCTCTAAGCAAAGAGAGAGCCTAAAAGTAACAGACCAGAAAGGAACACAGACAATATACAGTAACAGTCACCTTACAGGCAATACAATGGCACTAAATTCATATCTTTCAATAGTTACCCTGAATGTGAATGGGCTAAATGCCCCAATCAAAAGACAAAGGGTATCAGATTGGATAAAAAAACAAGACCCATCAATATGTTACCTGCAAGAGACTCATTTTAGACCCAAAGACACCCCCAGATTGAACGCGAGGGGGTGGAAAACAATTTTCCATGCTAATGGACACCAAAAGAAAGCTGGGGTGGCAATCCTTATATCAGACAAATTAGATTTTAAATCAAAGACTATAATAAGAGATGAGGAAGGACACTATATCAAACTTAATGGGTCTATCCAACAAGAAAATCTAACAATTATAAATATCTATGCCCCTAACATGGGAACAGCCAATTATATAAGCCAATTAATAACAAAAGCAAAGAAACACATCGACAACAATACAATAATAGTGCGGGACTGTAACAACCCCCTCACTGAAATGGACAGATCATCTAAGTAAAAGATCAACAAGCAAATAAAGACTTTAAATGACACACTGGACCAAATGGACTTCACAGATCTATTCAGAACATTCCATCCCAAAGCAACAGAATACACATTCTTCTCTAGTAGTAGAAGAATTCATGGAACACTCTCCAGAATAGATCACATCCTAGGTCACAAATCAGGTCTCAACCAGTACCATAAGATTGGGATCATTCCCTGCATATTTTCAGACCACAATGATTTGAAACTAGAACTTAATCACAAGGGGAAAGTCAGAAAGTACTCAAATAGATGGAGGCTAAAGAGCATCCTACTAAAAAATGAATGGGTTAACCAGGAAATTAAAGAAGAATTAAAAAAATTCATGGAAACCAATGAAAATGAAAACACAACTGTTCAAAATCTTTGGGATGCAGCCAAGGCAGTCCTAAGAGGAAAGTATGTATACTTTTGCAATACCATCCTTTCTCAAGAAACAAGAAAGGTCTCAAATACACAACCTAACCCTACACCTAAAGGAGCTGGAGAAAGAACAGCAAATAAAGCCTAAACCCAGCAGGAGAAGAGAAATAAAGATCAGAGCAGAAATCAATGAAATAGAAACCAGAAGAACAGTAGAACAGATCAACGAAACTAGGAGCTGATTCTTTGAAAGAATTAACAAGATTGATAAACCCCTGGCCAGACTTATCAAAAAGAAAAGAGAAATGACCCAAATCAACAAAACCATGAACGAAAGAGGAGAGATCACAACCAACACCAAAGAAATACAACTAATTATAAGAACATATTATGAGCAACTATATGCCAGCAAATTAGACAATCTGGAAGAAATGGATTCATTCCTAGTGATGTGTCAACACCCAAAACTGAATGAGGAAGAAATAGAAAACCTGAACAGACCTATAACCACGAAGGAAATTGAAGCAGTCATCAAAAATCTCCCAACAAACAAGAGCCCAGGGCCAGATGGCTTCCCAGGGGAATTCTACCAAACTTTTCAAGAAGAATTAATACCTATTCTTCTGAAAGTGTTCCAAAAAATCAAAATGGAAGGAAAACCTCCAAATTCGTTTTATGAGGCCACCATTACCTTGATCCCAAAACCAGACAAAGACCCCATCAAAAAGGAGAATTACAGACCAATATCCTTGATGAAACTAGTTGCAAAAATTCTCGCCAAAATACTAGCCAATAGGATCCAACAGTACATTAAAAGGATTATTCATCACGACCAAGTGGATTTATCCCTGGGCTGCAAGTTGGTTCAACATCTGCAAATCAATCATGTGATACAATACATTAATAAAACAAAAAACAAGAACCATATGATCCTTTCAAAAGCTGCAGAAAAAGCATTTGACAAAGTACAGCATCCTTTCTTGATCAAAACTCTTCAGAGTATAGGGATAGAGGGTATATACCTCGATATCATAAAAGCCATCTATGAAAAACCCACAGCAAATATCATTCTCAATGCGGAAAAACTGAGAGCTTTCCCCCTAAAGTCAGGAACGTGGCAGGGATGTCCACTATCACCACTGCTATTCAACATAGTATTAGAAGTCCTAGCCACGGCAATCAGACAACAAAAATAAATAAAAGGCATCCGAATCGGCAAGGAAGAAGTCAAACTCTCACTCTTTGCAGATGATATGATACTTTATGTGGAAAACCCAAAAGACTCCACCCCAAAACTGCTAGAACTCATACAGGAATTTAGCAAAGTGGCAGGATATAATATCAATGCACAGAAATAAGTGGCATTCCTATACACCAACAACAAGACAGAAGAAAGAGAAATTAAGGAGTTGATCCCATTTACAATTGCACCCAAAACCATGAGATACCTAGGAATAAATCTAACCAAAGAGGCAAAGGATCTGTACTCAGAAAACTATAAAATACTCATGAAAGAAATTGAGGAAGACACAAAGAAATGGAAAACGTTTCATGCTCATGGTTTGGAAGAACAAATATTGT
>NC_138372.1:100107001-100128170 GCF_054177405.1 Leptonychotes weddellii | reverse complement strand
TAGAGGGAACAGAATAGAGAGCCCAGAAATGGACCCTCAACTCTATGGTCAACTAATCTTCGACAAAGTAGGAAAGAATGTCCAATGGAAAAAAGACAGTCTCTTCAACAAATGGTGTTGGGAAAATTGGACAGCCACTTGCAGAAGAATGAAATTGGACCATTTCCTTACACCACACACAAAAATAGACTCAAAATAGTTGAAAGATCTGAATTTGAGACAGGATTCTATGAAAATCTTTGAAGAAAACACAAGCAGCAACCTCTTCTACCTCACCTGCAGCAACTTCTTCCAAGAAACATCGCCAAAGGCAAGGGAAGCAAGGACCAATATGAACTATTGCGACTTCATCAAAATAAAAAGCTTCTGCACAGCAAAGCAAATAGTCAACAAAACCAGAAGACAACCGACAGAATGGGAGAAGATATTTGCAAATGACATATCGGATAAAGGGTTAGTATCCAAAATCTATAAAGAACTTATCAAACTCAACACCCAAAGAACAAATGATCCAATCAAGAAATCGGCAGAAGACATGAACAGATTTTTTCCAGGGAAGACATCCAAATATCCAACAGACACACGAAAAAGTGCTGAACATCGCTCGGCATCAGGGAAATCCATATCCAAACCTCAATGAGATACCACCTCACACCAGTCAGAATGGCTAAAATTAACAAGTAAGGAAATGACAGATTTTGGTGGGGATGCAGAGAAAGGGGAACCCTCCTACACTGTTGGTGGGAGTGCAAGCTGGTGCAGCCACTCTGGAATCAGTATGGAGGTTCCTCAAAAAGTTGAAAATAGAGCTACAATACAACTCAGCAATTGCACTACTGGGTATTTACCCCAAAGATACAAATGTAGGGATCCGAAGGGGTATGTGCACCCCAATGTTTATAGCAGCATTGTCCACAATAGCCAAACTGTGTAAAAAGCCAAGATGTCCACTGACAGTGAATGGGTAAATAAAATGTGGTATATATATATACAATGATATATTACAGACCCATCAAAAGAAATGAAATCTTGCCATTTGAACCAACGTGGATGGAACTGGAGGGTATTATGCTGATGGAAATAAGTCAATCAGTAAAAGACATGTATCATAAGATCTCAATGATATGAGGAATTCTTAACTCAGGAAACAAACTGAGGGTTGCTGGAGTGGTGGGGCGTGGGAGGGATGGAGTGGCTGGGTGATAGATATTGGGGAGGGTATGTGCTATGGTGAGTGCTGTGAATTGTGTAAGACTATTGCATCACAGAACTGTACCTCTGAAACAAATAATACATTATATGTTAAAAAAAAAAAACAAAAAACCCCACAAGGTAACAGGAAGGGAAAAATGAAGGTGGTAAATTGGAGGGGGAGATGAAACATGAGAGACTATGGACTCTGAGAAACAAACTGAGGGTTCTAGAGGGGAGGGGGGGTAGGGGGATGGGTTAGCCTTCTGATGGGTATTAAAGAGGGCAGGTACTGAATGGATCAATGGGTGTTATATGCAAACAATGAATCATGGAACACTACATCAAAAACTAATGATGTAATGTATGGTAATTAACATAATAAAATTAAAAAAATAGATATTGAAAAAAAATAATTATATTAAAAGCAAAAAAAAAGTATAAAAAAACTATAAAAAATTGATAAAATTGACCTTAAAAGGAAGACACTATTTTCATCAAAGTCTGACATAATGAGAGTAATTAATACAAACAGTCCTATTGGGTCACCTGTATGGCTCAGTCGGTTAAGCATCTGACTTGATTTTGGCTCAGGTCATGATATCAGGACCCTGGGATCGAGTCCTGCCTTGGACTCTGCACTCAGTGTGGAGTCTGCTTGGGATTCTCTCTCTCTCCCTTTCCCTTTGCCCCTCCCCCTTCTACCCAAGCAAATTTGTCCTTATCACCGACATACTTGATACATTTGGAAAGCTCGTGTATAAGCGCGTCTTCTCCATGTGTGTGGATAACTGCAGCGTCTTACCAATTTCTATAGCTGCTGTATGGAAACGTTCTCATCCATACAAGTTACCACAACAAGCTTGCTCCCATTGCTCCTGTTCTCAGCCAAATGATCGGCGACCATAACCCATAATTGACCTGTTCACTTATTCATTAATTCTTTCATCCATCCCTGTATCTGTTATTTTAAAAACGATTTAATACAGCTATTTCTAAGAAAGAGAACTCCACAGACCTTTGGGGCTGGAAGAGTCATCTGGCATCAGATGAGCAAACCCATGGGGGAGGAACCAAGGACTTGCCCTCGGCCCTGTTGCCAGCTAGTGGGAGCCTTGCTCTTAAGCTGGATCTGCACCGTCCAACGTGGCGGCCACTGGTCATGTGGGGCACTTGCGATCTGGTCAGTCCAAATGGAGGATGTGCTGTGTGTATAAAAATACATTGGATTTCAGAGACTTCATAGAAACAAAAGACCATGAAGTATCTCACTGATGATTTTTAAAATTGATTGCATGTTGAAGTGACATTTTGGGTGAATTGGGTTAAATAAGGCATTTTATTAAAATTTCACTTGTTTTAAGCTTTGTGCAGTGGCAGTATCGTAGGCAATGAGGTTTATCTGAGGCGCAATTATTGCTAATTAAAATTTCACTTGTTTCAATCTCTTTGAAAAAAAAAATCTTAAAAAAAAAAAGTCCCAAATTTGAGGAATACATTTGAACATAGATAACAATGCATTAGCATACAGAATATATACAGAACTCCTAAAGTAAGACAGAAAATCATAACCCAATAGAAAAAATGGGAAAAAGACGTGGTATAAATAGGCATTTTATGTGAAAAAAAAAAGATCGCCCAATCAATATATAGCAGATGCTCAAGAAAATAATCAGGATAATGAAAAATCATAATGAAACACTATTTCACTCCCATTAGATTAGCACACATTTTACAAAGTAGGTATAATTTCAAGTTAGTCTTAGAAAAATAACAAATGGTCATTTGATTTTAAATTTTTTAACATGGCCTCCTACAAAACTATGAGGCTGATGAAGAGGACACACCAAATAACACATGACTCATACATTTAGAATTAGTAAGAGACAAGAATGGCATGAATTTCAAATTATTTTACGTCTGAAAATCATCACCAAGTTCCAACAGAGCTGCCATCAAAGCTCCACTTCCACAGCAAGTCTGTGGGCATGGAGAGAAGGATGGAGAATTTAAAAATCTTTGTGGACATAAGAAAGAGGAGCAGGGTATATAGATAAACTATGAGAAAAAAAAAGAAATCTCTCTAGAAGGACACAGGTCAACAATAAGCGTTGAATCACCAAATGTAGCTCTGGAACCCAGGAGTCCACAATACCAGTCACATGGCAGAAAGTAACCAGAGTTAGCCATGTTTTGGAGACAGAAGATAAGTAGAGAAGGGATAGCACCCCTTCAGATACGATAGGAAACTAAAGCAGAATGAAGTGAAATTAAGAATGCTGTAAGAATGGAAGAGAAATAAAACCCATCAATGCCTACTGTCTCCCATTGCCACCAACACCTCAATCTAAGATGATATACTTCACTTCAGTGACAGAAGAGTATGGTACTGAACTAGAAAACCATTTCATGAAATGCCTAGGAATAAGAGAGAGAAGAGAGAGAGAGAGAGGAAGCTTATTTCAAATAAAGCTATGTAGCAAGAAAACAAAAATGCAAATCAAAACATTTCAGAGAAAAATTCTTCCAGGGGAAAAAAAATTGAAACAGAAGGAATCTATAATACAACACTTGAATCTGAATTAAACAAGCACTCAAACACTCAAACAAGTACTTGGAGATATAAAAAGCCCAGCTATCATCAGAAATTAAGAAAAGAAATGCAGGAGGAGGAGGAGAAGCAGGAGGAGAAGGGGCAGGAGGGGGAGGATAGAGAGGGGTACAAGGGGGAGGGGAAGGAAGGAGAAGGTGGGGGAAGGAGAAGAAAGGCAGCAGCAAAGAGATGTGACTAAACAAAAAAAAATTGAAGAATAAATTCAATATGCCAAGGACACTATTAAAATTGAAGATATGCATCACAGAGAACTTCTGTATGGTCATTATGAGAGTATGAACTATACATATGTTTTGGACAGCAGTTTGGCATTATCTATTAAAATTAAAAATGTCATGCTTCACACTCAGCATTTGAAACTTTAGCATCAGCATTTCTAGAGCAGGGATCTGCAAACCACAGCCCACTGACCAAATCTAACCCACTGCCTGATTTTCTAAGTAAAGGTTTATTGGAACAAAACTGTGTCCATTTTTTATGTGTTGTCTTTGGCTGCTTTTGTGAAAAAGGTAAGAGTTGAGTAATTGCAAAATGTAGCCCACAATGCTGAAAATATTTACAATCTTATCCTTTGTTGTAAAAATTTGCTGATGCCTGGCCTAGAAAGACCTTTTTCTGTATTAAGAAACATGTATGAGAACGTTTATAGTGAAAAGCTGAAAACACCACCAATATTCATCACCAGTAGAACAGACAACTAAATTGGGAGAATATCCAATGGGCTACAGTAGAGCAGAGAAAAGGATGCAGATGTATGCAACAACAGGAATGAATCTCCAAATAAACTGTTGAGTAAAACAAAGGAAGTATGAACATGATTTTTCCATCTGTGTCAAGGTTAAAACATGTGAAGCTGAACTATATGCAGTCTGTGGAATCATACACATGAAATAAAATGTTAAAGTAACATATGGGACAGATCAAGTTGTTCCCATGTTTATCCTTAGGGACAGGGAGAAAACAGTCTCAGCGGCTCTCACAAGGAGTTTCACGGGTACTGGTCTAATTTTCTTTCTTTAAATGGATGGTGTATCCAAAGCTGTTTGCTTAATTGTCATTTACATTATGACTTTTTTTAATTTAAAAAAATCACTTCAGGGGTGCCTGGGTGGCTCAGTTGGTTAAGCGACTGCCTTCGGCTCAGGTCATGATCCTGGAGTCCCAGGATCGAGTCCCGCATCGGGCTCCCTGCTCAGCAGGGAGTCTGCTTCTCCCTCTGACCCTCCTCCCTCTCATGCTCTCTGTCTCTCATTCTCTCTCTCTCAAATAAATAAATAAAATCTTTAAAAAAAAAATCACTTCAGATCCCAAATCAAGTATCATTGTCTTTTTAGCAAGAGAAAATTTATCTAACACATTATATTATTTCCACAGATTATTTTTTTACTCTGTTTAACCTACTTACCATATACACTGACATGGACATTTTTTAATAGTTAACTAGTTTATTTGTTACTTATTTCTGAACGAATTAGTTGGATACAGATCTACACACACACACACACACGAGTTATATTCCATATACTTATAGAGTAATTATAAAGAAGAACACAGTGGATATTACATGACTGGGGTTAAATGCTCTTGGTTAGGTCACTGCTCTGTTCCCTGGCCAGCTAGGTGATCCCTGAATTCTTCTATCATCTCAAAGTATTACCTCTGAAATGGGAATACTAATAATCTCTGCCTTTCTTTTTAGTGTGTATAAATTTAAAAAAATGCTCTGTAGTCATTTGTATAAATAATACTGTCATTGTCACTTTGACACCCCAGCATGTGACATCTGCACGTCTTTGTTTCAGGTTGTATGGCTCACCAGGCGACATTGACTTCTGGCCCGCCCTCATGGTTGAAGACCTGATCCCTGGTACGAGAGTGGGGCCAACACTTATGTGCCTGTTTGTTACCCAGTTTCAGCGGCTAAGAGATGGAGATAGGTGAAGAATTATCTGTTATACTTATCAAAGCTAATAAAATTATTTTTTTGCCCCAAAATATAGGTATACAATAACATTATGAGTGTGAGTCCATGCTTTCTATGATTTAAAATATTTTGAATATAAGAAATAACAAATAGTATTTGGTCACAGAATTTTTCTGACTACTGATAATACCAGATAGCATTCCTTTTTGTAAATTTTTATAAATCTTTGTAGAAAAAAAAAGAAATAGACTGTCTAGGAAAGGCATAGAAGTCAGTGGTTAAAAGGATGCACTAGACTTACTACCCTGTGTTTAAATCTGGGCACACCTACTCGAAACTATTTAACCTTAAGAAGCATAACACCTGAAACCTGTTGCCTCATCTGTGAAGTCTGATTAACAGTAGTACCTAGGGCTCATAGATTGTGGCAACTGTGAATGATGTTGGCAGGCAGGAGTTGACAGCAGGCCTGCAGCTGTATCTCTTCATCCTCATGGAAGACCTGTTGACCCAATACTAGACCTCCTTGCAAAACTGTGCTAAGGTAAGCAGAAAGATAACTGGGAATTCTTCCTAAAGATCTCTTGGTTTGTCTGAAGTGTTTATTGTAAATCAACTTGACTTTATAAAATTATGACAGACAGCTGGCTGGAGATGTAAGTTCATGTAATATCTTTCTTGCAAGGCTAACCAAGTATAAAAACTAAGAAAACTGAAAAACTAAGCAGCCCCCACTGGGTTGGCATGGGACACACTATTAGCTCTCCTCTCTTACTTGAAGCAAATGTGTTCCAGGGCACTCGCTGTATCTTCTGAATCATTAGTATAGTCTTGAGTAAGAGCTAGGAGTCTTGTGAACCTGTTTGACAATTCAACCTTTTGTATTATTGCAGAGATGTGTGTATCTGTATCTACATATCTATATCTATATCTCTATATGACTTAAAACACTATCTAGAACTTTTTTTAAGATTTTTTATTTATTTGTCAGAGAGGGGAAGAGAGAGAGAGAGCACAAGCAGGGAGAGTGGCAGGCAGAGGGAGAATTAGACTCCCTGCCGAGGAGGTAGCCCGATGAGGGACTTGATCCCAGGACTCTGGGATCTGAGCTGAAGGCTGAGCCACCCAGGGGTCCCCTAGAACTTAGTTTTTAATTAGAGTTATACTAAAAATTATTCTTTACTTAAATTTTTTTTCCCAATCTCTTCTACTTATGAATTATAAAGAAAGTAGGAACAGATTTAATTCTTTTAATTGCACATTGGCAAACATTCATAGTATAATATTTCATTTTAATTTTTATAAATTAGTTTTAGCACTCTGGATTTATTGCCACACATAGTTGGGCTATGTTCAACTGATAGTAGTTAAAAAGTAAATAAATTTGGGAAAGCTTTGTTTTTTTTTATGTAAGCCGTCTTCCTCATTTGTATTAGTTTACTAGGGTTACCATAAAATCCAAAAGACTGAGTGGCTTAAATTACAAATGTATTGTCTCACAGTTCTGGAATCTAGGTGAAGGTTGGGAGTGTTGGTCCCTACAGAGACCTTTCTCCTTGTCTTGTAGATGGCCAACTTCTCCCTTTCTCTCCACATAGTCTCCCCTCTGTACCTGTCTGTGTCCATATTTCCTTTCCTTATAAGGACACTAATCATATTGGATTATGACCTTAATTCCCCCATGACACTCTAATGACTTATTTTTACTTAACTACCTCTTTAATGGACCTGTCTCCAAATAAAGTCACATTCTGAAGTACTGGGGGCTAGGATTTCAGAATAGAAATTTTGAGGGGACACAAGTCAACCCATATGCCATGTGAGTGGCAACAGTGTTTGCTTCCTATCATATGTTGTATTCTTAACATGAGAAAAGTGCTTGGCATATGGTACTGAAATACTTCCTGAAGGAATGAACAAGGGCTCACTTTAATAATGTTTTTAAACTGTATGGTTTCATTTGAAACCGAATGTGTTCATTCTAATTAACCAATAGATATAATAAACTAGTGTGTATTAATAATTACAAAGCAACATTTCCCTTTTAGGCAAACATGTCAATATTAAACTGTTCAGGTAATTTCTAAGACCAGTTTATGGAATTTTAGATTAGAAAACGTGCTTTTTAAAAATCTTTTAAAACTTTACAAAGCTTTACTTTGAATCATTTTGTAAAACTTGAAGAGAAACCGATAGTTCAAAAGCATGGGATTTAAGAACTTTATAAATATTGGAGGCAGTTCAAACATGCTTAGTTGGAGAACAAACATAATCCTTTCCATATGCTTCTCTTTTGCTGAGCTCCTCTGTGCTGTTATCTCCGCTCCGCACGCAGCTCAGTGCAGTGCTCCCCGCAAGACCCTCACTCTGTGCCTCTCCTTGCTGACCACCAGGTTCTGGTATGAGAACCCCGGGGTGTTCACTCCCGCACAGCTCACTCAGCTGAAGCAGGCGTCACTGGGCCGCGTGCTCTGTGACAATGGTGACAACATCCAGCAAGTCCAGGCCGATGTCTTCGTGAAGGCACAATACCCTCAGGATTACCTGAGCTGCAGTGAGATACCTCAGGTCGATCTGCGAGTGTGGCAAGACTGCTGTGAAGGTCAGTGAGCACACCGTTAGCCCTGTCTGAATTTGCATGTGTGCGCGCTTGTGTGATTTCTAACGTCAAAGATTAGGCTCCTTCAACAAAGGTGCACGGAGGAAAACACACGACAGCAGGTCTTCTAACCTTTAGGAATCAAACATGTTGGAGAGGACTACCGGAAGGCGTTCCACCTCCCCTCCTCCATTTGGATCCAATCTCCTCAGAGTGGGGAGGGGCTTGTCAGGGAGGGAGGGGCCCAGCAGAGCAGGGAGGGGTTGTCAGAGGCAGGGAGCGGCGTGGGAGAGCGGAGAGGGCCCAGCAGAATGGGGTGGAACTTGGTGATCAATCTGGTCTCTAGTTCTGCTTGCCCTTCAGATGACTATGCCAAACATCAAACTCCAGTCATTTGGTACTGGATATATCTGCTTCCTGGGGGTCAGCTGACCACAAAGAGGAGAAAAAAATCATAGTAGCTCAGCTAATTTAGACTATTTAGTCTCCATACAATATTGCACCCATGTTCATGGAAATTTGGGGATGTCCTGATAGAGAACTTTCTCTAGTGATATAATTTGCCACATCTACCATATCACCTTTTATAAGCCAAACTCTATCTAAGGTGCTTTGTATGCATCTATTTTGTCACCACAATACCTCTTAAGAAATGTGGCTCTAACTCTCCTTTAATAAATGAGAATATGGCTCAAGAGTGTCAGATAACTTGGAGTAAGTGGTAACTTAGGGCTAGGGAGAGGATGCATGTCAGCTGACACCTAGAAATGAACTAAGAACTTGATGGTTCTGAGCTGAACATGCTGTGGTCCCACATGTGAGCACATACCTCTCACATGATACCACCCTTTTGTCTCTTCTGCCTCTACCAACACACAGGCCACAGTGGCCTTGTGCCCGCCATGTATAGAGGCTATGGACCTGGGGGAGCGCTGATGTTCTCTAAGAAGACAAAGGCAGCTGCCATCATAGAAGTAGTACTTGGCATTCACAGGAGAGATGTTATTAGCCCCAAACATTCCTGAGTGGGAAAAGCAAGTACTAGAAATAGGAGAGAGTGTTGAACCAAAAACACAGTGACATCTGAGTTGCAGTTTCCTTTTTCTCTATGGTGGATTTTATGGGGCAGAAAAGAAAGTCATTTAGTACAGTGAGAAGGAGGTGTACTTTCCCTCACCTCAAATTCTTGGTGATTATGGCCAGGAATAATGAAATATTTTCAGCTCTCCAAAACATGGGATGCAGGGATGCAATGTGAAAAACAAGATGTATGGCAAGTAGTAACAGTCCTCTTGCTTTTTCTGCCGTCTTCAGACTGGGCACTGAGCCCACCGAGTAGAGGAAAAAATAGATGGGATGGCAGGGTGTGGGCCATAATGATGAAAATAGCTGTGCTGTGGATGGAAGTGATGATTCAAGTCCAGGAAGCAAAAGCTGTGGTCCCATTTTGCCCACATATGCCTGTTCTAGATGCTCACACCACCAGCCCTGTGATAGGTGATTCATACATAATGCCTGCCTATCTCATAGTCTTTATGAGTCTTTCAAGGTGGGTATCATTGTCCCCACTTCACATTTGAAGAAAATGAGGTTCCTGGATGCTAAATGCATATTCTGAGGTCCCCCAGCTGGGATTTAAACCTATATATAGCCAACCTGAAAGCCTCAGCTCTTTTCTCTGTGTGCACGGTCTCCTTTGAATACCCATAGGACACGTGCATGGCACAGACAGTGAGCAGGTACCAAATGAAGGCACCCTGCCTCTGCCACCCTCCTTCTCCTTCAGTCCTGTGGCTCCAATGTACTATCAGACATCTCAAGACCCAAAGGAGAGATCCTCTCATTACTTAAATTGTAATGCATTTGTTATTGGTGATATTTGTTATGGAAAATGCATTGCAAAGATTTAACAGGCAAGGGGAGGAGGGAATCTTGAATATGTGAAGCATTCTTATGATTAAGATCCTAATTTGTGGTCTTGAGCCCTAGTAAGAATGCTCTTTCTTTAATAGAAACTACAACAAAAATCCTCTCCTAAAGGCACAAATACATTGAAATTAATCTTTCCAAAACTGTAATATTGTAAATGCAATTGAGTTTTGGATAACTGTACTTTATTATTCTTGGTAGGTAGAAGGCATAAGACCTAAAAGATGGACATGGGCCTTGTATGTCACTTAGAGAGCTGTGTTGCTGTGTGTTTGTGTAGACAGTGAAGTGGTGGAGTATCTTAGGGTGTTAAGGAGTTGGACTTTCTTTTCATTTTGCATGTCATTCGTCACATTATATCATCCATTTATCTTTGCTTCTTACCACTGTATAAATATAACCAAGTCATTCCATTTATATATATTATTAGGTCAGAATATGTCTAGATGGTAACTTTTCTTATCAACTCAGTCTCAAACTTAGTGAGTAATTTCAATTCACAGATTTATACTTTTCTTCAACAAAGGGGGATGTGAATCTCATATTCTTTAATAATTATATATTCCTTAACTATTGTATAATATATATATTTTTTTCCTTTTGAAATATCTTTGGCTATTAGGCCTGCACAGTTTACCCTCCAAATCTCTTTTCTTGTCCTTCTTATTTCAACCTCTTATATTTTTGCTAAATGTTCTAATATATTTTTTGCTCATGACCACTAATATCAGATTCACTAATTTCAGTCTCAGTAGGAACCATCCTCCTTTTAAATTCCTCTATTTAAATTCCTCTATTTAATTTCTTAGTTCCAACATCATCTAATTAAGCTTTAGGAAGTTTTTCTCTGCAGCATTTGCCATACCTTAAATTCCTGTGTTATAATTCTCTGCCTCTTCCATTCCCTGGGGCATGCTCTGACGATGGCATTCCCTACTCTTTCCTTGGCTGTCAGGCTCCTGGAATGGACAGTTACTTTTCCTCTCTTGGATCGCGGGGATTCAGGTCAGGTTGTTGACGTTAACCTCCATGGCAAAAAAACTTGCAGAAGGTGATACCAGCCACTCCCAGGCTGAGGGCAGGAAGACAGCCCATCTACCCAGGTCATTCTCCACCTTCTGAGAGGTAGAGACCCCCAGCAGGTCCTGAAGGCAGAAGCTATCAGGGAAGCCACAGAAATCTGGACGTCAAGTCCTTCCAGAGCTGAGCTGCCCCCAGTCCTCTTCCCTGGCTGGGTGGTTCCCAAGGTGTTGGGGTCCCTCAGGAGCACTCGGCCTGACTCTTTCCCAGGGCCTCAGCACAGCCCTCTCCTGGTCCCCTGAGCGTGCACCTGTCTGCGGGGTCCAAGGCAACACAGCTTGCCCTGGGGAGTCCTGGCCTCGGGACTGGGAGCCTAGGGGAAGACCTATCTTCCACACTGGGGAATACCTGTAGTTCCTGTGACCCTGTGATGAAGCATCTACCACTGGGCCAGGCAGGTACCTTTCTTCTTGCCTTTTGTTGAGCTGCATCCTGATCAAGGTTTATGATCTCCGGGGAAAACATGGGTACCTGAGGTTTCCTTTGTGTCAGCGTTAACCAGCAGATGTGGTTGCTGAAGGTCATGGAGGTTCCTGTTTAATCATTTTATGCTCTCTCTTGTGTGGACTAAAAATATACTGAAGCAAGCTGTGGGAAAACTAGTTTTGATCTGAAGCTAAGGTAGGACCTGGAATTCAGTTATAAAACATGGGTTTCTTTGAAGATTAAAAGCATTCTGATATAGAACCTTAGGAGTTCCCATAAGGAAAAAGCAAAACACATTTTAACTGTTTACTAGGTCATTCATGCTCCCTCCTGTCCTCTTGTCTGGGAATGCATAAATCCCATGGGCTCTAAGCCCATGAAGCCCATGGTTTTTTTTGTTTTTTATTTTTGTTTTTGTTTTTGTTTTTAGAGAGAGAGAGCATGAAAATGAGGGTGGGGAGAGGGGAGAGGGAGAGGGAGAGAATCTCAAGGCTCAGGTCATGATCTCAGGGTCATGGGACCCAGCCCTCCCTGGGGCTCCATGCTCTGTGGGGAGTCTGCTTGAGATTTTCTCCCTCCTCTCCCTCTGCACCTCCCCCTGCTTGCACTCTCTCTCTCTCTCAAATAAATAAATATTTTTTAAAAATAAAAAATAAAGAAAAACAAAAATCACACAGCGACCCTCCAAAAACTTAGGAAAACTTGCCTAAGCATCTTGTTTGTTCCATTTTGTCATTACGTACTTCATGGGTTTATTTCTCTGCCCAGCTTCTGTATTTGACATGTAGGTTTAAACTGTCTGCTGTGTTGACTCTGATTCTGTCAATATGAGCAAACTGCAGCTAAATATGTGTGAACTGATTTATCTGAAAGAACCTATCGACAATTAGACATCCTCCACCAGGATTACCTCCTTCAGGGACCAGTTCTAGATATTCCTGGCTTGATTTCTCTGTTGTACCACCGAGCAGTACACTGGAAGTCACGAGGGGAACCATCATTTGCACAGGCACTACCAGTAGTACCAGAGAGTGTGGAGAAATGGCAGAGGCGAAGGGGGAGCTACATGCTGGTTCTGGATGCGAGCTTGCATGGAGCAGATGTACACCTTTGGTACAAGTGATATGGCAGAAAACTAGGGTACTTATGAGTTAGTCTTTAAATACAGCACTCTGAAATGATTAATATCAGTAGGGATTAAAGAAACAATATTCTAATTCAAATCATGGAAGATTCTAGCCAAAGATTATTTACCTACTGTTCATGAGGTTTCTGTTTTTCTGAGTACATAAGAAAATGCTATTCTGTCCATAATGCGTCTGTCTATATTATGTTAAAACAACTTAAAGGTTGATTCAAAGTATATGTAAGCATTAGGTCAGTTTGTGGAGGTAGTTACCAGATGAATACATTGCTTGATTTGGTGTTATTCTTATTTCAACCAGCATAAAAGTGGTAATTCAGTGCCATAAGTATGTACTAGAAAACAGTAAGTTCTTACCAAAAATATGGAGAAAAGCATGAAGAACAAAAAGAGGTTCAGAACAGACCTGAAGTATTCAAGTATTCAAAGTATTGATTGATTTGATTTGGTTTTAAGGAAAAGGGAACATGGAGACCTCACAAGTGTTGTAATTAACAAAAGATCACAGTGATCAAAAGAGCAAATGACAGAATGAATGAATTTAATAAGTAGGAATCTTTTTTACCAGCATATAAGGTAATGCAACATTTCTCAGATTTTTAGATTTAATATGTTATATCATTTAACATAATTTATAAAGCAGAAAGCATTTCACATTACATTTCTGGGTTCTTTTTCTCCCTTAGCTATCTTAGTTATAGGTCTTCAGAGTGAGAGATAACGTGAGAGATCATTTCATTTGGGAAAAACAAAAACAAAAACAAAAAACAAAAAAAAAAACCACTTCATTTTAAGATTAGGAAGCGAAAATTGAAAAGGTCTAAGTAACTTACCCTCACTATTTATTAGCAGGGCTAGGGATAGAATGCAGACATCTCAATTCCAAGTCCAGGTTTTATTTCTGTTCTTCCTTATCTTACCTTGTCATAGCTAGTTTTCTTTTCTCTGTACTTTTCATAATTTCCTCCAAGTCCCTTTTACCTGAGATAAATATGGGAACTCTTCTTTAGCTGGATGACCTTCCTTTTTAGAATCCTATGCTAACAAATTGTAAATGCAACACTCTTGACATTTTACCATCAATTTAAACTAATTTTTAGTATCATTTAATCAATAGATCAAGAGTCTTTGCATAATATTATAGACATCACAGATGCAACTAACAATATTCACAAGTTGTATTACCAATCTACTTATTTCAACAAGCTCTATAATTGGCACATTTGTTTGTCCCATAGATCAAATAAATCAAACTCTACTGATAAAATTGATTTTACATAGAGCATAAAACATTTCCTTGAGTGTCAAACAGAAAATGATTTACTCTCCACTCATTTTAAGAATGAAAAATATACCTAATACAGGTGATGTATTAAGACACCATGCCACTTGATTAAATAAAACTTTCAAATAAAACAATTTCACAAAGAACCAACAGATGTATATTTTCTACTGGGGTTTATGGAACCATCTGGTCTTGCAATTTCCAGCTGCATTTACATGAAGTTCTGTCTTTAAAACATCAAGTAATTTTAAATAAAGTATATTTTATATACAAATGTAAATATATTTATGTTTACTCTTGACTTTAGTTCAAATAAATTGTGCTTATGTCTGTAAACTAATGAAAGTTTAATTTCTCCCATCAGAGACTGATTTTATTACCATAATATTTCATGATGTTATGGCTGTTTCATGCTTAACTTATAAAATGCCTTCAAAGTATTACTAAAGAAGTAAGATTTCAGCAACTCCTATAAAGCTTTAATGAACCAATTAATTTGCAACAGTGTTCTCAGGTTTGTCTTTGAAAATTGTTGCTATTTTTAATAGAGCGCCATAGGACATCTCCCACTCTCCTTGGTTCTGCAAGTGCATAATATCTTATATGAATAGCTTGTTGAAATCAAGTGAGAACAAACCTCATAAGTAGGATAAAGGGCACTAAATATCCCTGAAATGATACAAAATATGATGTGTTTAAATGGTGATACAGTTAATGAATCAGACTCTACTGATAATATTGACTTTACATATAGCATAAAATATTAGCTATTAAATGACATCTCGTAAGTTCTGAGGTATTGAGTTATCTTCCAAATACAGCATTTTTGTTTTTATTTACAATCTGTGACATCCCAGTAGGAAAAAACCTTCTGGTATCAGAGGTAGGTTGTTGGGGTGCCTGAGTCACACTCTTGATTTCCGCTCAGGTCATGATCTCAAAGTCATGAGATGGAGCCCTGTGTCCAGCTCCATGCTGGGCCTGGAGTCTGTGTAAGATTCTCTCCCTCTCCCTCGGCCCCTCCCTACCCCCTGCAACTCATGCTCTTTCTCTTTCTCTCTAAAAAATAATGAATAAATAAATAATTAAAAAATAATAAAAAAATAAAAAATGAAGTAGGTTGCTAATAAGCATGGTTTCTTTAAGTTGTTTAAGTTTTCATTAAGTTGTTTGTCTTTTAAGACCAAAAATTGATTTTTGATTCCTTTTAGTGTTACTATAAAATTTTTAAATTCTCATTATATTTAGAATTATTAGTGTTTAAGTATTGACATTGATAATTAGTGAAATTTCTTTTCAAATATGCTCCCATGAAATATACAGGTACTTAGCAGTAAAGACAGGATATATGCCCTGCAGATCACTAGGGGAATAAAATCAACAATGTAGAAACTAACCAATGAGGCATAAGCGAAAATTAAAGAAAGCTGGTAAGACTCAGATGTAGTTGAAGTTTCAGTGTATTAAGAGAATTATTAAAGGTAGAAAATTCTTAGATGTATACAAAAACAGTTTCAACTCTACATCATTACAAGAGATACACATAAGCAAAATATTTAGAATGATCAAATATAAAACAATAGGTAAAAGTAAGTCAGGCACACAGAGATAGAAACATGAGTGGCAAAAACAATATTTTAAAAAGTTGAATTTAAGAAAGAAAAGCACTAATGGATATAAGGTCTACTTTCATTTCACAATCTGTAATATAGTTAGAAACTCATGTGAAATAACTTAGCATCTATTTAGCACACTTTAATGGAAGTGTATTTGAATATTATCAGTGAGATCCCTTTATAAGTGATGTATCCAACTTTGTACCCTATGAACTAAAATTAATTTTATTTTCAAATATCCATGGAAAATTCTGAAAAGTTGATATGTCATATCACCAGAAAAACTGAAATTCTAACAAGGAGAATTGACATGCAGTATTCTCAGTCTAAAATTAAATGATTAGATTTAAAATAAAATTGTTACTTAGACTTTTTTAAAAGATTTTATTTGAGGGAGAAAGCACATGAGCTTCGGGAGGGGCGGAGGGAGTGAGAGAAGCAGACTCCCTGATGAGCAGGAAGGCTGATGCAGGGCTCGATCCCAGGACCCTGAGATCATACCTGAGCCCAAGGCAGTCGCTTAACCAACTGAGCCACCCAGGGTCCCCTGCATAGACATTTTTAAATCATTTGAACGAATATTTTGTCAGGGAGGTAATGAAAATTAAGTGGAATATTTTATTAAATATTAATATTTATATTAGAGTATTTTAATATATATTTAATTTCATATATTTTAACAATAAATTAATATCTGAGGTAATATTTTTAATAATTATAATTTTAGTTTGCTAGGGCTGCCATGACAAAATATTCCAGGCTGCATTGCTTGAACAATAGACGTTTCTTGTCCCACCATTCTGGAGGACAGAGGACTGTAGGTATTTATTGCAGGGCTGGTTCCCCTTGAGGGCTATGAAGGAGAATCTGTTCCCTGCCTCTCCCCAAGCTTCTGGCGGTTGCTGGCATCATTGGCTTTCCTTGGCTTCTCCTGTATTACCCGTTTCTACCTTCATCTTCCCATGGTTTTCCAGCTGTGTGTGTGTTATCTGTGTCCAAGCTTCCCTTTTTATAAGGACACCAGTCACATTGGATTAGAGCCCACCCTCCCCCAGTGTGAACTCCTCTCAACTAATTACATCTGCAATGACCGTGTTTCCAAATAAGGTTACATTCTGAGGTACTGGAGGTTAGGACTTCAACATATGAATTAAGGGGAGGAGCACAATTCAATTCATAAAAGTGCATTAGTGTTGTTTTAAGCCACCGTGTTTGTGGTAACTTGTTACACTGCAATAGATAATGCAATTGTAAAGTAGAAAGAAAATGGAATGCTGGTAAGATTATGAAGAAATATGAGTGGTTTCCTGCTGTCACCCCACAGTTCAGTATTGCTCACTAATTCAGATGAAACACCATCTAAAGATAAGGAATGTAAATATACTTGGTTCCTCCATAGGAACTAGGAACTAGGAATTATATTTGATTGTTATATAAATACAACATAAAACCACAGCATTGAATAAAGTTGTTCTCAGAGTCTCCCCAAAATTTTCATTTTTATGTTTCTTTAAATTGTTATTTGTACTTTTTTCCCTTTTCTCTTCTTGCCAGCAAATGAGTAGTGTTAAAATGTTAAGAAACAAGTGTTGATGATAACTTAAAAAAGTGTTACATATTTTTGTCAATTTTTAAGCCTATCATCATTGATATATTTTTAGTATGTGGGATGCAGCATTGGGACCCCGATATTCCACAGTTGCAGAATTTTGATCAGTTCATGGAAACATGCATGATTGCCTGAGCTACCGTAGCTTCAACTCCCCAACTTGAACTTGTTTAGTCATCAAGGAATGTCAGTCCACTCCAACAAATCATAATGTCCAGGCCTATGCCTAAAGCAGCTTGTTGTCTTCAGAATCTTCTGATTTAGTTAAATTAATCATTAATGTCCGGGACTCTGTGTCCTGACATGTCTCCTTACCATGTGTCCATCTCTGGGCCAGACCAGATGGGGTCTGAGTTTGGATATGATTCATAGGGATTGCAATCTACATACCTTTCCTTTTTTCAGTACTCACTGCCAAGCAGGCTGACATCACGTTTCTACTAGTTTAATTTGACAATACCTTTAAATAGCAAATTGTTACTTTTATGCAAGTTCTGCAAATTGTTCTGTGCTGTTTTTCACTATAAAGAAATGTAAATGTAAAAAAAAAAAATCCTGAAGTGTTTATACCAATTATTTTCAGGGAAATTGTTTTTTAAACTCATTTGGAATTGCCTTGAAAAACTGTCTACAAACACATTACCTTAAGTTTTAATTCATTCAACAACATTTTTTGAATGTTAGTTCTATGCTTATGAACAAAAACATTTATAACTTTGACATTATGCAAAAGTTGCTTATGAACTAAATAAGTCAGTCATCTTATTCTCTAAAGTTTCTTCCAAAAATAAGAGCCACATTTGAGCTTAATCTGTGTATGACATTCTTTCAGAGTGCTTTACTTTCCTTAACTCATTTAATGCTCTAACCAACTCCATGAGATAAATTGTGTTATCATCCTCACGTATAGATGAGAGAATGGAGTCAACAAGTTTAAATAGCTTATCCAAAGTAATATATTTCAAATGTGGAAGACACGGTATAAACCCAAATAGCTTGAATCTTTCAATCAAACTCTTAAACACAGAAAATAACAAAGAACTGGATATTTTAAAATAATGATTTGGCCACTTTGATTTCATTCATTCATTCATTAGAATATTTATTAAGTGTGGATCATGTTCAGGTGATATACTATGTGGTGAGGATAAACTGGTAGGTAGGATGGAGCCCTCCCCTCTGCTCTCTCCTTAGCCAATGGAGAATGTACAGAGTGCTAAGAGAATGTAATGAATTTCCATCTGACCTGGTCCTAGCAGTTTAAGAAAGGCTTCTTAGAGATGGTGACATAACACCTGTGGTGTTTGTTACTCAGGTGAGAGAGACCAAATAAAGTTGGAGCTGGATGATTAGCCATGAATTGTGCATTAGAGAGAAATGAGGCTGGAGACAGAAGAATGTGTGCATAAGGAAGGATTTTGTTTGACACAGTAAAGATCTAGGGCTTCATTCATAGTGCAAAGGCTGAGGGATTGGTTGGGGGGTCAACTAAAGCTGCACTGAATGGGAAGTTACATGTACTCATGCACACACATGTTGCATTATGCTTCTTGAAAATGAGCCATATTGCTTTATCTTCATCTGCACCTCCTCCTAATGGTGTCTTGAAATATATCTTCTGTATTTATTTCATGCCTCCCCTAAGTCATATGTAGACCAGAAATTTGACAATATTTTTGAGCCAATATGAATTCAAGTCATCTCCTTTTATATTCCACTCTAGATCTATTCATCCATCCAACCATCCATCCATCCATCCACTCATCCATTCATTCAGTTAACAAATAATGATACCATTATTCCGAAGTTGCACAAACCACATATTCAAGAGTTTTAATCTTGTTATTTCTATTTTTCTCATTCCTTGCTGTAGTGTAGCAGTAAAGAGGTTGGACTTTTGAAACAAAATGTCTGGATTCAAATCCTGGCTCTTCCATAAAAAGCTGTAGTACCTTGGAGAAGGTAATGTAACATCTCTGTCTTAGTTTCCTCAATTTAACACTAGGGATAATAATACCCATCACATGTTACTATAAAGTTTCAAATTAATAATTGATGTTAGGCCTAAGAACAGAGTTTGACCAAGTGTATATACATATTTATATAAGATATATATGCATAGGTATAAAACTGAAGTATCTACCAAATTAACATACTGTTTTAATTCAAATGTTGTTTGCATAAGAGCCAAACATTCAGCAATCAAGGATGCTTTGCCTCTGCAGCAATAACTGGGGATAAATACCAAGGTGAATTAAAAAAAAAAAAAGAAGTCAGGAATAAAACAACTGTCACATTAAAAGAAAGAACTGCCTGGTCATTGCAACCCTAGTGGGTTGCTCACCCCACTCTCAATGCTCATTCTTTGGTGGAAAAAGGGTACAGGAGAATGCTTCTCTGTGTTTCTGTTCTCATATGTGTATCACTATATACCTGTTACATTACAAACACAACTAATTCTTTCCTTTTTGGATTTATGTATATGACCTTGCATATTCTACTGGTGCTTTAAAATAAATTCTAAAGTTCTATCTTCCTAAAAAATAAATGAAAGATGATAGATAATGTGAGTTGACCTGCAGCCCATTTCTGTACTTTTTTTTTAAATTTAATTTTATTATGTTATGTTAATCACCATACATTAAATCATTATTTTTTGATGTACTGTTCCATGATTCATTGTTTGTGTATAACACCCAGTGCTCCATTCTGTACGTGCCCTCTTTAATACCCAACACCAAGCTAACCCATCCCCCAAACCCCCTCCCCTCTAGAACCCTCAGTTTGTTTCTCAGAGTCCATAGTCTCTCATGGTTCGTCTCCCCCTCTGATGTCCCCCCTTTCATTTTACCCTTCCTACTCTCTTCTTCTTTTTTTTTTTTAACATATAATGTATTATTTGTTTCAGAGGTACAGGTTTGCAAATGAAAAGTCTCACACAATTCAAGCGCTCGCCATAGCACATACCCTCCCCCATGTCTATCACCCAGCCACCCATCCCTCCCCACCCTCCCACCACTCCAGCTACGCTCAGTTTGTTTCCTCAGATTAAGAATTCCTCAAATCAGTGAGATCATATGATACATGTCTTTCTCTGATTGACTTATTTTGCTCAGCATAACACCCTCCAGTTCCATCCACATTGGTTCAAATGGCAAGATTTCATTCCTTTTGATCGCTGCAATATTCCATTGTATATATATATATACAACTTCTTCTTTATCCATTCATCTGTCGATGGACATCTTGCTCTTTCCATACTTTGCCTATTGTGGACATTGCTGCTATAAACATCGGGGTGCACGTACACCTTTGGATCCCTATTTTGTATCTTTGGGGTAAATACCCAGTAGTGCAATTGCTGAGTCATATGGTAGCTCTATTTTCAATTTTTTGAGGAACCTCCATATTGATTCCAGAGTGGCTGTACCAGCTTGCATTCTCACCAACAGTGTAGGAAGATTCCCCTTTCTCCACATCCCCGCCAACATCTGTTGTTTCCTGACTTGTTAATTTTAGCCATTCTGACTGCTGTGAGGTGGTATCTCATTGAGGTTTTGATTTGGATTTCCCTGATGCTGAGCGATGTTGAACACTTTTTCATGTGGCTGTTGGCCATTTGGATGTCTTCTTTGGAAAAATATCTGTTCATGTCTTCTGCCCATTTCTTGATTGGATCATTTGTTCTTTGGGTGTTGAGTTTGATAAGTTCTTTTTTTTTTTTTTTTTTAAAGATTTTTTATTTATTTATC
>NC_138372.1:100090129-100106501 GCF_054177405.1 Leptonychotes weddellii | reverse complement strand
TACAAAAGGAAGGGTAAATTCGATGAAGGGATGGAATATAATGTAGAGATGAAAATTATAAAAGATATCATAAAAGGTAACATAAGAAGTTGGTTAAAAAAAGAAAGAAGAGGATTAAAAAAAAATAAAAGGTAGAGAATGTGATCAGGCAGGACACTAGAACAAAACCATACACTAGAGATATAGGGTATATTTTGGTCTGTTAGAAAAAACTGTATCCCAAAATTTTAATGAAAGAACAACTTATATATATATATATATATATACCAAAAATAAGTTTAACTGCTTTGAAGAGATAGAATATGGCTCTAAAAATGAAAAATAAAAATAGTTTTTTAAAAAAGGGATTGATAAGATGTTGGTTGAAAAAGGGAAAAAGATAAATTCAAAAAAAAAAGAAAAAGCAAACAGAAAATTAAAAAAAATAGCTTTGAAAGACTAAAGAATCATGGGAAAAAAGCCATGAATTTTATGTGCAGTATTCCCCTAGCGCTGGAGTTCTGCCGTTCTCATTGATCATTAAACTTGGTCTTGGCTGGCTGTTCTTGCTGATCTTCTGGGGGAGGGACCTGGTGCCGTGGTTCTCAAATGTCTTTGCCTGGAGGCGGAATTGCCCTGCTAAGTAATCTGCTTGGGTTTGCTCTTGGGAGCTTTTGTTCCCTGCAAGCTTTCTGCACAGCCTTTGGAGGATGAGAATGAAAATGGCAGCCCCCCAATCTCCACCCCAGAGGACCCAAGAACCCAGGGTCCCACTCCTCAGTGAGCCCCCAGAGAAAAGCAGTCAATCACTCCCATCTCCCTGTCTCTGGCTGCACTCCGTGCTCACCTGGCCTGTGACTGAGCATTTCTATCTCTGGCACATGACCCCTTTTGGAGTCTCCAAACCCAGCGGATCCCTGTGGTGCACTCCCATGCTGCTCCTCCCAGGGGAGGTAGGGGAGTCTCCCCGGATCTGCCGCTTGTTGGGTCCCTGCAGGAAGAGCAGTGGCCTGACTGTGCTGTGGATCACAGTTTATGGCGACCCTGAGCTGAGAGCCCGCTCCTTGGCTCCATCTATGCAGCTGGATTCCCTGCTCTGATACCTGGGAGCTCTGCCGCACTCAGGCACCCCCAGTCTTTCTGTGACTCTGAGGGTCCTGAGATCACACTGTCCCAGCGAGGGTTCCACCCCCTGCTTAGCCACTGAAGCAATGTCCCTCAGACTTCTAAAATTTCCGATTTTGTGCCCCGCTGCTCTAATCACTTGTCAGTAGCAGCTGACAGAGGACCCCTCCCCCACTGTCTATCTTCACAAATATTGCCTCTGATTCACTTTCCCGCACGTCCTACCTTCCAGAAAGTGGTCGCTTTTCTGTTCAGAGAGTTGCTGCTATTCTTTTCTTCACTCTCTTGTTGAGTTCATAGGTTTTCAGAATGGTTTGATCCCTATCTAGCTGAATTCCTGGGACCAGACAAAATTTTGATCTCCTACTCCTCTGCCATCTTGCTCCTCCTTCCTCTATACTTTTCCTTTTTATATGAGGATTTAAAGGGGAGATATATGGGCTTAACTGGAAATGCTGTGTTTTTCCACTTGCAAACTTTTCAAAACCAAGAACCATGCCTTATTCATTTTTATTTTCCCTACAGTACTTAGTCTAATAGTTTAGTAAGTTCCACATAAATATTTATTGACAAAAATTATATACTTTTCAGAAATAGAAAAACTAAGTTTTACTATATGAGTGAAACCCATATATGTTAGTTGTGTTTTTTGTTTTCATTTCTATTTCTTTTTTTCTCACCTAGATATGCAAATATTTATGGATTATTGGTTGTTGATAAGGTGCTAGGTTGAAGTAATGGTGTAAAAGTAGGCACATATAGATCTGTTAGCATACTGCATAGCTTTATCTATAATGTCTCGATACTATAGTTTCAAAAGTAACACACGCAACATTTTCAACTGCATGCATTTCCCACCAGTTCACTGGCAAAGCTTGCCCATTGAGGTAGTTTGTCATTGCCACAGTTCTACCTCCCTTCTTGAGTACTTCTCTGTCCTTGGGAAGAATTCTGTACCTCCATGTTCCTCTTCAAATGTCCAAAGTCTCACACCTGTCCTAGGGCTCAGCCCACCGTCAGACGTGGAATAATCCATTTCTCTCTGCTTATTTACATTTACTGTTTTTAAATTGTTTAAATTATGACTGTTTCTTATTGAAAACTGGGACAAAACAAAGGATAGAGGTAGAATAAGAAAAAAGAAATAACAACCATAATAATGTTCTAGACACATCACTGTCATGTTGACATGTTGTCATTTCAGTTTATTTTTTATATGTTTTAATATTGGTAAATTCATATTGCATAACAAAGTTTTACTTTTATTTTCTGTCTAATTTTATAGCATTTGCCATTTATTTTGTTATTTAAAAAATCAACTTAAATTTTATCTTCAGCTTTGCTTAACAATTTATCATGGGACATATTCCTCTTGATTTTAATTTATATATGCTAAGATGAAGATGTAAGTTGTCTTTACATCTCTCCCTTCCCTAAGAAATAACTCCCTTCCCTAAGAAATAACTTGCTCATTGCCCAACACAAAAAGCTGTAGGGTAATTCCTTGTTCCCCTCCAATTTATGCTGTCCAGTGTAACCTTTTAGATTCAAGTGCATAGTGAAATGCTCTGGGATTGTTATCATGTTCCACTTCAATCTATTTTTTATTCCAGTATTAAAAATTCTTTTTTTTTTTTTTTAGCTTTATATATAGTAGTTTTACTATTTGGAAAGGTAGGTTCCTACATCATTGTTTTTCCTCTTCTCAATATACATAGTTTCCAATCCAACTGTTTTCAGATGAAATTTAAAGAGCATTTGTTGTTGTTGTTTTGTACTTATATAAAAATTTTCATAACATTCTCATGTGTTTTTATTGTGGTGAAAAACACATAACAAAAAAATTTACTATGCTAGCCATTTTAAGTGTACAGTACAGTAGTGTTAACTATATGCACATTGTTGTGCAATAGAGGTCATTAAAAACAAAAAACTAGCCTTGAGTTGGTAGCAGGTGTTGATTAAGTAATTTGAGGAGCTCAGAATTTCAAGCATTCTGTCTACCACGTTTTTGTTCCTTTCCTCATTTTCAAGTCCTCTAAGTGAAAAAAATGTACCCCATGATCAGTGTCCTTGCTCAGATTCAGCTTCCTCTCCCTATGGAGACTCTATGGATTTTGCAAACTGCCTTGGTATTTCATCTGCTTTGGTAAAAACAGAGATGCAGCCACTTGCAAAACCAGAAACCTGTAATTGAACTGACTGTAGAGCTATCCATCTCCCTCCTCAATTGAAGAGATACTCTAGACAGGAAGATGATGCCAATCTCACACAATGCTCATGTGGATACTTTTTCCCCACAGACTGTAGGAGTAGAGGCCAGTTCAGAGCATTCACACAAGAATCTCGAGAGAAACGCTCTGCTCAATACAGCTATGCTGATGAGGAAGATAAGGACTTAAGTGATCTAATCAGTAGGTATGTACATAAATATCTAATTTCTTTGGGCTATTTACCATAGATTTATATCAAATATACAATTTGAGGGGTTTTATAGAAACCATGGTTGACTCACTTACATATAGGATAAATTATACAACAATGAACAAATAAATAAATTTTGTAATAAATATGGGTTCCTTTTCATTCTGGGACATCATATCCAGGGCATACTTAGCAATAAATATTTCTCAATAAAGTACAGAAAATTGCACATCATAGATGTTATTTATGATTTAAATTTAATGATTCCTTAAATTACATTATGGATATTGCTGTTTTTAAAATTCTTTTCAAAAATAGGAAACTCAGCATATTGTTTGTAAGAAAAGTAATAATATTTATCAAGCTAAGTTGATTTTAATTCATGTATAGTGTCTTGCAAGGAAGGTTTAATTTGTGACCAAGATGGGATATTTTTGATCCCTCAGAAAATCGAGAAATGTCAATCTTATTCCTTCATCAAAATCTTAGTCTCTTTAAGATTATGGTGACCTCATGGATGTTCTGCTTACCTGTAGCCTTAGTCACTCAGCTACAGATTGGTTAATTTCAATTTTAGTCTCCTGCCAATCTTATCAAATTTGACTCAAACATGAGCCTTGCAATTGGGAGTTCTGTTTATTTTTGATGTGATAATAAAAAGATAATACCAGTTTTGTTTTTTCTTCTAACTATACACACTGCAGTAAGCCTTTGTAGATAGTTCTGTTGTGCTGAAGACTTGTTTAGACCAAAGAGGGCCAAATCCCATCACTCAGTGTGCACAGATCATTCAGGCTATGATATCACTTTTACTTTTCTCTGCACATTCATCTTTCTTGCATTTACTCTCTCTCAGTCACAAATTGAGCCATTTTTCAATACATTATTCATGAATTAACATCAGTTTAACTTGATAAATATTATTTTTTTCTTACAAGCTATGCTGAGTTTCATGTTTTTAATAATATATAGCAACATCCATACTATCCATCTTTTCCTTCCATCCTCCCCCCACCTTCCCCACAATCCCCCAGTAATCTCCCTAGCTGGTATCCTTGTCTCTCTTCTCCCTTTCCACACTGTCTAAAACACAAATATGATCAGGCCTAAAATGTCTGTGTAGTGGTTAAAAAAGGACTTCTAAATTTTGTTTTTAAAAATCCTGATTTGCATCCAGCTGCACAATTTAATAGCTGCATCATATGGACATATTAACTTTCTGTTACAGTATTCTCATCTGAAAGACAGGTCTGCTTCAAGTGTCTCTTGGCACTGCTGGGTGCATTGAGTGAAGCGATGTGGCATCTAGGTCAGAACAATCAGAGCTGCATGGTCCCTGAAATGGATGAAGAATTATGGTCTGCTTTATTTAGCTTCCCTGACTCATGCCACCTCCTACCCCTAGCCCAGGCAGAAGTCATTACCTTCTTATTTGTCTTCCTCATACAAATGTTGTATTTCCTGCTTGTTCATCAGTCACCCTTTTCTGAGAGAGTGTTAGCAGCCTACTTACTGGAAAGCACCCTCACATGTATCTTAGCATAATGCTTATTACATAACGCACACCCAACACATACTTGTTCCATTGTGAACACCATCTGACTGTATAATCTGGTTTTGCCAATATCAGCTACTCCCTGTGTTCCTACATTCAGTACTTTAAATCTTGGTTATACCTTTATACAATCATCCAGACTTCCTTGTGGCTAAATCCCCTTTGATTCAACACTGATGATCTACAGGAGAGAGCACCATGAAAACAAAAGTGTCAAATAATCTTAATTAAAATTATCCATTATTACTAATATCGTCCATGTCAACATTGGTACACTTGAATCAATTTGAACATAGCACCATAGTAAAAGCTGGTATGAGGCCACTAGTGATTCATGGTGCCCCTAATTCATAGTGTCTTATGGGACATAGAGTTGATCTAGTGACTGAGTAACTGGCATTGTTAACTCCTGTTCTTTTTCAATGCTATCTTTTCCTAAATTCCCTCTCTGATATAAGCTCTGTAACATGTCCTTGGCTTAGGAATTGTTTTACAAGCTCATGGGATGTACTGTATCTGGCAAGCTATTTTCTTACTGAACAATAGAAGACATATATCAAGCAGAACAAAGCAGAACAGTTTTGAAAGTTACAATGGCTTCTTCACAAAGAACCTTTAACAAAATTTAGGGAAAAAAAAAGAAAACTTGAGGGCGCCTGGGTGGCTCAGTTGGTTAAGCGACTGCCTTCGGCTCAGGTCATGATCCTGGAGTCCCTGGATCGAGTCCCGCATCGGGCTCCCTGCTCGGCGGGGAGTCTGCTTCTCCCTCTGACCCTCCTCCCTCTCATGCTCTCTGTCTCTCATTCTCTCTCTCGCAAATAAATGAAATCTTAAAAAAAAAAAAAAGAAAACTTGAGACATTAATAGCACATCAACTAAATCAAATCTATATAAAAATATTTTTGACAATATATTGTAATCATAGGTGGATGGAACTTTCATTTCAATTTTCCAAACTCATTATTTACCTCTGTCTTTTGAGAACTTCAGTTAAGCTCTAGGAATCATATTTTAAATTCAGCCCAACACTTTTTATTTCCTTTTATTATCGATAATACTGAGCTATTTTGCATTGGGTTTAAGATTAGATTTTTGTCAGACTAGTATTCTTAATTTAGTTCTTGCCATGAATTTATAATAGAGCAAGGAAATTTCCCACCTGGGTGCTATATAATATATAATATTTAATTTGTCACTGCTCTTTCACTGTGAAGTGGAATGAATAATTTTTAGCAAAAGACATAATTTGAGATCTAAATAATATGTCAAATAGATATGTAATACTACGTGGCATTCCCTTTATTTCCTAAGAAATACTTCCTTATCATTTTGAGTAAACTATGTGGAACAGATGTGACATTCTGGATTATCTTCTTATATGTCATTTAATTTATTTTCTAATTCCAGTCACATCTTTTTATGTCCACACAGCGTAGCAGTCACAATGTCCTGTACATTCCAATGCCTGAGGAATAGTTGTTAATTTTTTTTACTATGCAACTTCTATTTTTCAGCATTTTATTTGCTTCTTGTATAAACAGGCAACAAGATCACTTGTATATTGATGAAGATGGTAGAAACGTGACACTTCTGGCAAAAGCAAATTTTGCCCAAGATTTCAGCAATTTTGCAGTGGAAATTCAAAAAACCATCAAAGCTCTCAGAGAACAGGTTCGTTTTTTTCCCCTAAGTAACATGTCCTTGTTGTAGAGATTGGAATAACTAGATTAAAAAAAAAATCTGTCCAATGACTTTGTGAATATATAGCACAATACCAGAATAATAATGAGGAGTTATTATATTTATGTGGACAATTTCCTTATAATAGTTGAATTCAGGGAAGGAGCACTGGGTAAAATCCATTTCCTTTCTACCAAATACCAATATCTTCAATACACAGGGTCCCAGTGATGGAGCTCTCTGCTCAGTGAGTTTCTGAGTTCCTGCTCAGTGTCTTTCTGAATAGTTGTGTTTGGGTGCTCTCTTTATCTCTGTGGATATAGATAATTTGTAACAGGCCAACACATACTTTTCTTATAATTTTTTTGTTTTTGAAATGGAGTCCAAACAAGCCTCTTAGGGATTACTGGTTTGTCTGGCTTTCCTTTTCTGAAAAAGCTATTGTTAAAAATGAAATTTCCACACTCCTCTGCACTTTTGCTTATTTTGCCAGGTGTTCTGGCTCATGGTTTATTTCATTTTTTCTAAAATTTGGGAATGAGTCAATGAGAGATTTGGCTTGTATTAGAAATGGCAATTAGATGGTTTTATTCAGAAATGGAAGTCTGATCTCTTTCAAGGCACGGTGCCATGCTGGCTCCTTCTTCAACTTTAATGTCACTGTGAAGCATATTCTTTCCTTCCTACCATCAGTGGTCTTGAGGCAGAAAGCACTGTAGGGGTGTGAGAAAAACCCAGGGTCTGCAGACAGGAAGTTCTACCTTTATAAGTTGTCTGAACTGGGCAATTTATTTGACCATTCAGAATAAGTGCTGTCCTCTGGACTTTCAGGAATGTTATGAGGATCAAACAAGATTATATGGCAGAGGCACTTTGTGAACAGTAACCTCCTTAACATATTACTGTTGCGTTTGAACGTAAAAATATTATCTTGTATAGAAATGCGAGATTACCTGCTCGATGTGATGTGTGTGCCACCCTTAGGGGCTGGCTGCAGCCATGGTTTGCATCAGTGTGCTACCCATCAGCACCGTTCCTTGTGACCAGAACACCAATTTGTCCAATCAGTTGTCCAATCTGAGTCTGAACATGAATCTCAAAGATGTGAAGCATTGTTTCTTGAAGGTTATTCTTGAAGGATAAGGTTATTCCATCTTGGAACGGTTGGGGTGACCTAGGACTCTGGGACCCCACTGAGTCTAGGGACCTTTATTTTATTTTCAGTGAGCTTATGTGTCATAGTTATACTGGTAAGAGAAAGTCCTCAGCACTGGGCTGCAGAAGGTAGGCCCTGTTAATTTAAACATTAATCCATTTATCTATATAGCAAATTATTTTTTCATAAACTTATTTTATGGATTTTCAGACACAGGTAGAATCCATAAGCAACATTTTAGTCCAATTTTATCTACATGTTAGTGGTGATATTTCATCTTTGATATGTGCTGTAGTGATTAGAAGCATTCCATATACCCCAAGACTGCAGTAGCTGGCCCTCCTAGTTGTCCAATAACAATTTGAAGTAACACATATCTCTAAATGTATCAAGGAAAAGTGTTTTTTCCTGTTAACTTGCTCTATCTCTTCCATTATATTGTAAATTTCTTAATAGCTGGTGCCGTTTCACTGCTGGATCCTCAGTGACTGACATATAGTACTTGTTTAAAAACAACCAATGTTGGGGCACCTGGGTGGCTCAGTCTTTAAGCAATGGCCTTCGGCTCGGGTCATGATCCCAGGGTCCTGGGATCGAGCCTCACATCCAGCTCCCTGCTCAGCGGGAAGCCTGCTTCTCCTTCTCCCACTCCCCCTTCTTGTGTTCCCTCTCTTGCTGTGTCTCTCTCTGTCAAATAAATAAAATCTTTAAAAAAAAATAAAATAAATAAAAACAACAGATGCTTCTTTTTGTTTTGTTTTTTATTATTTTATTTTATTTATTTGTCAGAGAGAGAGAGAGAGAGTGAGCACACAGCAGGGGCAGAGGGAGAAGGAGAAGCAGGCTCCCCACTGAGCAGGGAGCCCAATGCAGGGCTCGATCCCAGAACCCTGGGATCATGACCTTAGCTGAAGGCAACCACTTAACCGACTGAGCCACCCAGGCAACCCTGTTTTCTTTTTGAACTCAAAAAGTTCTGGATCTATGAGGAATGTAAAGGGTTTGTAAGGATTGGACAAATATGGAAGAGGCAGTTTAGAAGGTCCTGAGAGCTCTTACAGGAGTCAGGTTTTCCTGAGCTGTGGCAGGACACACTGATGGGAAGAGGGGGCAGTAGGGCACAGAACTGTGGGCACACTGAATGAAAACCAACAAAATCTTGACAGATAAAAATTGAATGAGTAAATAAATATGACATAATACCAGCATTGGGAAATATTGATTCAAATCAGAAATCAACCCAGATCATGTAAAGTAGATTGAAAAAAGAAAATAAAAGGTTTAGAATGGAACACAGAGATAAATTGACCATATTTCCTGGGTGGCTTTCAAGAGCATCTACAACAACGTCTATGACCAGAGCAAGAAGCACTCAGAGGTGGACAGGATGATGAAGACAGAAGTTTTGAGGACAAAGCATATTTTCAGATATAACAAGCCCTTAGGATTTGTGAAATTAATATTTGTTGTTAATCTGTCATTTACTGTATAAAGACCTGCGTTTTAATGGTCTGTGTTAATGTGAAATTCATCCTCTTAGCTAAAGAAGGACATTTCTAAATGTGCAGTGTGTGCAGCTTTGTAGCTTTTCTGTTGCTTATCAACATGAATGCAATACATTCTGTAAATAAATAAAAAACAAAAATTAAATCCTTTATTTTATGAAAAGTGAGCATCCAGATAAAGCCATGTGTATTTCTCATGGTAAAATTAAAGACAATGAAGAAGTAGATTAAACAGAATATAGAAACTGTAGTCCATAGTCGTATTCATCATGTAGGAGATTATTATTATTGTTTTTTTTTTTTAAGATTTTATTTATTTGAGAGAGAGAGAATGAGAGACAGAGAGCATGAGAGGGAAGAGGGCAGAGGGAGAAGCAGACCCCCTGCTGAGCAGGGAGCCCGATGTGGGACTTGATCCCAGGACTCCAGGATCATGACCTGAGCCGAAGGCAGTCGCTTAACCAACTGAGCCACCCAGGTGCCCCGAGATTATTGTTATTCTTGAGACCATCCCTTGTCTAAGACACAAGATTCCAACCTTCAGTTACTAGCCATGGGTTTCTACCTTTACTTTCTGACCCTAGGTGCATTTTGTCTACGGGGCTGTGAAATAGTGCCAGTCTTGACATTTTCCATTGTTGGTGGTTTACATTTATTAGGTGACTTTGGAATGTCTAGAAAAGATATTCATTAATGGTGGTCCTTTAACCATGATAGAATCAAAGTAATGAAGGTGGTCTGCAAATTCCATGGTGTTATAGGTGTTTTGTAATCAGTGGATTATAGTAAATTATATTTGCCTTTAAATATGATTCTGATCATTGTAGAGATAACTAGAGCCATAACTACATTCAGAACATTTAATTATTTCAATCTGTGATAGTGCCTAATTTACATGGCTGTAAAGAGTGTGTGTGTTGCAGGGGGGAGGTGGTATATAATGAACAATGAGATGATATATAAGAACTTATACCTTTAATTAAAATTAAATTCTTAAAATGAGGTTTTCAAACTGTTTGATGTCACAGTAAGTGCTTTATAAAGAATAGTTGAAACTTTGGGACAAGTTCTCAGATCTCTAGTATCCTTTTGTATGAATATAGAGTAAAATAAGACATACATTCGGACTCAAACCATCAGATTTTTTAAGAGAAATCTAGGCCATTCAAATAAGCTCTTAAGCCATTTATTTCAAGTTCTATTCAAGCTAAATAAGACACGCAAGTTTGCATTTAATATTTAAAATTAATTAAAATAAGCATATACTATATTTTTGTATAAATGTCAATATCATAATAAAACTGAATTGTAGTCTTCATATGGTATATGCTTTTTCCACAGCCCTTTGGTATAATGGATATGTTTTCTCTTTCTCTAGGAGCCTCTCATACAGATATTTATTATTTTATGGTTGAGGTTTATGGTGTTTACACCTCTGTCATTATATTATTTTCCAGAGCTAGAATTTACTTAAATTGTTATAGGCTTGGAATTTATCTTGCAAGTATATCATTTGTTTATAGAAAACAAAATGCTCTGTACATTTGATGCAATTTCTAGAGTCTCAATGTAGTAAAAAATGGAGTCTACCTGTTTTATTATATGGGCCTAAATATCATTTTTCAGATATTGTGTCATACATGATCAGATCTCAGACCTTATGGCACAACTCAAAAACAGTGCCTAATTTTGAGTATCAATGAATAGTACAATGGAGATACACAGATATCACTAAATAATTTGCATGTACTTAAGATCATTTGGAACACCACATCAATATTATGACATTTTAGAGTGAATTTTCTTTTTTAATATTTTATTATTTCTTAATATGAAATAATTTGCAAGTGATTTAAAAATTTTTCAATAGAAAGAAGAAACACTAAAATTAAATTTAAAATGTAATCTCATTTTATTTCCCAAGGAGATGTATAAGTCAGTTTTCAGTGAAAATAACAGAAACCCTCTAGTAATTACAAGTAAGATGGGTTTAAATACAAGAAGTCATAGGTTTTCACAACCTTTGGAAGGGTGAGAGGAATAGAGGTAATAGAAACAGGTGCTGGAAGCTATTTGGTTCACAGGAGCTCATTTGGAAGCCACAGTGAGTCTCAACAATTTCGCAGGAGCCTGAAGCTCAGCCTATGTACCTGTTAACAGTTGTGCTTGAGAATAATACTCCTTTCCTTTCCAATCTTACATGAGTGCCTCTCATTGGTAGACTAACCCAGAACCATAATGGGAAGGAAGTTAGGGTATAGTTGTCTAGATTTCTCCTCTGAGATCTATGTAAAAGGGTGCAGTTGATGATAATTTAATGATAGATAACCCATTGCCCATATTTAGGCAAGATCATGTATTTCACTCTAACTTGGTAATTGGTTGGGTGGTTGGAAAGATGGAATGTGAAGTTAGAAAGATACCTAGTGGTCACAAAGACAAAATTCTTGTTCTGAATTCAGATTAGTTAGAACAAACAGATAAGAAGGGAGATAAAGAGAGCAATAGATTGTCCACTATAACTCATTTATCCAAAGTGGGTTCTTTCATGAGTTCAAAGGGGACAACAGTAGTAATAATTAAGCCTGAGGGGGGAGGGAAGCATAAATTAGAACTGTTCCAGAAAATCCAGCTCCATCACTTTACTGAACAAGTATATGAGGATGAGTGAAAGAAAGGAATCAAAGATACTTCAGAGGCTTCCTTTTAATTAAGGGACAGGTAATGTTATTACTAATATAACAACCACAGAAAGTGAAACAATTAAAGCTAAAGGAAGTTTTGACATATATAAGGAACAGAAGCATGTCAAGTATGGCTGGAGAATAGGTAATCAAGAATAAGAAAAATCACATGATATGAGTCTGAGAGGCAGAAACTGTCTAAAGAAGAAGGCCTATAAAGTGTTCTCCTGAATTCCAAGTCTCTGAGGAACAAGAAAGATGTTTTGCATTTGAATTTAGATAATTTGATCTGGTTTCTGTGGGAGAACTGATAAAGGAATACAAAAGTGACTGCAGTGATCTGTCGTGTTCCAGAAGTGAGCAGATGCTGTCTTAGGCTATGCTGATGATTTTAGGAAGAAAAAGGACAAGCTTTGGAGATATAATTGTGAAGCAGAATGGTCAGGACTTGGTGACTGAATGTGTTACAGCAACTCCATTTTGATGTGGAGAAGCTCCTGCCCAAAGTGAGGTTCTTATGTCAAAACCCATGGGAGTAATTGTTTGGTATGGACAAAGGAAGATTTATTACTCACACAGCTGGGGAGATGCCAGGGATGTTCATGCACGGAAGACCATGTGAGGACACAGTGAGAAGTTGGCCATCTACAAGCCAAGGGGAAAGTCCTCAGAAGAATCCAACCCTGCCAGCACCTTAATCTTGATCTTCAGCTTCTACAACTATAAGAAAATAAGTTTTTGTTGTTAAGCCACCTTATCTGTAGTACTTTATTATTGCAGCCCTAGAAAACCAATACAGATTTTGGTACCAAGAAGTGGGATGTTGCTGTAACAAATACCTAAAAGTGTGAAAAAGGTTTCAGAACTGGGTAATGAATAGAGGCTGTTTAGAGTTTTGAGGTGCCCATTAGAGAAAGCCTAGATTGTGTTGGAGAGATTTTTGGCAGGAATATGATGTTAAAAGTACTTCTGATGAGATCTCAGATGGAAATAAGGAACATGTTATTAAACATTGAAGGAAAGATGATCCTTGTTATAAGTGGCAAAGAAATTGGGTGAATTACGTCTAATGTTTTGTAGAACACAGAAACTGTGAGTGATGACCTTAGATATTTAGCTGAGGAGATTTCTAAGCAAAGTGTTGAAAGTATGTTCTGATTTAACCTTGCTGCTTATGATAAAATGTAAGAGGAGAAAGAGAAATTGCAAAAAGAAATATTAAGCAAAAATCAACCAGAACTTGAGGATTTTAGAAAATTCTCAGACTGTCCTAGGTATATGTCTATGAGAAATGAAAACATAGATCCACATGTGAGTTTATATATTAGTATTCATAGTAGTGTTATTCAAAAATAGCCCAAAAGTGGTGACAACCCAAATACTTACACATTGATAAAACAGAATGTGTTGTAATGAAATAGAATGTTATTTGGCTGTAGAAAGGAATCAGGTATTGATACATGCTACAACATGGGGGGGCCTTAAAAACATTATGCTAAGTGAAACAGACCTGTCAGAAATATGGCATACCATAGGATACAGCCAAAGTAAACAAATCTATAGAAATAGAAAGTAGACTAGTTGTCTAAGCCTGGGGGAGTGGAAAAGGAAATGGAGGTTGACTGCTAATGTATACAGGGTTTATTTTGGGGTGATGCAATGTTCCAAAATTTGATTGTGATGATGATTGTACAACTTTGTGAATATACTGAAACATTTAAATGACAGTTTTATAGATTCTTTGGGGTTTTCAACATAGACAATTTTATCATCTCTGAATAAAGGCAATTTTGTATCTTACTGTCCATCTATGTACCATTTATTTATTTTTTATTGTCTTATAGCATTAGCTAGGACTAAAAGTTTGAATGAGACTGTTTGAGAAAGGAAAGTTCCCAATCTTATAGGGAAAGCACCCTGCCTGTCATCATTAAATATGTTAGCTATAGATGATTTTTGTAGATTTTTTTTATCAACTTGTGGAAATTCTCTATTACTAGTTACTGAGAATTGTTATCATGGGTGAGCGTTGGATTTTGTCAGATCTTTTTTTTTTATCGATATCATGAACATATGATTTGTTTTTTAGCCTGTTGATATCATAGATTCCACTAATTGATTTTGACTGTTAAACAAGCCTTGTATACCAGGAATAAATCACACTGGGTTATGGTATGTAATTGTTGTTATACATTGTTAGATTAAATCTGCTACTATCTACATCTACATGTATGAGAGGTATTGTTCAGTAGTATTATTCATAATTTCTTTTTTTTCCTCATAATTTCTTAACCTGGCTTTGGCTTTAAATGTTCTATTTGCTTCTATTTTCTGGAAGAGGTTGTGGAGTCTTGCTTTTACTTTTTCTCTAAGTGTAAAGCACCAGTGAATCCATCTGTGCCTTTTGCTTTTTTTTTTTTGGAAGGTTTTTAAATTACTGATTTAATTTTTTAATAGATATAGGCTGTTCAGGATATCTGTTTCTTATGTGAGTTTTGATAATTTATGTCTTTAAAGGAATTGATTCATTCCATCTAAATCATGAAATCTCTGGGCCTCGAGTTGTTTATAGTATTACTTTTTTGTCCTTCTAATGTTCATAGGATTAGTAGTGCTGATTTTATTTACGATGTTGGCAATTTGTTTGTTTTCTATGTTTTCTTGGTTAGTTTCACTAGAGATTTATGAATATTATTGATATTTATAAATAATTAGTTTTTGTTTGTTTTCATTTTCTATTGTTTCCCAGCATTCAGTTTTATAGTTTTCTGTTATAAATTTCATGTCCTTTTTTCCCCATGCTTTGGGCTTAATTTTCTCTTATTTCTCTAGAAATTAGAGTTTTTCTAGAAACTAGAGTTAGTTCATTTGAAACTAGAAAAATAAGAAACTAGGACAATTATAGCAACAAAATTAAACCTAAAATATGACAAAGAAAGGACATCATACGTTTAGAACAGAAATCAATAAAATTGAATATAGAAAAGCAAAAAGAAACCTCAATGAAAACAAAAGCTGATTTTTAAAAAAATCAGTAAGTTTCATAAATCCCTAATGACACTAACCAGGATATAAAAGAGAGAAACACACAAATTTCCAATACTGATTTCATATCTTTCTTCATTTACAATATATGAATTTAATTCCATGAATTTTTCTTTAAGCATTCTTCTATTGCACTAGCCAAATTTTGATGTTATATCTTCATTTTCATTTAGTTAAAAGAATGCATTTCTTTTCTATTTCTCTTTCTTTGATCCATGGATCATTTGAATTGTGTTTCCTAATTCCCAGATGTTTCTGTTATTGACTTTTAATTCCACAGTAATCTAAAAGTGCACTTTGTATGATATCTATTCTTTTCTATTTGTTTAAGGTTGCATTATGGTCCAGGATGTCATTTCCTGCTCTTTGGGACTCAGCTATGTCTCTGCTTCATAGATTTTAAATTTCCAAACCCAAACTAAAGGAGCACCCCTGTCTGGAAAATACTTTTCTTGTGGTAGAAGAAAAAAACCAATGTTGGGACTGGTGTTTAAAACTTTTCTTTAATATGACTCACATTAGTTCTGCTCATGTGTCATTGGCCAGGGTGAGTTATAGAATCAAACTTGATGTCACGGGGAGAGAGCTATACTACTCCCAGAGAGAGTGACCACAGAGGGGTCCATGGAGAAAGGCCCACTATAGAGGACCATTGACTTTTGTGAACACAACAAAGCAATCTATCACAAGCCACTTCCAGAGTGGGAAACTTTGGACACAAAATTGAGTGGGCTTTAGGAATAATTGCTACTTAATAGACCTGGTCTAAATTCAGTCAAATATTCCAGTAAATACTTGGAAATTTCAATACATTGTAATTAGTAAATTTTAGACTCAAAATAACTTTTAGTATATTTTTATAAAATGGAGTACTACTTTTTAAGGGACATACTTTCTCTCTGGATGAATTTTGCAAAAATTTTAATTCTTAGGACATTTACTTTTATGATTGGATCTCTAAGTTTCCTTTAGGTCTTAGATATTCTTTATTTTATTTTATTTATTTATTTATTTATTTTTTATTCTTATGTTAATCCCCATACATTACATCATTGGTTTTAGATGTAGTGTTCCATGATTCATTGTTTGTGCATAACACCCAGTGCTCCATGCAGAATGTGCCCTCCTCAATACCCATTACCAGGCTAACCCATCCTCCCACCCCCCTCCCCTCTAGAACCCTCAGTTTGTTTTTCAGAGTCCATCGTCTCACATGGTT
>NC_138372.1:100073575-100089629 GCF_054177405.1 Leptonychotes weddellii | reverse complement strand
CATTTTTGTCTTAGTTGCATTTGTTTTTCCTTTATTACCAGTCCACTACTGAAAAACCATCAAAAATAAAAAGAGGACCAAAAAGGATTAAGTATCAATATAAAAGTTTTATTCCCAGCCCATAAAAAGGATTGTGGCATTTCTGAACAATAGAACTCTACAAATAAAAAAGGGAAAAGATCATTTATATTCTAGTTCCCTGAAATGAATTTTTGCTTCATTTCCCCCAGACCCTGCATTATTTTCAATAATTATTGTACACACACAATGTAGCTGGAGTTATAGACAAAAATTGATAAGTATAATAGCACTCTGTTGGATCCTATTTTATGAGGGGAGAAGAGTAAGTAGTAAAAGTTACTAGTAATTAAGAATCTGGTACTAAATGAACATAGATTGACTTTAAATGACTACCTGTAGAATGGAGACATTCTGGAGGACAAACCTTGCTATTTAGACAATGCCCACTCATGGCTTTGCTATAAATAACACTCCTGGATTCTAAAAGAATCAAGCTGGAGATTTAAAAAGCCATTAGTAATAGCTGAGCATCTATTCCTGGTAAAGTATTGTGCTAGGTAAACAAAACCTCATTCTCAAGGCACTTGCAAACTAGTACTATAGTACTTAAAAACATACACAATAGTTGAATGAGGCAGATTGTAATAAGATGCAATAAGAGACAAATAAACTACAATGTAATGAAGAGTGATTTATTCATAAAAGAATCCAAGTGAAAGTCTGTTAAAAGATAACTTAATTCTACATCTACTTGACAAATATGTATTGAGTGCCTATCATCTTTGCTAATGTAAGGCACACAGAAATGAACTAAACAGAAGTCTTGATCTTATATACTTTATACTCCAGTAGAGTAACAAAATAAATAGGAAACAAATAAAACAGGAAAAGTAAAATTACCCCTTAGTAAGATGGGCAAGACCTAGAAAGACCTAACTTGTGGGTCAGGGTAACAAAAATTCAGCTCATGAGCGTCAGAGTTAATTTTAAAACTTGAAAGCAAAGAATAAATTTTTAAGGATATGAAAGAATTTCACATCAAAGAAGAATTTTAGAATCAATTTTCGGGAACTCTAGAATTGAATCCAAAACTTGCTGCAATCGGAGAACTGCTTAATTAAAAGAAAGCAGGGTGGGGGTTGTTGTTGGTGGTGGTGATTTTTGATAAGAAAGTGTAGCATTTCTGTTCACTTGCCTACCAACACCCATTCTCCAGAGAGTGGTAGTGGCTGTAGCTGTAGGTGTGATGACCTATGTTCCTTATGTGGCTTACTGATGTCAGGGGTTAGTACAGACCTTGTTCTTAAAATTTTGTAGTTCTAAAAACACATATGCTTAAAATATTGTGTTTTGACCTTTCAGCTTGTCCCTCAGGGACAGGCTCAAAGACTGACCTTTTTTTTTCCCCTCCCCACTCCCTTAGGCTGGAGCAGCTTTCCAGGCAGTAGCCCAGGTTGTCAAAATGTTTACAGACATATACTATCCCTGCCCACATAGAGCAAGGAACAACACACAGGGCAAAAATCAAGTATACCCAAGCATGAGAAAGAGGAGGCAGAGAAAGAAATCTTTTGCAGGAATAAACACTCAAAACAATCACCACATATACTAGGGAAATAGGGAATGCAATGTGCATGCCCAGCGGTGGATATATGCTCAAAAAAACAAAAAAAAAGGAGAGGACTCTAGGCTTGCACGTGAGCCCTGCAGAAGCAGGAGGTGATAGCAAAGGCAAAGCTTTAGCAGTCTGGCCTAGGATTGAAAGATTACTCCAGCTCAGAGCAATGGAAACTAACCAGTGTCAGCGAGGGTGTGGAGAAATTGGAACAGTCCTACATTCAACCTATACAATGGTGAAGCAACTGTAGTAAGGAGGTGGTGGTTCCTCAAAATGAATAAATGATCAAAAAGCAGAATCAGACCTATAAGTACAAAGAACAAACTGGTGGTTGCCAGAGGGGAAGAGGTGAGGGGATGGGCAAAATGGATGATGAGGAAGGATATAGGTTTCCACTTATGGAATGAATAAGTCATGGAGATGAAAGGTACAGCATAGAAAATATCATCAGTGGTATTGTAAGAGCTTTGAATGGTGACAAATTGTCACTACACTGCACCATAGTGCAATGTACAGACTTGTGGGGTCATTATGTTGTACACCTGAAATTAATGTAACATTGTGTGTTACCTATACTCAAATAAAAAAAAAAGTTAAATATAGAAAAATTATATGACCCAGTCATTCCACTCCTAGGTATATGCCCACAAGAAAATAAAACTGATAAATACATGTACATGCATAGCAGTACTATTAACAACAGCCAAAAGGTGGAAACAACCCCAATGTCCACCAGTGGATGAATGGATAACAAATTGTGGTCTATACAGATAATAGATTATTATTCAGGAATAAAAAAATGAAGTACTGATATATGCTAAAATGTGATAAACCTCAAAAAATTAGGCTAAGTGGAAGAAGATAGACACAAAACATCACATATTTTATGATTCCATTTATATGAAATATTCAGAACAGGCAAATCCATACAGTCAGATGCAGACTGGTCACTGCGAGAAGAGGAAAGAGAGGAAGGGGGAGCAACTGCTAAAGGGGTACTGGATTTCTTTTCAGAGTGATAGAAATATTTTGAACTAAATAGATCTGATGTTTGCTGCACAAACACTGTAAATTCACTAAGTGTTACTCACTGAACTAGTCCCTTTAAAGTGGTCAGTTTAGTGTTATGTAAATTTTGTATCAATTAAGAACTGTCATGTAAATGAATTCAGCTTGCCTTCTGTTCCCTCATCAGGCATCATATCCTTTCACTTCTAGGAATACAATCATCAACTAGCTAACAGCATAGGCTTTGACTCTGCTGTCCATTACCTGCACCCTGCCTTTGGCATCTGATGTCTCCTCTTGGCCCCTGAACCCAGGATTAAATTACCCTCCTTGTATTTAGGTTTCCCAATTGAGGGGCTAGAGTTCCCATTGTGAGGTTTCACCTACAGAGAAGAAGGATCATGGGGCTCTTCAAGGATCCTGGGACACTCCTCACACATTAATTTCTCACAATTGTGACAGAACACCTATCTTCTGGATCTTCCCAACATGAGTGAGCAGGTATTAAATGAAAAATCCATTCTAATATTCCAATTTCCTTAGGCCTTTACATCCCTTTCTCTACATTAAACCACAGGGAATTTCCAATTCTCTCACTATAGGCCATCTTTTGGTTCATGTTTCAGCCAACCAAACAAATTTTAGAGTGCTTTCTAACTCACCAAACTAGCCCATTAAATGCAGAATCTCTTAGTAAACACATATTAATAAATTTGGTCTGATAAAACTTAATGTTCCTTCCACCATTATCCCACACCTTTGATTTCCTATACATGTTCCTGATTCCTGTATGTGTACATTAAACTCAAGTAGCTCTTATTGAGTGTAGCCCACCTCCTAATGGGTCACACTTTTTACTTCACCTTTGAGGGCCTGCTGGGACTTAAGTCTCCTTCCAGAGTCTAGATGCAGAGAGGCGGGGTGGCAGTGTGTCATGAGAAGAATCAGTCTTATCTTGCAAGGGAACTGCCTCAGGAGAGTCCATTACCATTTCTTCAGGCAATACAAGGTTAATCCCCTCAGACACCTCAGGCAGAGGCAAAAAAGACATCTGATATCACTGCAGGTGGGGATGCCAATGCCACTGGCGGCTGTGAGGCCACTTCCCCTGAGGGAGAAGGCTCACTGAAATATAGGGTCTCAATGTCCTCAGCTTCATTAGGGTCTTCCTGTATATCCCCAATCCAGTTTATAAGATCCCATTCTTTCCTTTTTTTTTTTTTTTTAAGATTTTTATTTATTTGAGAGTGAGAGAGAGAGCAAGCACAGAGGGAGAGTGAGAAGCAGACTCCCCTCTGGGCAGGGAACCTGACACAGGGCTCAATCCCAGGACCCTGAGATCATGACCTTAGCCAAAGGCAGACACTTAACTGACTGAGCCAGCCAGGTGCCTCGATCCCATTCTTTCCTAATCAATGCTCTTTCTTTAATAGTAGATACTTTGCAAGGCTAAAAAGTCAAATTACATTATAATTCAGCCAATCACAGATGGAATTCTGCATTTGATTTTCACCACTTTAGTCCTGCAGCTACAGGAGATAAGGGTTTCCTTTAGGGCACACATAGGCCTTTAGGTCATTTATGTGGCACTTGAGCTAGGAACTTGAATCCCTGAGCTCATCTTTTTCTTTCTCCACTTTGTCCAAAACATTAGGAGAAATCAATCAACATCATTATATTTGTTACTAAATGTTCTAAAGTATCATATATAGAGTCACTTTGCTCTTTGCTTCTGATAAGTGATAGATTAGAAGTATACAATGCAGATGTTTTCCATGTCACTATTGCCGTATCATGCCATGGATCATCAATGCTCTCTTTACTAAAGGAAATAGTGTCATTCATGTCTTTAAATCTAATAATACTAAGGAGCCAGTTCAGAACTCATAGATATTAGATTATGGAAGCTGAGAAGTCCCAAGACCTGCTGTCTGCCAACTGGAGACCCAGAAAAACTAGTGGTGTAGTTCAAAGCCCTGAAAGCTGGAAAACAAAAGGTGTGGATCCCACTCTGAATCTGAAGGTCTGAGGACCAGGAATGCTGGAGGCAGATCTTTATCCCAACTCAACCTTCAGACAAAAAGAGCAAATCCTCCCTTCCTCCACTTTTTTATTCTATTTAAGCACTCAGGGCTACATGAGGTATGGCACTCTGCTTTACTCAATTCACCAATTCATATACCAGTCTTCTCTGGAAAGACCCTCAAGACACATTCAAAAAATATCAGATATCAGGGACCATCCCATGTTCCAGTCAAGTTGATACACAAAATTTACCATCAGTCTGTCATAAAATTGTACTGAGGAAATTAGAATGTCACTCATCATACAGATGTAAATGTTAAAATGTGAGAGATGTATCTTACAAACCATTGCATGGTTACAGAAAAAGATTTTAAATTTCTTTCTGAATTAATTGAATTAATTTTCTAGGCTCTACAACTTCACATAAGACTAGTAATGGTCACATAAATCACTTCAGTTAGTCTTCAAACATTGTAGAAATAAGATGTATACAAATATCCATATATTCATTTTATTTTTATTTTTTAAAAACGTAGAGAACTGAAAAAAAAAAATCCAGTGAATTGAAACTTTCCAAAGATGGAAACTAAAATAATTCCAGATTCACATAAAAATGCATTTTCTGCCTTTTAATTGAAATGATTAATGCAATTAAGAGTGATTACTTTTTCTAATGAATGCTTAATTTACTCTTTGGGAAATGACATGATTATAACTCATTACCAAATAATTGCATGCTATTTAGTTATTTGTGTAATGCTGTTAATTCATACTAATGAAAAGTACCAACATCTCTAAAGTTAAATTCTAGCCTTCTGTGTAAATACAGTCTCTTTTGATAATAAAACTTAATAAATGTACTCTTTTGTAATTGTCTGATGTTTCTTAAAAAACTACTAATGGGATAGGAAAATTATTTTTGTTTAAAAAAGATATTGATAATGGGGAAGGGATTATGCTGAATTTTACTTACTTGGGATTGTAGACAAATTGTCAGTAAAATAAGTGATCAGTTGGAGTTGGAGTCTAGATTCCTGTTGCTTACCATTGCAGACAAGATCTCTACATGTATGTTGTTTTCCTTTGAGATGATTCTCCCATGGAAATTTTCCATTTTGCTTTGAGTACAATAGGAATGCTTTCTTTTTCCTCTGCTGGAGACTTAGTCTATCCAACAGCCACCATCACCCTGAGATTGTGGCAAAAGGAACTCCAGACAAGCAAAGGCCTCTGCCTTCATTGCTGTCTTGGACTGAGCAGTGACAGTAAATGTGCATGAACATCAGGGCTCACTACACTGCACCACTTTTGAGGGAAAACATCTGTTAAAGTCCTAATGCCACCCAATAATACACCCTGTGGATCTTAGACAAGCTTCTTATCATGTATTAGCTTTAGTTGCTTCATTTATAAGAAGGGAATAACTATAAACTTGGGCTGTTGGGATAAGTAAAAATTGTGTAAGACACTTAGCTCAATTTATGGTAGAATGGCAGTGTTCTATAGATGCCAGAATTTTTAATTATTATAAATAGTCAATGCTAAGTATACTATCCCTAATGGACCGTGATGCACACTATGTATTTTGTAGACTTTGCCTTATTGGGAAGATAAAGTCTAAATGAGGAAGAGGTTCAGTTATAAATATACAAGAAAATGAAGATTTAAATTATAAAGCAGTCAAATTTACACTGGACATTGTGCAATATTATTTTCAAGGTTAAATGCAATCTTTGGCACTGAACCTGCTCTCTCAGTAATAATTTAAATATTATCCTATTTTCAGGAGAAACATAGGAAGATGGTGGAATAAGAGGACCCTAAGCTCACCTCATCCTATGGATACACCTAGAGAACAGCCACTTCAGTACAACTAGCCCAGAAAACAATCTAGAGACTGGCAGGACAGACTCTCCATAGTTAATCACAGGGAGTAGTTCACACTGAAAAGAGTAGGAAGGGCAGAGACACAGTTGGAAATTAAACTCCTGGCAAGACTAAGCACCAACAGGAAGGACACCACAATCACAGAAGAGGGAAAGGAATAGACTCCGCAGCAGGCATCCTCACCACCAGGGGCCCCCACTGGGAAGATGAGTCCTCATAACACTTGGCCTTAAAAACCAGTGGGGCTTAAGTCCATGAGTTTTTTACATCCAGAGGGGCTTAACTCTGGGTACTTTAAAAATCAGTGGGCTTAGCTCTGGGAAAGCCAGAGGGTGATAAGAAACTGAGTCTCTGCTCTTAAAGAGCAAGTAAAACAAAAACCCCACCCAGACAGAGCAGAGAAGCAGCAGTTTAAAAGTGCCTGCTGTACATGGGAAAGAGGTTTATTTACTAATCTCAGAATGTGTGCTGAAGGAACAGGGATTTTTAGGAGACATCTCCAAAGACAAAGGACCTGGGGGAGCACCATTTCTCTCCCCCCACCCACAACCCCAGCCTAGATAACCAGACACCTGCAGAAAAAAACATGAACACTATCCACCTAGCTTACTGTGCCATGTTCTCCTGTAGATCCAGCCCACCCAACCCACTCCATGCAGCAGATGTTCCTCCAAGGGAGCTCCTGACATGTTTCTTTCAGCAAGCAGCCCCAACAGCAGCCAGCACCACTCCAAAATGACTCCTGCCCTGGGGAGAGGGGAAGACTAACACAACAATTTGATTGCAGCATCAGCAGAAGGCTGGAGGCAGACAACTAATCTGATGGCCAGCCCCACCCACCAACAAAAACTTCACAGGGGGCAGTACAAGGAGAAAGCTCCATTATTGGGGTCACTGTAACCCCAGCAGACAGACTGGGAACAATAAACAGATGTCTATCTGGTCTGACTGCAGGCCCTGCCCACCAACAAAAGCCTCTCAGAGGACTATGCAGGAAAAGTGTCTTGCAGTTTGATGTATACACAGCCCTGGCAAATAGGCTGAGGGCAGGCATCTGGTCCGATCCAACCACAAGCCAAGGAAGCCCCAGACTGGCTCCTTAACATCACCAGAACCAAACCCTGCCTGCAACAGGCAAAGGGGGCCATTCCAGATGACTGGACTGAAGACAAATGTGGATCAGTCACAACAGTAGGGTACACACAAAACACATAGGAGATATGCCTGAAGTGTCAGGTTCTGGTGAACAAGGGTATTACATTACAGGGCACCACCAGACTTCTTCATACAGCCACTACTTTCAAGATCAGGACATAGCTGATTTTCTTAGTACATGAAAACAAACACGAAGAGTTGGACAACATGAGGAGACAGAGTAATATGTCCTAAATGAGAGAACAGGATAAAATCACAAAAAAAGAGCTAAATGAAAAGGAAATAAGCAATATGCCTGATAAAGAATTCAAGATCATGGTCATAATGATACTCACTGGATTTGAGAAAAGAGTGGAGGATCTCAGTAAACCTTAAACAAAGAGGTGGAAGATATAAAAAAGGACCAATCAGAGATGAAGAACTCATGAACTGAAATAAAAAATACACTACAGAGAATAAATAGTGGACTAGAGGAAGCAGAAGAAGGGATCAGTGAACTGAAAGACAGGGTAATGGAAAGCAACCAAGCTGAACAGCAAAAAGAAAAAAAAGAATAATAAAAAATGAGAATAGGTTAAGGAAACTCAGTGATGCCATTAAGCATAATAACATTTGTATTATAAGGATCCTAGGAGGAGAATAAAGAGAAAAGGGGATAGAAAATTTATTTGAAGAAATAATAGTTGAAAACTTCCCTAATCTAGGGGAGGAAACAGATATCCAGATCCAGGATGCACAGAGCCACCAACAAAATCAACCCAAGGAAATCCACAGCAAGATACATAGAAATTAAAATGGCAAAAAGTAGTGATAAAGAGAGAATTTTAAAAACAGGAAGAGAAAAGAAAACAGTTACAAACAAGGGAAATTCCATAAGGCTAGCAGCAAATTTTTCATCAGTGAATTTTTCAGCAGAAACTTTTCAGGCCAGAAGAAAGTGGCATGATATATTTAGCAAAAGGAAAAAACCTACAACCAAGAATACCCTATCCAGCAAGCTAATTATTCAGAATAGAAAGAGAGATACATAGTTTCCCAAACAAAAATTAAAGAAGTATATCACCACTATACCAGCCTTCCAGGAAACATGAGAAGAAATTCACTGAGTGGAAAGAAAAGGCCATAATCAGGAGAAAGAAAGTCAGGTAAGGGGAAAATTTCATAGGTAAATACAAACATAATAAAAGTAGTAGATTAATCACTTATAAATCCAGTATGGAGATTAAAGCACATGAACAATGAAATCAATTATATCTATAAAAATCAGCCAAGTGATTCACAGAATAAAAGTAAGTAAAGTATGACATCATATACATAAAATTGGGTGGAGGGAAGTAAACGTTTAGTGCTTTTAGAATGTGTTTAAATATAAGTGACCATCAACATTATATAGATTGCTATATGCATAGGATGTTATATATAAACCTAATAGTAATCACAAGTCAAAAACCTATAATAGATGTGCATAAAATAAAGAGAAAGTAATCCAAGCATATTACTAAAGAAAGTCATCAAACCACAAGGAAAGGGAGAAGAGAAGAAAGGAACAAAAAAGAACTACAAAAAAAAAAAAACAACCACCTATAAAACAAGTAACAAAATGTTAATAAATACATATCTATCAATAATAACTTAGAATGTAAATGGACTTAACACTCCAATCAAAAGATATAGGGTGGCTGAATGGATAAAAAATCAAGACCTATCTATATGCTGCCTACAAGAGACACATTTTAGACCTAAAGACAGATTGAAAGTGAAAGGATATCATGCAAATGGAAACAAAACGAAAGCCTGGGTAGAAACACTTATATTAAACAAAATAGACTTAGAAAAAAAAAAAAAAGACTGTAACAAGAGACAAAGAGTACACTGCATAATCATAAAGGGAATAATCCAACAAGAAGCTACAACAACTGTAAATGTTTATGCACCCAAAATGGGAGCACCAAATACATAAAGCAACTATGTACAGACATAAAGGAAGAAATTGATAGTAATGCAGTAACAGTAGAGGACTTTAACACCTCACTTACATCAATGGATAGATCATTCAGACAAAATATCAACAAGGACACAGTGGTTTTGAATGACACATTGAACCAGATATATTCAGAACATTCCATCAAAATATAGCAGAGTACACATTCTTTTTTTTAAATAATGTATTTCTTTATTTGACAGAGAGAGAGTACAAGCAGGGGGAGCGGCAGGCAGAGAGAGAGGGAGAAGCAGGCTCCCCACGGAGCAGAGAGCCTGATGCAAGGCTTAATCCCAGGACCCTGGGATCATGATCCGAGCCGAAGGCAGACACTTAACCAATTGAGCAACCCAGGCGCCCCTACACATTCTTTTCAAGTACACATGGAACATTCTCCAGAATATATCATGCAATAGGCCATAAACATCTCTCAATGAATTCAAAAAGACTGAAATCATATCATACATATTTTCCAACCACAACAGTTTGAAACTAGAAATCAATTGCAAGAAAAAAATCTGGAAAGAACACAAATACATGGAAGCTAAATAACATGCTACTAAACAATGAATGGATCAACCAAGAAATCAAAGAGAAAATTTTTTTTTTAAGATTTTATTTATTTATTTGACAGAGAGAGAGACACAGCGAGAGAGGGAACACAAGCAGGGGGAGTGGGAGAGGGAGAAGCAGGCTCCCCGCAGAGCAGGGAGCCCGATGCGGGACTCGATCCCAGGACTCTGGGATCATGACCTGAGCTGAAGGCAGTCGCTTAACCAACTGAGCCACCCAGGCGCCCCTCAAAGAGAAAATTTAAAAAACACATTGACATAAATGAAAATGAAAGCACAATGGTCCAAAATCTTTCAGATGCATCAAAAGCTGTTCTAAGACAGATTATAGCAATATAGGCCTACCTCAAAAAGCAAGAAAAATCTCAAATTAACAATCTAATGTTATACCTAAAGGATTTAGAAAAAGAACAAACAAACTCTAAAGCCAGTAGAAGGAAGAGGTTGATAAAGATTAGAGCAGAAATAAATAACAGAAAGACAGACAGACACACACACACACACACATGCACACACACACACACACTAGAATGGATCATTAAAATCAGGAGCTGGTTCTTTGAAAAGATCAAGAAAATTGATAAACCTTTAGCCAGACAGGAGAGAGAGAGAAAGCGAGAATTAGAGAAAGAGAGAAAGAGAGAAAGAGAGGGAGAGAACTCAAATAAATAAAATCAGACACAAAGGAGGAGAAATAACACCCAATCACAGAAATATGAAGAATTATAAAAGAATATTATGAAAAATTATAAGCCAAAAAAATTGGACAACCTATAAGAAATGGATAAATTCATAGAAACATAACTTTCCAAAACTGAATCAGGAAAAAATAAAAAATTTGAACAGATTGATTACTAGCAGTAAACTAGAAGCAGTATTCAAAAAACTCCCAACAAACAAAAGTCCAGGACCAGATGACTTCACAGGTGAATTCTACCAAACATTTACAGAAGAGTTCATACCTGTTCTGAAACTATTCCAAAAAAATAGAAGAGGATGTAAAACTTCGAAATTCATTCTACAAAGCCAGCATTATTCTGATACCAAAACCAGATAAAGACCACAAAAAAAAAAAAAAAAAAAGTCTACTATTTCTGATGAACATAGATGCAAAAATCCTCAACAAATATTAGCAAACCAAATCCAACAATACATTTAAAAGATCATTTCCCATGATCAAGTGGGATTTATTCCAGAGATGCAAAGGTAGTTTAATATTTGCAAATCAATGAGTGTGATACATCACATCAACAGGACAAAGGATAAAACCACATGATCATCTCAGATGCAGAAAAAGCATTTGACAAAGTACAAGATCCAGTCATGATAAAAAGTCTCAACAAAGTAAGTTTAGAGGGAATATACTTTAACAAATAAAGGCCATATGTGAAAAACACACAGCTAACATCATACGCAATGGTGAAAAACTGAAAGCTTTTCCTCTAAGATCAGGAACAAGAGAAGTATGTTCACTCTCCTTTTATTTAACTAGTACTGAAAGTCCTTCCTAGTCCTTCCAAATTAGTAAGGAAGAAGTAAAACTTTCATTATTTCCAGATAACATGATATTATATGCAGAGAACCCTAAAGCCTTCACCAAATAACTACTAGAGCTGATAAGTGAATTCAGTAAAATCATAGGATTCAAATTAATATACAGACTTATGTTGCATATATATACACTAATAATGAAGTAGCAAAAAAGAGAAATTGAGAAAACAATCTGATGGCACAAGATCCGCTCTGGTGGCACAGGATCCCCAAGGCTCCCTCTCCCTTCTGTTTATCTTCCGATATCTGCCCACAGAATCACGGTTCCCTGCTTCATATGTCAAAACCAACCGCTGGGGATATTCTGTTTGTAAAGATCCAGATATATCTTCTTACATTTCAGGCTGATTTCGTGGGTGTTCAGAGTGGTCTTGTAGATATCCAGCTCAGTTGAGGGGACCGGTTTTGTACCCCAAAACCACTTACAATTGTATCCAAAAAAATATAATACCTAAGAATAAACTTAACCAAAGAGGTGAAAGACCTATGCTCCAAAAACTATAAAACACTGGTGAGAGAAATTAAAGATGACACAAACAAATGGAAAGATATTCCATGCTCGTGGATTGGGGGAAACTTGTTAAAGTGTCTGTACTACCAGAAGCAATCTACAGATTTAATCCAATCTTACCAAAATAATAGCAGATATTTTACAGAACTAGAACAAATAATCCTAAAATTTGTGTAAAACCACAAAAGACTCCAAATAGCCAAAGCAATCTTGAAAGAAGAGCAAAACTGGAGGTATCACAATTCCAAATTTCAAGATACACTACAAAGCTATAATAATCAAAACAGTATGGTACTGGTACAAAAATAGACACATAGAGTAATAGAACAGAATAGAGAGCCTGGAAATAAGCCCATGTTTTTATGGTCAAATAATATATGACAAAGGAAGGCAAGAATATAAAATGAGGGACAAAAATTCTCTTCTACAAATGGTATTGTGAAAACTGGACAACTATAGGCAAAAGAATGAAACTGGACCACTTTCTTACACCATACACAAAAATAAACTCAAAATGAATTAAAGACTTAAAAGTGAGACTTGAAATCATAAAATCCTCAAAGAAAACATAGGCAGTAATTTCTTTGAAATTGGCCATAAAAACATTTTTTAAAATATGTCCCTTCTGGCAAGGGAAACAAAAAAAAATTAAACTATTGGGACAATAGCAACATAAAACCTTTTGCACAGTAAAGAAAATCATCAACAGAACTAAAAGACAATCTATTGATTGGGAAAAGATGTTTGCAAATGATATATCTGATAAGGGAGTAATATCAAAAATATATAAAGAACTTATACAACTCAACACCAAAAATAAACCCCAAATAATCCTATTTAAAAAATGGGCAGCAAAAATGGACAGACATTTCTTCAAAGAATACACATAGATAGCCAACAGACTTATTAAAGGATGCTCAGCATCACTCATCATCAGGGAAATGCAAATCAAAACCACAAAGAAATATCACCTCATACCTGTCAGAATGGTTAAAATAAAAAACACAAGAAATGACTCCTATGTGATCTCTGAAAGACAGAGAGGTTTGGGGGTGCTGACGATGTGTGCACTGTGGCCCTGAGTTCTAGGCTTGCAAGACAGGCAAGCTAGTGCATCTCCAGCAGCTCTGAGCTACCCTGGAGAAACTCCTCCACACATGGGGATCCTGCTCTGCACAAAAAGGCAGTCATAGGGAGAGGGGGCAAAGATGGCAGAGGAGTAAGGGCCTCTATTTCAACCGGTCCCCTCCCCCAAGGGAGAGGGAGCCTTGGGGATCCTGTGCCACCAGAGCACAAAAGTCTACCTTGCTGGGGACTCAGCACAGACTCGCAGACCAATAGTGGGAGGGAAAGGACTTTAAGGTAGCCCCCAGACTGAAACCTGGAGCTGCAGTGGCATGCCTGCAAACTGGGGATGGCTGGCAGTTTTAGAAGCACAAAGGACAGAGATGTGCCTGGACTTGGAAGCGATGGCTGGGAGCGCTGCTGTGGGGCACACAACCCAGGACACTGTGGTTTTAGCAGCACAGACAGAAACGGAGACAGTGTGGTCTGGAGAGCTCACTGAACAACAGGCTGTGATCTCTCTGTTCTGAGGCACAGGTTTGGAAACGGTCACTTCTGTTCTCACTCTCGGAAGAGACACAGAAAGCTGCCAGGGAAAGTCTCTAGAGAACAAAAGCCCCCTAAAACCGGTTTTCACTGAGCCCATCCCCCACCACAGGGGGCAGGGCAACTATGCCCAAACAGGGTTGCCTGAGTAATAGCATGGCAGGCCCCTCCCCCAGAAGACAGGCTAGAAGAACAAGAGGTGGACAACCCTAAGGTCCCTATAAAACAGGTGCATCATGCTTGGGTTGTGGTCAATAATTTGGACTCTATACATTCCCTCAATCACCCCTCAACAGAATGACTAGGAGGATTAACCCCCAAAATAAGAAAGACTCAGAGAGTGTGACTTCTGCCACAGATTTAAAAATGGATATAGATATAAGCAAGATGTTGGGAATCAACTTCAGCGTAACAGTCATGAAGACAATAGCTACAATGGAGAAATCAATCAGTGGCAACATAGAGTCTCTAAGGGCAGAAATGAGAGCTTATCTGGCAGAACTTAAAAATGCTATCAATGAGATCCAATCTAATCTAGATACTCTAACAGCTAGGGTAAACGAGGCAGAAAAAATGAATTAGTGATCTAGAAGAAAAACTGATAGAAAAGAGGGAACACAAGAAGGCCTGGAACAAACAACTTAAAATCCATGAAAACAAAATTAGAGAAATAAGTGAAGCCATGAAGTGTTCCAATGTTAGAATTATTGGGATCCCTGGGGGGTGGAGAGAGTGAGAGGACTAGAAGATATATTTGAGCAAATCATAGCTGAGAACTTCCCTGATCTGGGGAATGAAACAAGCATTCGTGTCCTAGAGGCAGAGAGGACCCCTTGCAAGATCAAGGAGAACAGACAAACACCCTAGCATGTAATAGTAAAACTCGCAAATCTTAGAAAAAAGGAAACCATCTTAAGGGCAGTTAGGGGGAAAAGATTCCTTATGTACAGAAGGAGGAACATCAGAATAATGTCAGACCTTTCCACAGAGACCTGGCAAGCCAGAAAAGGCTGGCAAGACATATTCAGGGTACTAAATGAGAACAACATGCAGCCAAGAATACTTTACCCAGCAAAGCTATAATTTAGAGTGGATGGAGAGATACAGAGCTTCCAGGACCCACAGAAACTGAAAGAATATGGGACCACTAAGCCAGCCCTGCAAGAAATATCAAGCGGGGGTTCGATAAAAAGAGAAAGAACCCAAGAGAGATATAGAACAGAAATTTACAGAGACAATTTATAGAAACAAGGACTTCACAGGCAACATGATGACAATAAAATAATATCTTTCAATAATCACTCTCATCATGAATGGCCTAAATGCTCCCATAAAACAGCACAGAGTTGCAGATTGGATCAAAAGATAGGACCCATCCATATGCTGTCTACAAGAGACTCATTTTGAACCTAAAGATACATCCAAACTGAAAGTGAAGGGACAGAGATTCATCTTTCATGCCAACAGACATCAAAAGTAAGCTGGGGTAGCAATTCTCATATCAGACAAATTAGATTTTAAGCTAAAGATTGTACTTAGAGACACAGAAGGACACTATATCATTCTTGAAGGGTCTATCCAACAAGAAGATCTAACAATTGTAAATATCTATGTCCCCAATATGGGGGCAGCCAACTACATAAGCCAACTGTTAACCAAAATAAAGAGACCTATTGATAGTAATATGTTAATTATAGGAGACCTCAACACTCCACTCTCAGCAATGGACAGATCATCTAAGCAGAAAATCAACAAAGAAACAAGAGCTTTGAATGACACACTGGACCAGATGGACCTCATAGATACATACAGAATATTCCACCCTAAAACAACAGAATACTCATTCTTCTCAAGCACACATGGAACTTTCTCCAGAATAGACCACAGACTGCGTGACAAATCAGGTCTCAACAGATACCAAAAGATTGAGATTATTCCTTGCATATTCTCAGACCATAATGCTTTAAAACTGGAACTTAATCACAAGAAAAAATTTGGAAGAAATTCAAACACTTGGAAGCTAAAGACCACTCTGCTTAAGAATGTTTGGGTCAACAAGGAAGTCAAAGAAGAACTTAAACAATTCATGGAGACCAGTGAAAATGGAAACACAT
>NC_138372.1:100051966-100073475 GCF_054177405.1 Leptonychotes weddellii | reverse complement strand
AGAAACCAGAAATACCAGAAATTAGAAACCAGCAGATCAACAGAACTAGAAGCTGGCTCTTTGAAAGAATTAATAAGATCAATAAATCACTGGCCAGGCTTATCCAAAAGAAATGAGAAAGGACCCAAATTAATAAAATTATGAACGAAAGGGGAGAGATCATTACTAACATTAAGGAGATAGAAACAATTATTAGAAATTATTATCAACAACTATATGCCAATAAATTAAGCAACCTGGAAGAAGTGGATGCCTTCCAGGAAACCTATAAACTACCAAGACTGAAACAGGAAGAAATTGACAACCTGAATAGGCCAATAACCAGTAACAAGATTGAAGCAGTGATCAAAAACTTCCCAAAAAAACAAGAGTCCAGGGCCTGATGGATTCCCTGGGGAATTCTACCTAACATTCAAAGAAGAAATAATACCTATTCTCCTGAAGCTGTTTCAAAAAACAGCAACAGAAGGAGAGCTTCCAGACTCATTCTTTGAGGCCAACATTACCTTGATCCCAAAACCAGGCAAAGACTCCATCAAAACAGAGACTTACAGACCAATATCCCTGATGAATATGGATTCCAAAATTCTCAACAAAATCCAAGGTAATAGGATCCAACACTACATTAAAAGGATCATCTACCACGACCAAGTGGGATTTATCGCTAGGATACAGGGTGGTTCAACATTTGCAAATCAATGAATGTGGTAGAACAAATTAATAAGAGAGAGAAGGACCATATGGTCCTCTCAAGTGATGCAGAAAAAGCATTTGACAAAATACAGCATCTTTTCCTGATTAATACTCTTCAGAATATAGGGATAGAGGGAACATTCTTCAATTTCATAAAATCCATCTATGAAAAATCCACAGTGAATATCATTCTCAATGGGGAAAAACCTGAGAGCATTTCCCTTAAGACCAGGAACATGACAAGGATGCCCACTCTCACGACTATTGTACCTCTATAGTAATAGAAGTACTTCTATAGTAATAGAAGTCATAGCAACAACAATCAGACAACAAAAAGAAATAAAATGTATTCAAATTGGCAAAGAAGAAGTCAAATTCTCTCTCTTCACAGATGACATGATTCTTTATGTGGAAAACCCAAAAGACTCCACCCCCAAATTACTAGAACTCATACAGCAACTCAGTAATATGGCAGGATATAAAATCAATGCACAAAAATCAGTTGCTTTCTTATACACTAATAATGTAACTGTAGAAAGAGTAATTAGAGAATCGATTCCATTTACAATAGCACCAAAAACCATAAGATACCTTGGAATAAACTTAACCAAAGAGGTAAAGGATCTATACTCTAGGAACTACAGAACACTCATGAAAGAAATTGAAGAAGACATGGGGCGCCTGGGTGGCTCAGTTGTTAAGAGTCTGCCTTTGGCTCAGGTCATGAGCTCAGGGTCCTGGGATCGAGCCCCACATTGGGCTCCCTGCTTGGCAAGAAGACTGCTTCTCCCTCTCCCACTCCCCCTGCTTGTGTTCCCTCTCTCGCTGTGTCTCTCTCTGTCAAATAAATAAATAAAATCTTTAAAAAAATTTAAAAAAAGAAATTGAAGAGGACACAAAAAGATGGAAAAATATTCCATGCTCATGGATTGGAAGAATAAACATTGTTAAAATGTCTATGCTGCCCAGACCAATCTATACCTTCAATGCAATCCCGATTAAAATACCAATGGCATTTTTCAAAGTTCTGGAAAAACAATCCTAAAATTTGTATGGAACCAGAAAAGACCCCGAATAGCCAGAGGAATGTTGAAAAAGAAAAACAAAGCTGAGGGCATCACATTGCCAGATTTCAAGCTATATTACAAAGCTGTGATCACCAAGAAATCACCAAAATGTATAGTTATATTATTTATATATATAGTTCAGCCATAAAAATGAATTAAATCTTGCCATTTGCAACAACCTAGATGGAGCTAGAGGGTATAATGCTAAGCAAAATAAGTCATTCAGAGAAAGACAAATATCATATGATTTCACTCATATGTGGAGTGGAGCGGAGACCAAAGACCAAGACAGCATGGTACTGGCACAAAAACAGACTCAGATCAATGGAACAGAATAGAATGCCTAGATGTGGACCCTCAACTCTATGGTCAAATAATCTTTGACAAAGCAGGAAAAATATGCAATGGAAAAAAGACAGTCTCTTCAATAATTGGTGCTGGGTAAATTGGACAGGTACACACAGAAGAATGAAATTTGACCATTCTCTTACACCATACACAAAGATAAACTCAAAATGGATGAAAGACCTCAATGTGAGACAAGAATCCATCAAAATCCTAGAGGACACAATAGGCAGTAACCTCTTTGACATTGGCCACAGCAACTTCTTTCAAGACATGTCTCCAAAGGCAAGGGAAACAAAAAGGCAAATGAACTTTTGGGACTTCATCAAGATAAAAACTTCTGCACAGCAAAGGAAACAGTCAACAAAACAAACAGGCAACCCACAGAATGGGATAAGATATTTGCAAATGACACTACAGAAAAAGGGCTGATATCCAAGATCTATAAAGAACTTCTCAAACTCAACACCCAAAATCAAATAATCAAGTCAAAAAATGGGCAGAAGACATGAAACAGACACTTCTCTGAAGAAGACATACAAATGGCTAACAGACACATGAAAAAATGTTCATCATCATTAGCCATCAAGGAAATTCAAATCAAAACCACATTGAGATACCACCTTACACCAGTTAGGATGGCAAAAATTGACAAGGCAAGAAACAACAAATGTTGGAGAGGTTGTAGAGAAAGGGGAACACTCTAACAGTGTTGATGGGAATGCAAGTTGGTACAACCACTTTGGAAAACAGTGTGGGGGTGCCTCAAAAATTTAAAAATAGAGCTACCCTATGACCCAGTAATTGCACTACTGGGTATTTACCCCAAAGACAGAGATGTAGTGAAAAGAAGGGCCATATGCACCCCAATGTTCATAGCAGCAAAGTCCACAATAGCCAAACTGTGGAAAGAGCCGAGATTCCCTTCAACAGATGAATGGATAAAGAAGATGTGGTCCATATATACAATGGAATATTACTCAGCCATCAGAAAGGATGAATACCCAACTTTTGCATCAACATGGATGGGACTGAAGGAGATTATGCTAAACGAAATAAGTTAAGCAGATAAATCATATGGTTTCACTTATTTGTGGAATATAAGGAATAGAATGGAGGACATTAGGAGAAGGAAGGGAAAAATGAATGGTGAGAAATTGGAGGGGGAGATGAACCATGAGAGACTATGGACACTGAGAAACAAACTGAGGGTTTTAGAGGGGAGGGAGGTGGGGGGATGGGTTAACCATGTGTACAAATTTGAGCTTATCAGCCAGATAGATAAGTTTCCTGATAAAACATTTATAATTTCTTTCTAAACTGTGTCTCAATGTAACCAAATAAAAAGTTTCAGATACCTTTTTATATGATATAATATATGTTGCAATATAATGTATATATGTGTGTGTGTATATATATATGTGTGTGTGTGTATACAATTTTTTAATTAAAGCAATTACAAAAGAAAACCACAGGAACTACCTTAGACTTAGTTTCTGTCCCACAATCTTAAACCAACATGGTGTATCTATTGGTTGAAAATATCCACCTAGGTTTACTTTTTAAAATTTCATTTATAGACTTTAGTTCTGGAAAAATGTTCTAGACAGGTTCAAAATAACATGACTGACTCACCGATATTACTGATGTTATTTAGATTTCCACAAGCAGATTTGATCAATCTTCTGTCAACCAGAGTAAAGAAACAATAACTTTGTAAGGAGTGGCTAGATATCTGAGGTGGCAGCCAAGGCATTTAATAAAAATGAATGATGGCACAAGAGATTATGAATCCCATATACTTGCTGTAGCTTGGTTACAACAGCAGTGTTAGGGACTTTTGCCCCCATATCCCTGTAATCTATCTAATGTCTTATTTTCAGGGAAGTTATTTTTATTGAGCACATATGTGCCAATACTGGCCTAAGGCACTTAAAATATAAATTTTAAATATATATGATTCCAGAAACTCTAAATTGAGCTAAAGTAAAAGCTAAGCAGAAGGTCAGTTTAATCAAAAAAAGACCACCCAGATTTCTACTCCTTGAATTGGTAATCAGAAATCGAGGTGGCAAAAAAGAAAGAAAAAAAAAAAGTCCTAGATCCTGAAATGGAATAGAGATGGTGAGAATAGTGTTTAAGGATCTCCAGATAATGGCGTCACTGGTGGCCTTTACTATCTACTGCCTCTTACAAAGTGTGGGAACCAGCACTCATCCCTTCAACATTCTAAGGTTGTTTCTTATCTATAAAATTGACATCATAATAGATTGTAGTATGAGGTTGTTTTGAAGGCATTGCTTTCATAAATTACTTCTATTGCCTCCCTTTCCTATTACAAGAGTTCCTTTCCAAAGATTTTCTTAAATTGTGGATAACTCATTCAAGAGGGCTATTGATTAAAACTCTGCATTGAGCACAACACCAAATTAAGCAGGAACAGATGCACTTTGATTAACTTGTATAGTGACACTTTCTAGAAACACATCACTATAGAAGCATCAACAGTATGGCTATGCCTAAATGTGGCCAATAGATACTTTGGTATAAAGAGCTTAACTGATTTAAAGGTGATTGTGTTAGATTGTATGGATACTATCAATTCAAATATCTGTACTAATCACAGTCCTAGCAGGAAACAGAATCCACCCCAGATTGCTTAAATGTTGAGTTTTTAATTAAGGAACTATGAATAGAGTGTGGTCAAGATTAAGGAAAATAACACATGCTGAAATATCAGAGAGCAACCTTTTGCCACTACAGCATGGAGGGAGCAGGGAAGAAATACTCTGATATCTGTTTTATCCTACCTTCTAATAGAATGTCTGTGTTTCCCAGTGCTCTTTCCCAAATGAAATCCAGCTGGCAAAAGATCTGGGATGATGGGGGAACTTCAGGAGAGCCTTGTGGGCTACTGAGATGGGCAGAGGAGGACAGAGAATAGAACACATCCAGGAGAGACAAATGGAGAATAACCAGTAAACTCAACAACATCTCCACTCAGCATTCTTTTCCATGAAGAAAAACTTGGAAGTTGTCATTGGCCATGGAGTATCACGATATGATGTAAATACTGTATGTTCCCTTTTGGAACCTAGATTATGACATTAGACTCCACTTATGCACAAATAGAATATTGAAGGAGAAGTAGGAAGAAATAGTTAAGATAAAATACCCAGAGTTGCTACCGTCAGTCTCTATAAATGATCACTAGACCACAACTGACGATCACAATACCCTCCTTCCATTATTTATTTTATGTCCCCCTTAGCTTCTGCCAATACCTTGACTAACTGAGATTCTATAACAGGAGTGTGTTACAAATCTTCAGTCCTGATGGACCTGAGTCCCCAGTGGTCTTATCTTTGTCAATATATTGTCATTTACTTTTAGATGCAGGAATTCATGGTGTGCCCTGTCTTCCAGGTATAGTTTCATTGGCCCAAAGGTGTTTAAGTAACCTGGGTTCCTCATAGCAAGTGGGACAGTCTTCTTAGCCAATAGAGTCACTTTCTTCTCTGACTGCTCTTTTAGTGGCATAATGTGCCCCAAATGACCTAAAGAGCCTATCAGCTTCCAATTCCATGCCACCTTTCTTGGAGGAAGTGATTTTCTCTTGGGAACCAAGACCTTCAAAACCATTGAGTCCAAGGGTGAGATAGGAAGCAAAAACCCCTTAGTGGCTGAAAGGCAAAATAATGAAAGGACACTTAGTATTAACTCTCCTGCAGTGCCACCTGCCCTAGACTCTTTGTTCTGGAGGTGGGGGAAAGCAGCACCATATATTTGTTGCACAATTAAAGCAAATGCTGCATCCAGATCGGTCATATTTCAAATTTGAGTGGTAGATTATGGTGGACATGGAGATATACCACCAAGTTCCACCTTCAAGGAAAATTGGTTGTCCTAGTGCTGGAAGTGTTATCAACCTAGAATCTTTACCAGTCAGTGACTTCAGGGATTATTCTAGCTCTGGAGTTCTACTTCAAAGTCATCTTCTTTCCCTTTACAGGCCATGTTGAGTGACTGAAATGGATTTTGAAGTTCTGGCTATTTGGGCTGAACATGGAACAATCCAGCCCTATTCAGCTCCAGAAATCCCTATGGTATTGCTGAAACCATGAGATGTGAATCACAGGTTGCATCCTTTCTCTACCCAATGACACTTCCTCCCTTCTTTTCTACAGGTGTCAATCATAAGGAGCCTCACTGAGAAACATACCAGAAATTAAACTCTCTTTCAGAGTCTGCTTCCTGGAAGACCCAAATTGTCACATACCATCCCTCAGATGGTGACATGACTGAGACTTTCATAGTCTGAGTCTGAGATTTATCAGGTCAGTGACTTATGAATGATATGATTTTGCAGTAAGATGAGTGAGTATAATGACAGGGACCCTTGTACACTCCTTCCCTATAAAACAAATTCCTTCTTCAAAAACAATGTTTTGTGTAATACCATCTTGACAAATAAAACATTCTGAATGTCCATTCTGAATTCATCCAGATAGCAGTGCTGACAGAAATGTTATGGGCAAAGAAATAAAAAATATATTTGAAAATCCTGTCTTTCTCCATGAGAAAATCACTGTCTTAATGGAATGGAAGTTGTCTAATGTATGGAAATACTCCCAGGAGGTTACCTACCCACAGGGACTTGTGCCATATGAAGGACTGCACGCAAACCTTTGCTGGTAGCATTTAATGGGAGTTATTACCAGACCTGTTTTGGTGAGAGAAAGACCATGCTGTGGAATGCATGCTTGGCTTCCTTCATGACAGTACCAATGTGTATGTAAATCAGTTACATAATATGGAGAGAAGCAGGGATCTGAAGCTGACAGACATCCACAAGTCAAGTGTTTTTGTTGTTGTTTTTCCTCCTGATTTTCCACCTGATTAACAAGCATCTTCCTTACAACAGATGCCCTCTAGAGAATAGCCCCAATAACACTATATATCCCATCATACTCTGTGCCCATTCTGAGAAATTTTTCTATATTGATCTTTCCCACTCCCCCTTGTCTTCAATCTTTCAATTTTCTTGCCTAGCAAGACAATGTTCATGCCTATGTTTCTACCTCACACCACTTCTTGTTCATGGTGTGTGAAAAGCTGTGGCATACAATAATGTCCTCTGGCAAATTGCTACTTTTCACTGTCTTCTATAACACCTCTGGGTGAGGCTTTGTCTTTCTATTTTCAGCTTGTGTCTATGAACAATCTGTGAATCAAGCTCAGTTGTCTCTTTTCCATCAGTGGTCCTCTGTGACCCCATTCCCTGAAGGAGAGCCCTGGTACAGCAGTAAGGGACACTGAACCTGGGTCACTGGCTAATGCATCTTACTCTGGCTCTGGCTTTGTTTATTTCTTATTTGGTAGGTACCTCTTCCACCTTCATATAGATTGCTCTTAAGCTCAAATGATCTTATGACTTGGTGTATCTCATATAACTCAACTCATGATGTGAAGTTTTGACCACAAGGTCATTTAATTCCCCATGGTCAAGCACTTCATATATGCGAGGTTCAGTACCATGCCAAAAACTGCTTTGTTTTGTTTTGTTAATGTATAATTCTCTACTGCAGATAGCATGACCTTGCTTCAGTACCTCGGGAGGAAATGTTATAATTTTCCTACTGGGGCTTGCTCTATACCCACCTGACATTTTTCCCACAGGATGATAACATTAGAGGCTAATTTGCTTGGGTTAATGGTCCTGCATCCCAGATAGCAAGGCTGGTTGCATTGCAGCCTGGATCTTTTGCAAAGCCCTTTTCTTCTTCCAGTCCCACTCAGAGAATTCTCCCTAGTAAATTTCCTGCATATGGATCTCCATCTCAGAGTCAGCTTCCTGGGAATCAGACTCATTTACTGGATTACCCAAAGATGGTAATTTACTATTTTAAAAATTATAAACAATTATATAAATAATAAAACAATAATAAATATCAGTTACAAACAGAATGGTGCCTCTCCACCCCCCCTCCCTTAAGATTTATATGTTAAAGCCCTAACGTCTGATGTGACTATATTTGGAGATAGGGCCTTTAGGGAGGTAATTAAAATTAAATGAGGTTATAAGGGTGAGGCCTTAATCCAATAGATCCTGTGTCCTTATAAGAAGAAGAAGAGCTACCAGAGGCATTCTTTCTGGGCATGCAAAGAGAAAAGGCCATGTTAGAGTAGAATGAGCCATCTACAAGCCAAGAAAAAAAGCTCTCACCAGAAACTAATCCTGCTGACACCTTGAGCTTGGACTTTCAGCTTCCAGAACTGTAAGAAAATAAATTTCTGTTGTTTAAGCCACCCAGACTGTAGTATTCTGTCATGGTAGCCCAAGTTGACTAATAACAATATCCTTGTTCAACCAGGTGGTTAATTGAAAAACAAACAAACAAGCAAATAAATAAGCACTAAATATTTAACTGACACAACAAAATGTGAAATCAATTTGGTTCACCCAGGCAAAAGATACCCCTGTATTGGTCACTCTCATTTTTATGCAAAATTAACATTAAATAAATACTAAAGGCAAACAGAGAGTGAAATATTTATTATATAAGGAAAAGTTGTGAACAAAATACTTATTGAATCTACTTCCTCATTTGATATCAAAATTTTTGGAAAGAGTTGGATAAACAGCACCAAAGCCTTAATAAATTGAAAATTTCCAGCCCAAAGAGTTGGAGCTAAACAGAGATGGTGGACAGAGGCTTTGCTGATCGGTTCCTCCAAGCCTGTCAATACCAAAGCAATCTTATCATCAAAGTGCCATTTCTAACATAATTTTATTAAATAATTGAAAGATGCCATGATAGAGTCTTAAATTTTATGGCTATTTGATTATATTTTATTTACACTCAATAGAGTTTCTCAAAATAGATCCTCTAAATATATAGCTTAGTGATCCAGGAATTTGATAGGAACTGTTTTGCTTTTTTTTTTGTTGTTGTTACTAATCTAATGTGTGTGTTTATGCATGGATGTGTATACCTGTGTGTGCACAGGTACATGCACTCACATGTGTGTGCCCATCCTGGATCATTTCAACAATCACTTCTTTCTTGAGCACTGCTATGCAGTAAGTGCATTTGTACTTATGTTATGATTAGGTTGGTGCCAAATGATCATCTAACTCTGCAGTGTTTTGTTTTTAATGTTATATTCTTTAAATAAGGTCAGAGGATACTCAAGGTTCTAAGAGGCCATCCAATAGTTCTCAATCTATATGGGAGATTTCTGTTTGTGCTTCAGGCAAGACAATCTTATTGTCTTCTGTCAGCCACCTCAACCGTAGACACAAGTTCTCATAAAGATTCTTGGTCAGATAGGCATCATCATGTCTGTTTCCAGGAGTCCTAAACAGTATACTAGGATAAAATTTAATCTGGCCTTTCCATCCTTATGAGTCTGAATAACGGACTTTTTAAGCTTTAAAATATTTTTCAAAAAGCTTATTATGCATCTTACTAGAGCATCACAGATTAATAATTTCAAACATTTCAAAAAATGCTACATAGGAGGTACATAATCTTTAGGAAGGAGTAAAAACAAAACAAATCAAAATAGAAACATGGGAATCAATGAATTAAATGCATTAATAACAATTTTTATTGAACCTATTTTGGCCTTTATCATTTTTACAGAACTTGAAGATGATAATTAGCATGGTCAGACTTGTGTCTATATAATAGACCATCAGTCACATGTTAATCTGCTATGAATTACTATAAAAGTTTCACATTTGGTTTCATATACATTATATAACTAGAGTTTTGTGATGTGAAGATGAGAGTGATGCTTACCAACACAGAAAGACATGTTAATTCTATGAAACAAAAGAAAGAATAAAAGAAACATTCTTATGAGTAATAATTTGCACTCAAATATCATGAACAGTGGATGGTTAAGGTGGGTTTACACTGGGATGTATCAGGAACAAAAATGAATTAAGTTAGTCCAATATAGTTCCAGCTGGAATGACAAGAATTCAACCAGTGAAAAATCATTCAAAACCAGAGGCTGAGAAATGTAAATAGATACTTTACCAATCAATTATAATTACTTAATTTGAAGTCTAACTTAGAAATGAGAAGTCGGTAAGAGCATATTGAGATGGAAATAAGTACTAATAATAACTGATGATTAAAGAGATTCAGGAGAAAATGGGATTGATAGAAAGGCTTTTATTTGCCTCTCTGGGGCAAAGCCACTGGGGACATTAAAACGGAACTTAAATGTTATCATGAATCAGCTGTGGACCCAAATTCTGAACTTGTGTGATAAAGAGCCATGGGAGGCCAGAAGGCAGCAGTCCCTGGCACAGAATCACTATGAAATAGAGTCACATCGATTTCCCTCATTTGGGATGCTGTCTCTCTATCTCCCTTGTTGATTCATTTGGTAACATTAGGGGATAACAGGAAGCATAAAAGTGATTGTATTTCTTGCATTATCTGTAACTACTAACACACCCTTTTACTGAAAAAATGGTTCCCGAATATGCTATTCTTTCAAGACTTCACTGAAAATGTCACTGTATTTAATGTTTAAATATATCTGCAAAATAGTGTAGTGAGATTTAAGGGGTTATTTCTTTGGAGGGGGGAAAATCAAATCTCATTCCTCTAAGGTAATTTTATAATAAATTAATATGGAAATGAAAACGTCAGTCACAAAAAAAATCATGATTTAAAGTGAATGAATAATCTCTGAATGAAATGCTGTATTAGTTGATACATGAAGTATGAATATAATATTTATTTATTTATTTTTAAAGATTTTATTTATTTATTTAACAGAGAGAGAGCACAAGAAGGGGGGAGGGACAGAGGTAGAGGGAGATCCCCACTGAGCAGAACCCTGGGATCATGACCAGAACTGAAGACAGATGCTTAACTGACTGAGCCACCTAGGTGCCCCTGAATATAATATTTAGATAAAATTACAGCATATGTAAACTCTTGATTATCTAAATTAATGAAGAGAAGTAGATGGTGTTTAATAGTCAATAATAAGAATATATATTTGACTGGAATGACTATTTGCTTTAGCTATTGTTTTCCTTTAGAAAAGAACCAAGATGAGCTGTTAATAGAAAAATTTATACCATAGGGAAATAAAGAGCACTGATACTTGCTAGGGGGAAAAAAAAGACTAACCTGAAGATAGAATCTGAGAGCTTAGTTTTGGGTCGTCATTTGAATAGAAGAAGGCTCATGGGTACCCACGGTATTGCTCATGGGTAAAACCTGAGATATGGGTGAGCTAAAATAGAGCAGTTACCAGATATTTTCCTCAAGGGAGTAAGGAGAGGAAGTAAAGGGAAATCATTAAAACTATAAGGAGTGGTTGTTGCTGAGCACTGTAGTCATCATCACAATATCCAGGCACCACCTTAAGTTTATTAGAAAACAGCCAGTGCACCTCTCACATGACAGGCACTGTCTTGGGTCTGGACTGATGTCTGCGGGGCTCAGGGAGTGGGACCGGGGGACTTAAGGGGTGTTAGTTACCCTGACAGCAGTGCACGACAGGCTTCCCAGTGCCGTCCTGGGCAGCCAGAAAAGGTTTCCAAATGGTCATGTCATGCCAAGAGGTCAGAGCGATGGGCCCAGGGTGAGTGCCCAGCAGGGAGGGTGAGTGATGGGGCAGCCACAGCACGACCAACCAGGGTAGGCCTTCCCTGCAGACTGGGCAGGCACCTGCAGCATCTCAAACAGGACATCAACCAGTTCAGATTTGCCCTTGAGAAAATTACTTCCTAAGGAACATCTCCCTAATATTTATAGCCTGACTGGGGCTGGTCACCTCCCAAAGGCGGATCCAAGTTTGTACCTGGTTTCCAAATTGATGAATTCACTTTCAGGAAAAGAATACAAAATTACATATGCAAAATTAGGTACAAACATAAACATTTATTTAAAAGGAAGACATAAATCTCAACCAGGGACTTGAGCCCTGGAGAGTTCCAGTTTCTTCTGAGATCTCTCCTCGAAGAGGAGATTTAATGGAAATGTTTAGCAGGATCACTACACTGTGGCTTCCCACCCTCCCGTGTCACTGCCACCACCTCCTAGTGCTCCTGTTCCCAGGGCCCTGATGATGAGAAGCCCCAGCTCTTACAGTAGCAGCACCCTGACTGATGTGCTTGTCGCCTGACTTCCTAGCTATTTGAGAGAAAAGGATGACTGCTGGCTTCGCCCTACAGTCACGAGATGGTTGCAACCATTTCCTCTTAGATGGAGAGCAAAAGTTAGTAAAGTTAACTTAGTAATGTTAACTCTTCTCCAAAGAGAGTAAAGCCTTGTGGAGACTGAGAGGCTCTGCCCATAACTCAGTGTTATGGGTTGGACTGTGTCCCGCAAAAAGATGTATTGAAATCTTAACCCCCAGGACTGCAGAATGTGACTTTATTTGGAAATAAGGGTTTCACAGAGGTAACCAAATTAAAATGAAATTATTAAGATGCACCCTAATCCCATATGACTAATTTCGTTACAAAAAGGGGAAATTTGGACACAGAGACAAGCACAGGGCACAGGAGGGTGGGGGGCGGGATCATGTACAGACACAGGGAGAGCCATGTGAAGATGGGATTTGTGTTGCCACAAGCCAGGGACAGTCTGGGGCTGCCAGAAGCTGGAGAAGCAAGGAGCGATCCATCCCTGACAGGTTTCAGAGGGATCATGGCCCGGCTGATACTTTGATTTCAGACTTTTAGCATACAGAACCGTGGGGCACTACATTTCTGTTGTTCCAAAATGCCCAGTTTGGGTTACTTTGTTATAGCAGCCCCATGAAACTAGTGTACCTCTTAATGCTCTTCATTAAGGAAAGCTACTGTGACCCCTGAGTGTACATGACCTACAACCAGCCACTAAAACCCACTGCAGGCTTTTTGTTAGTGTCCACCTTTCTGCTGTTAGGACTCAATGCCTGAGATAAGTGGGATTAGGAATGCTGTTTGTGAAAGGCATGTCGCCTTTAAACAGGAATGTAAGGGGCTTCTGGAACCTTATAGGTGAATGACATCAAACCTCAGAACTTGAACTTACTAATAGGACAAAACAAAGTACATCTTTCTCCTTGTCAATTGTAAATTTAGCTCATAGCTTCCATCTTGAATCCTGGAAAATGTCCTTCTGGTGGTTACTTACACAAACTCCCAAACTTATATTTGGTTTTCCATTCACAGATTTGCAAAATGCTAATATTGCAAACAAACTTTAGAAAACATTTTAGGGGCGCCTGGGTGGCTCAGTCGTTAAGCGTCTGCCTTCAGCTCAGGTCATGATCCCACGGTCCTGGGATGGAGCCCCACATCGGGCTCCCTGCTCTGCAGGAAGCCTGCTTCTCCCTCTCCCACTCCCCCTGCTTGTGTTCTAGCTCTCGTTGTCTCTCTCTCTGTCAAATAAATAAATAAAATCTTAAAAAAAAAAAAGAAAACATTTTAAAAAATCTAGGAAATGAGAATCCACCTTACAGAGTTTCTCGCAAACCTTTTTTTTCTTCAAACCTTTTGTCGATTAAAGACCACTCTGTCAGCAGCAGAAGGTGTTCTAACTGAGTAGATTTCTGGAAGAGCTGGAAATTTGTTCCACACTTTTATCTTGCTTACAGTTTCTTCCTGCAGTGCCCAGCGGTCTGGCCCATGTGCCATTGGACAAGGCGAAGCCTGGCACAAAGCATGCTGCCTTTTGCATGGATGTTGTGTATGCAACTACCTCCGTCTCTAAACCTTACCCCATTCCCCAGTACTAGGTCCAGAAGAATAAATTGTAAAGTGTTTTGCTTGTCAATTAACTTGTTGGTGGAAGAATTATCTAATAGAGGAGTATAGAACACCCTAAAAGTGGATGGTTTGATAATGGATAAAGTGTGTCAATAACACAGTGCCTGTTTACTGTATATTATACAAGAAAGAATGTGGGACAATTATTATTCAATTATTACTCAATTACCATTCATTCCATTATTCAGTTAAGTAATTTCTCCATGAAGGAGAAGATATACTGTTTTAATCATTCCATTTACTGTTAGTAAAAGCATTTATTAAATTATTCAGTAAGCATTTGGGGTGCTACAACTGTGAGAATGCCTAGATCTAGATGTTCTAAGTTGCCAGGCAGTGAGCACAACAATAAGTTTGATCTGCTGGGCCCAGACATGGACTCGGTACTCTCTCGACATTCTCTCTAGCTCCACAATGAGGCAGCAAAAGAAAGCCACCATCAACTTCAGGAATTAACTTCAGGAATTAAATGGGGAAACTGAAAATCAGAAAGATCAAGTTATGTGACCAAGGTTCCACATCTTGTAAATGATGGAGCAGAATTTTAAAACAAGCCTCAACTGCTTCAAAAACCATATTTTAATTTGTTTTTAATTTATGAACTCATCATAGTGGAAAGGATGTAGACTTCTATAATTAGATTTTAGAAACTTCTAATTGGTTGCCCAAGTGTTCTATGACTTTGAAATAGGCAGTGCCTATCATATCTGACCTAGAGAAGATGCTCCACACATATTTGTTCAATGTATTTCTTTTATTTATCTGAGTTTCAATTTCCCTAACTCAAAAAGGGCTAAAATTACCTACTTTACTGGTTTGTTATTAGAATTTAATGAGATAATAGCTAATAAAGACTGACATGTGCTTTGTTTTCAATAAATGTTAGTTTTTACTCCCCTTTCTTCCTCTTGTCTTTCAATATATGCTAGTTTTCATTCCCCTTTCTTCCTCTTGTATTTCAATATTTACTGTACTTAAACAAGAAATAACCAGAAGAATGTGATGTTACTCTGATTGGGTTTATATTGTATAACTTTTATATCATGAAATAGCTTGGACAAATCAATCTGCTTCATTGCGCATTACATATTCTGTCAAAGTAAATGAGCCTGAAAATCTATCTCCTTATACAAGATTGAGTTTTAAGTGGAAATTACAGAGTATAACTAACAATGTACCATGCATAATTTATAATCAAAAGGAAACATCAATACAAATAGATCATTCCAATGTAAAACAGATGACTTTTTTTCTTTTTTCTTTTCACTAAATAAGAAAACTGCAGAGAATATCAGCAGGCAAACAGACAAGTAGATAGTATGAAATGACTTTGCATCGTAGATAAGATCAGTTAAAAAAGAGAAGAAAAAACCTTACAGGACTGGAACCAGCAGATAATAGTTGGCACTCAGTGACGTTGTTTAAGCAAGTTCAGCCAAGTCCCCCCTTAAATTGATAATAATTAAGGAAATATTTTACTTATGATGATACAGGATCAGATTGTCTCTTTCAATCTTGTTTCTCTTTCTTGTTTTAACATTGATTTTATCCCATTTCACAGTGACCTTCTATAGATGTCATGAAAGTTCATGATGATTTCATCTATTCTGTGTGCACATGATTTGAAGAATACTAGAAGAAAAGGTTTTATTTTCCTTGGAAAATTAATGAAAAGCAACTATAACAAATCAGTATTGAAAACATACACAGATGGTCTCTGACTTACGATGGTTCAACTTATGATTTTTTGACTAATGATGCAAAAGAGATATACATTTAGTAGAAACTATGCTTTGAATTTTGAATTTTGACTTTTTCCTGGGCTAGTGACATATGGTATGTATGATCTTCTCTCCTAATGCTGGGTTGGCAGCAGCCGCAGCTCCCAGTCAGGGGCATGATCAGGAGGATCAACAACCAATGCACTGACAACCATCTGCAACCATACAAACATTCTGATTTTCACTTGCAGTGTAGTATTCAATAAGTTGCATAAGATATTCAACATTTTATTACAAAATAGGCTTTATGTTAGGTGATTTTGCCAATTGTAGGCTAATATAAGTGTTCTGAGCATGTTTAAGGTAGGCTAGGCTAAGCTATGATGTTCTGTAGGTTGGATGAATTAAATGCATTTTCTACTTGCAATATTTTCAACTTGTGATGGGTTTATTAGGACACAACCACACTGTAAGTTGAAGAAGATCTGTATTTAAAGGCATAGACTTACATTGGAAAATAACTCAAAAGAGAAAGAAAATCTAAAATTGTTGATCAATGATTGCAGAGAATTACATTTTCATTGAATGAGAGTATTTTTATGTAATCTGAAGGATGATGTCTTTGTTCTTGAGGAATAAACAATTAGTGTATTCTTAAAATTTTCCATGTTTCAGCTAAATGAAATCTGGTACATTGCCAAAGAAAATTTTGTTATTTATTAATTGGATTGGCAAAATAATAAGAAAATTGGTGACTCAGTATGAGCAAAGAGAAGGCTATTGATTTTCAGTGGTTGTGATGGTGGTGACAAAAAAGAGAAAGTGATTAAGTTTGCCAAAATGAATCAAGGAGTATTCACAGAGGAAGAGATTCATTCTAGTTCAACAGACATGAGAACTTTCCCTTTAGGAGCTGCTAGAGAGGAATGGCTAATTTCCTAAGACTCATAATTCTGGCAAATTTTAATTAGACTGGAAAGAAAAACAGATTATCTTGAAGGCTGGGAACAAGAAGGAAAACGTATTAGTTTTCTATTGCTCTACAATAAGTCACCACAAATTTAGCGTCTTAAAACAATGCACATTTATTATCTTGCACCTTCCATGAGTTATCAGTCCAGGAACAGCTTTGCTGGATCCTCTGCTCAGAGTCTCATGAGTCTGCAATCAAAGTGTTTCTGGGCTATATTCTTATCTGGAGTTGAACTGGAGAAGAATTCATTCATTTGTTTCATTGGCAGAATTTATTTCATTGTGGCTGTTTGATTGAAGACCTAGGCTTTTTGCTAACTGTGAGCTGTAGGTCACCACAGTTCCTAGAAGCCACTTCATTAAGTCAGCAAGGAGAATCTTTCAGCTCATGGAGTTCCCTACCCCTCTTTCAAGGGCCTTTATTTAGGTCAGGCCTTTATATTAGGTCAGGTCCATTCAGGATGATCTCCCTTTTGATTAACATCAACTGATTTGGGGCCTTAATTACATCTGCAAAATCTTTTCACCTTGGCCTTATTCTAGTACCTAGAAAAAAGTCACAGGTCCCACCCATATTCAAGAGGAGGGGATTATACAGAGCATGAACACCAGAGGACAGATCAGGTGGACCTCCCAAAGGTCTACCCACCAAAAGGGGAAAACGAACAAGAGCTTCTTGGGAGGGGGTTTATAGGGTTTAAAAGAGAAAGTCTGTTATGTGGTCACAGAACTCTCTCCTTAGCAGAGCCAGATTAAGATCTTTAGGCACTGAAAATATTTTGGCAGTCCCATGTGTAATTTAAAAAAAAATAATACTAATTAAGAGTAAGGAAAACTACTTTTTCTTATGATGACTAATTTATTGCTTTTTTAAAAATTTTATTTTATTACGTTATGTTAGTCACCATACAGTTCATCATTAGTTTTTGATGTAGCGATCCACGATTGATTGTTTTCGTATAACACCCAGTGATCCATGCAGTACGTGCCCTCCTTAATATCCATCACCTGGCTAGCCCATCCCCCCACCCCCTCCCCTCTAAAACCCTCAGTTTATTTCTCAGAGTCCATAGTCTCTCATGGTTCATCTCTCCCTCCCATTTCCCCCCCTTCATTTTTCCCTTCCTTCTCCTAATATCCTCCATGCTATTCCTTATGATCCACAAATAAGTGAAACCATATGATAATTGACTTTCTCTGCTTGACTTATTTCACTTAGCATAATCTCCTCCAGGCCCATCATGTTGATGTAAAAGTTGGGTATTCATCTTTTCTGATGGCTGAGTAATATTCCATTGTATATATGGACCACATCTTTATCCGTTCATCTGTTGAAAGGCATCTCAGCTCTTTCCACAGTTTGGCTATTGTGAACATTGCTGCTATGAACATTGGGGTGCATATGGCCTTTCTTTTCACTACATCTCTGTCTTTGGGGTAAATACCCAGTGGTGCAATTGCTGGGTCATAGGGTAGCTCTATATTTAATTTTTTGAGGCACCTCCACACTGTTTTCCAAAGTGGCTGTACCAACCTGCATTCCCATCAACAGTGTAAGAGGGTTCCCCTTTCTCCACAACCTCTCTAATATTTGTTGTTTCTTGACCTGTCAATTTTTGCCATTCTAACTGGTGTAAGGTGGTATCTCAACATGGTTTTGATTTGAGTTTCCCTGATGGCTAATGATGATGAACATTTTTTTTTTTTATGTCTTCTTTGGAGAAGTGTCTGTTCATGTCTTCTGTCCATTTTTTGACTTACTTGTTTTTGGGTGTTGAGTTTGAGAAGTTCTTTATATATCTTGGATACCAGCCCTTTACTGCTTTTTAAAAAATATTGCATTAACAAATTTTAAATCCTCCTTTTTTTATTTTTCTGTTTCTCTAGGCATATATATGTTTTGTCTGCTTATTGGGTCATCCAGTTTTGCTTCTAGTAAAAGAAATATCATTTATCTATGCCTGAGAGAAAAGAGATGTGGCAGTATGCCTGTGTGTGTGTGTGTGTGTGTGTGAATGTGTGTGTACATTTTTAAATAACAAAATACAGGTTCACATATTACATAGAGGAAAACGAGAAAATATGATATAATCTATCATTTTCTTTTTTAAAAAAAGATTTTATTTATTTATTTGTCAGAGAGAGAGAGAAAGAAAGCACAAGCAGGGGGAGAGTCAGGCAGCGGGAGAAGCAGATTCCCCACAGAGCAAGAACCCTGATGTGGGACTCACTCCCAGGACCCTGGGATCATGACCTGAGCCAAAGGCAGATGCTTAACTAACTGAGTCACAAACATGTCCCTCATCTATCATTTTCAAAAGGCTAACTCTTAACCACTTTTTTCAAATAGTTACATGAAAGATCTATATTCATACTGAAAGGAATTAAAAATTAATTTTAAAATCATACAATCTTCTATTGGCTCTTTCTACTAATTGGCCACTAAATAATATTACTTTAACAACTGCCTATAAAGCTACTTTCTCTCCTATTTTAGTTCTTACTAGACAATATACAAAATGAACAAAGCAGTATAAATTATTTTTTTAAGTCTCAATTTATTACAATATTATGTGAACCTCCAGTTTTTCTCTGTGAAGTGACTGGTTCTAGCTACATAAAAATCCTGTTCAGAATTTTATTTTATTTTTTAAGATTTTATTTATTTATTAGAGAGGGAGAACAGAAGTGGCAGGGAGGGCCAGAGGAAGAGGGAGAAGCAGGTCCCCACTGAGCAGGAAGCCCAATATGGGACTCAATCCGAGGACCCTGAGATAATGACCTGAGCCAAAGGCAGATGCTTAACCAACTGAGCCACCCAGGCGTCCCTGTTCAGAATTTTAGAAGAAAAAGAAACTTTGATTTGGGGTTTAGTTATCTCAAAAATCAAAATACATCACTGAGAAATTTTGGACTACAGAGGCCTATATACCTGCAAAATATTTTAGAGAATTTTTCATTCTTCTTCTATGCTCCCTCAGCATGCTACCTCACAGCTATATCACAAGACCTACAAGGCAAATTATATTCTATATATAATTATTGTGAGGTGATGATAACACAACACAGCAGCTTTGTATTCATTTCTGCACTGTATGCAATGTCACCCTGAGAAGTTGCTAATTAATGTTCCTAAGGTATCTACTTAGTGTTCAGTTAATGGGAGTTAACCTCCAATCTGAGTTTTGGTATGTAGTCTGAGAAACCAATTTTCAGTCCTCCTGTTCATCTTGCTTATGATTCAGTTAATTTGACTTGCCTGAAGTGTTACAAAGTATTTTGAATGTCCTCTGTGTCTGTAGGTGCCTCAGCATCATGGAATATGAGGAGCCTCCATTTGGGGGTTGCGGGGAGAGGGGAAACTTACTGCAAACCTTTCTCACTTATGGACTGATTTCATAAATCAAAGTCATTCACCAAGATTATAGAGGCAATATAACAGTGCCAACTGTGATCTTAGACTACTGTCTTTGTTTTTAAATCATAGTGAGTATATACTAAAAAAAAGTTCATGAAAACTGCATTTTTTTGAATCTGTTATTAGACTAGATCCCCATTAAACGATTTCACATCAGTGCTTAACTGTGACCCAATTGGTGATTTTAGAAGGCAAGAATGTTACTTTAATTACCTCACAAATGGAAATCCATAACCACTGAAATGAGACTAACTGTATGTTCATTACTTGACAATATAACAATATCCATGAGCCATATGAATGAACAGAACATGTAAAAAATTACATGGTAATGGGGATTCAAGAAACAATAGACAAGATATTCAAGGTAAAATACGCCGTTAACCTTCACAAGGATTGTTTCTGTGTTCTGGAGGCAAAGCCAGCAGTATATGATTCTATAATGGCCTAAAAGAGGATTAAACAAATAAAGAAATAATACTGTATTAATCACTAAATAATGCAAAGAACTACTGAAGAATAAACCTGAATAGTACATTAAGAATTGTCTTTTAGCAATTTCTAATTTCTAATTTCTAATTTTCTTTGCAAAGCAACATTATATAGTTCAAGGTAAGTAACAAATAAAGTGAAGTGACTCTTGTCCAAATAACATCAAAATAGATTAGGTTATTTTCTACAAAAGTATAGTCATTATTTTGAACAAAAATATAGTCATTATTTTTCTCAATCCTCTCTTACAATGTTCCTGCAAGTAATACTAGGATCAAGAACATATAAAGCATATAAAGTTGTAACTCTGTTGAAAATGACACAGATATCACAAGTTCTTGTTCCTCTAACAAACTTGGCGGGAGACCATACTGCTTGGTCAGACACTGAAGTTTTTTGTCTGATAAGGAATGCAGGATGATTAGTTTGGAAAATTCTATTTCTTTTAAGAAAAATTGAAGCAAAATTTCTATGTTTTAAAACATTTTTATATGTCCATATATTCTATCAACTGTGCTTTTTCTTCAATGTCTCTTTGGCCAAAGCATTCAAAATGGATGATTCAGCTTGAATCTATAGGAAATTCAAATATGTCTGGCAAGCTTGTGTGGCAAACCTTCCTTTTATATATTTTTTCATTTTTTTATTATGTTATGTTAATCACCATACATTACATCATTAGTTTTTGATGTAGTGTTCCATGATTCATTGTTTGCATATAACACCCAGTGCTCCATTCAATATGTACCCTCTTTAATACCCATCACCAGGCTAACCCATCCCCCCATCCCCCTCCCCTCTAGAACCCTCAGTTTCTCAGAGTCCATAGTCTCTCAAAAAGTTGAAAATAGAGCTAACATATGACCCAGCATTTGCACTACTGGGTATTTACCCCAAAGATACAAATGTAGGGATCTGAAGGGGTACGTGCACCCCAATGTTTATAGCAGCAATGTCCACAATAGGCAAACTATGGAAAGAGCCAAGATGTCCATCGACAGATG
>NC_138372.1:100008205-100051466 GCF_054177405.1 Leptonychotes weddellii | reverse complement strand
TGATATGAGGAATTCTTAATCTCAGGAAACAAACTGAGGGTTGCTGGAGTGATGGGGGTGGGAGGGATGGGGTGGCTGGATGATAGACTTTGGGGAGGGTATGTGCTATGGTGAGCGCTGTGAATTGTGTAAGACTGATGAATCACAGACCTGTACCTCTGAAACAAATAATACATTATATGTTAAAAAAAAAAAAAAAGAAGAAGAAGAAGATAGTAGGAAGGGAAACATGAAGGGGGGGAAATTGGAGGGGGAGACGAACCATGAGAGACTATGGACTCTGAGAAGCAAACCTTCCTTTTAAACTTACTTTCAAAGGAGCTGAAAGCATCTTTAAAGAGAACTTACCCTAAGGCAAGAAGGAATAAGAAATAATAAGCTTGACTCAGTAAGAGAACCTTAGTCTAGGAGGGGAGGGTGGTCCTGAGCAGTGGGTCCATCATTGCTATTTGTTTCCTAACTAGGGTTTACCACAGTTGTGTCTGAGTAATGGGATTGTAATGAAAGGCAGAAAGAACAATTTTATAAAAACTCGGTAAGACATTGAGATTCAAGGAGCACTGCTAAGGTAACTGTCTATCAAATTATCAAATTGTAACATAAAAGGGGGGGAAGTATCTTACATAATTTTAAGAGAACTCTTCAAAATGTTGCCGTTGGGCTTTCCCATACTTTAGGAATAAAGGGATTGTGATGAGCACTGGGTGTTATATGTAAGTGATGTATCACTAAATTCTACTCCTGAAACCAGTATTACACTATATGTTAACTAACTAGAATTTAAATAGAAACTTGAAACAACAACAACAAAAGGAATACAGGGAAAAGTGATGGTAGCAAGGCACGGATGGTCATTGTCAGACTATCCAGTGGGAAACACCTGTTCTCAGAAGATTATTAGTGGGAAACGACAAGAGATTTTTCATAAACTCCTATGAAGCACCCATTAAAAACACTTTAGAAATACATGAATACCACCTTATTCAGGTATATAGATGCAGAGAACTGATAGAATTTATATTGTTATATTTATTGTCATTCTATTATTGTGATTCTATTAAGCAGGCCAAGGAAGCCTGGCAAGATGTAGTTATACATCTAATGGGACCACAGCCTCTATGTTTTATAATACCAGACCCCTTATCTCTAACCCATTTTTTTAAAGCCTAGTAACAATTCTGTTCTGATAGTGTAAATCTATTTTAATCTTTTACATTTTCTTTCAAATGCCACATGTGTCTTGATGCTTTTGTCTGGAAATTCTTAAAAATACTGCTATAAGTTTTGGTTTTGTTTTTAAGAAAAAGTTTGTTTATTGACTCAGCTGGGAAAGACACAGGAAGTAGTGTAGGAACCAGTGCTTCAGACATTGGGCACCCTGTGATGGTAGACCTGTGTGTCTCTCTCTCCCTGTTTCTCCTATTGCTCCTCTCTATTCAGTGGCTGGGAAGATGGTTCCAACAGCCGAGGCCTGAATGCTTCCACTTCGTAATCCAGGAAGACAAGACAGCCAGTCTCAAATCTCCAACTGAAAATATTCCAGAGAAGAATCAACATTACTCAGGCATAAGTCATGGGCTTATATTGAGCAAATAATGAGATGCACTGGTTCTCCATTTCTCATAAAAGTGAAAGTTCAAGCAACCTAAAGACCATTTGGTGAATATACTTATTATAAAGACTCAAATAGATATGAGAAGCACTTCTGGAAAAAAAATGAGGTCTTGATCAACACAAGAATTTTTTATTTGTTTTACTTTTGTCTTAAAGTTATAGCAACAATGTGGTTTTGATTTTAAAAGACACTTAAACATATAAAAACTTAAGTTTATTTAAAACATTTCTCTAATTCTTTCATTTAACTCAATAAATTACTTATTAGTTTTTCTACCACATGCTATTAATTAACAATATTATCCTTGGCTCTGTTTTCTTCAAGGCCTTTGATCTTTCTGGGTAATAATGTCATCACCTTGCATCTATTGCAATTTGCTACTGATGGCTGTTGCATTTGCTGATATGTCATCAGTATATCAGATTCTAAAGTGACCTAAACAAATAGCAGGGATGTACAATTTTTAACAGTGGGAGAAAATAGGTGACTTAGCAAGTCAATTTTTAGTATTTCCTGAATTTGTATAATAACATGATTCAAAACTAATTTAAAAATGTTTCATGATTCAGTAAAAATGTTAATCATTCTGTCAAGCAGAATTTTAACTCTCCCTTCCACTTGAAAAATCAAAACTGATATTGATATGATGAACTTATCCCACTGCAAGGTCATAAAATGTCTTCAGATTAAGCATTGAAAATAGTCGATGAGTTGTGAGCTGATAAATACTTAAAAATTTGATAATCAGTACACTGATAAACTTTATTCTGACTGTGTGATATGTGAACAACGTAGCTTATTATTCATAGATGAGCATCTCATTAATATTTTGAAGGTTTGGCAAGAAGATCCTGAAGCAGCAGGAATAAATATGCCCATTTGTAGAAAATAAGCAGATATTTAAAATGTTAAGCAGCATCAACTTAGAGACTAAAACTTGAAAAGCATTTTCATATCCATTACTACATTTGGTTCTTATAAACTTGTAGTCATTACTGTTATTATTATTAGGACAAGACAATTATGATTGAGAAATATTACATAAAAAAATTGGCAAACTAGAAACCACATTCAAGATATTCTGAGTTTAATTTTATGTCTTTTGTACCATGCCACACTGGTTTCTACTTGTAAGTTATGTTATTTTCTTTTGGATGTTTAATACTAATTTAGCATGATTTATAAGAAATAGACTACTATTTCTTTATATTATATGTACATAATATTACATTTGGAAACAATGTATTTTTTTATTCATACCTCTTTTAGTGCAAACAATGGAAATGGACACTTGGTTTGAAATGTGAATGAGAAACATTTTAGTATATACATATTATGGTCATTTAGCAGCTGAGCAGGTCAGACACAGGCTGCTGTGGTGACATGAAACTCAAATGGCATACTTGTGCTTATCTAAAATTCACAACTTTCCTATGTAAAATTAATTCTAATATGTGGAGGACCCACTTGTTTGATCAAAACTCATTAAGCCAGTCCTGGTACAATAGCAGTTTTATCAACTACAATGACATCCTTTCCTATTCATATCCTGTTTTGGAATGGCCTTTTTTTTTTTTAAGGTTTATTTATTTATTTTAGAGAGAGAAAGAGTGTATGCAGGGGGAGGGGCAGTGGGACAGGGAGAGAGAGAATCTCAAGCAGACTCCCTCCTGAGCAAGAAGCCTAACTTGGGGCTCGATCCCAGGACTCTGAGATTATGACCTGAGCTGAAATCAAGAGTCGACCACTCAACCAACTGAACCACCCAGGTGACCCTAGAATGGCCTTTTTAAATGTATCAAGACATGAAGCCTTTCTACCAACACCAAGCAATACTGCACATACCAACATTAACATCTGAACTTGTTAAGGTGGACAGCCCTCAGCTGAACATTGAGTTTTTACAGATGTTCAGCATTTTTCCAACTTACTCAACTGATTAATATTTCTTGAATTATTCAGTTAGAAACACTAGAAGGGTTGTCAATTCTTTTTTGACAAGGCCATATGTTTCAGAAATCTAGTTCTTATACTTTTCTATTTAGTGATGACATTTATAGTTTAAGTGTCTTCACCTGGTCCTTGTCTTCCACTTTTATATTTAACTTCTAAATTCTTTAAAACATGATCATTGCTCTTCAGAGAAGTTGAGCCTTAAAAAGATGAAGAACATTTTGGGGCACCTGGGGGGCTCAGTTGGTTAAGCCTCTGACTGGGTTTCAGCTCAGTTTATGATCTCTGGAACCTGGGATCAAGCCCTGGTCAGGCTCCCCACTCTGCAGGTAGTCTGCTTGTCTCCCTGTCCCTCTGCCCCTCCCCTGCTCATGCTCTGTCTCTGAAATATATAAATAAATCTTTAAAAAAAGACGAGTATTTTGTGCTAATCCTTCTCTTATCATAGAGGGGTCATACAAAGACTTTAATTATCAGGTCATTTTTGATGTCTTATGTGTGGAGAGCTAAAGACAGTCTCTCACCACTACCACCAACAAAACATTGGTCATACTTTTTGGAAACATTTGTGTGTGTATGCTTGTCGATCCATATCTATGACAAGAAGTGGGGCTAAGAAGATTTGATTCCAGGTCATAACCCACTGATTTAGTAGGCAAGAGAACAAAATGAAAACTTACTAAAGTCAAAGTTGTCAGGATTGCTTGATAATATCAAAAAGTATCAGTTTCAGTGATTTCACCCAAGAAAAAAATGACTTTGAAATAAATACCAAGCTTTAGAAACTCTGATGTAATAGTTGCATTGGTGTCCCTAAGCAATTTCAGTTCGGTAGTCTGGTAGTCGTGCTGTCAAAAAGTATCCTTTGTATGTTTTCCAAACTGCTTGGCTAGTCAAACAAGCCACCAGTTGAAAGAGTTGTATAATTAACTTTGGGATAAAAGGTCCTAGCAAAAACATTTAGAACATATATGCAATAACAAAACAAATATTCTACAAGTTTCTGTTTATGTCAAAGATATATTTCTTCTTATAAAGATACAGTGTTAGTGTATCAGTTAAATATGTAGACTATCTTTTTACTTAAACATGATTCTTTTTTCTTAAGATTTATTTATTTATTTGAGAGAAAGAGAGAGTATGTGAGCGGGGGCCGAGGGAGAGGGAGAGAATCTCAAGCAGACTCCTTGCTGAGCACAAAGCCCCATGTGGGGTTCAATCTCACGACGCTGAGATCATGACCCTGAGATCATGACCTGAGCCAAAATCAAGAGTTGGATGCTTAACCATCTGAGCCACCCAGACATTCCTACTTACATGTAATTCTTAAACCTACATGTAATATCTCTTCAATGTCTACTAATTAATATGACTTTATCATTCAATTTAGGCTTGATATATAACATCACTTAATAAATCCCATCCTGCTTAAGCTAAAAAGAAAGAATTTGGTGGTCTGCAACTAATAACCTGACCAATATAGTATACTAAAAACCAGAATTTAATATCTGATCTAATTGATCAGTGAGAATTAGCATTAAATTATAGGATATTTGGTAGCTCTGGATAGTAGCAGGGAAACAGATACCTAGAATGATGTGTCAGCCAAGGACAAAGCTCTGTTTGGATTGTGGGACTATTACCCCACAATGCTGGGATAGGCATATGAGATGTCAGGCATGTGGGGTGGGTTGGCCATTTCTACCTGCATTATAGAAATTAGTAATTGAAAATTACGAAGTCTAATTTTAATTTCTTCTGAATTATGGTCGTAAACTATGCATATTTTTATAACTGCCTGAAAATAATTCCTGATCTTCAGTGCCATGTGGATCAGGGCAAAGGGAGAAGAAAATCACAGAGTTGCATCCTGAATATTGCTGTATATATTATATAGCTGTCTTTTATGTGAAATTTCTTATGTAGAATATAAGACACAGTACAAAAGCTGAACCATTGCCAAGTGAATTGTTAACTTGGGAGACTCAAGTGAATCCACACGTCCCTGTAGAATGTTTTCCCTTTAATCTGCCTTGATTAGATATCCTATAATGGCCTCACCTGAAGTATTTGCTGAGCAGAGGTATGTCTATGTTCCTTAAGCACCATTGTGAAATGCTTCATGCTGCCATACCTCTATGTAGATGTAGATGACAATATGCCCCAGAGATCCAATGTATGACTCAAACTGGGAAGAGAAAACTTGCACATCAAAATTATTATATTTTTTGTTAGTTAATTTTAGAAAAAGAACTGGGAAATATAAGTGAAATGGGTGTTGAAGGTATTAAATTAGAGAACAAGGCAGGTACTTCTCATTTGGGCCATAATAATTAAAAAGAAAGCAACATATGATGAATCATCTCAATAAATGCAACAGAAGAACAGAAAAACTATCAACTGCTATTCCTGGTAAAAACTCTCTGCAAGCTATTATGAGATAAAGTGCAAAAACAAACAAAGAAACAATTGCTTAACATTATACTTACTTTTGAGAAACTGCTTTCATTCAGAGTGGGAACAAGACAAGAATGTTATCTTTCTCCATTCTTCTTCAACTTTGTACTTATGGTCCTAGCCACTGTAAGAACACAAGAAAAAGAAATAAAAGACATATAATTTAGAAATGCAGAAATAAAACTTTCTCTATTCACAAATGAAATGATTTTCTATTTAGCATATCCCCCAATATATACCCCAAAAATTTCAAGAACTAATCAATGAGGTTAACAAGCCCATAAGACACAATATCAATATTAAAGTATCAATTGTATCATTATATGTTACTAATGGACAATTGAAATTTGATATATAAAATACAGAACTATTGATGGTATTCACAAAACATGAAATATTTATGCATCTAGAAAAAAGCACATGTAAACTGAAAGCTACAAAACACTGAGTTTTTAAAAACTCTAAGAAAACCTGGGGCGCCTGGGTGGCTCAGTTGGTTAAGCAACTGCCTTCGGCTCAGGTCATGATCCTGGAGTCCCAGGATCGAGTCCCGCATCGGGCTCCCTGCTCACAATGGGGTCTGCTTCTCTCTCTGACCCTCCTCTCTCTCATACTCTCTCTGTCTCTCTCAATAAAATAAAATAAAATAAAATAAAAAATCTTTAAAAAAAAAAAAAACTCTAAGAAAACCTAAGTAAATAGACATTCTAAGTTTGTAGCAAGGAAGACTTGATAAAATTTTTTTTTAGGTTTTTATTAAATTCCAGTTAGTTAACATTCATTAACATACATTGTAATATTAGTTTCATATATACAATTTGGCAATTCAACACTTCCATTGAACCCCCAGTGTTTTTGTTTCTTAAATTTCACATATAAGTGAAATCATATGGCATTTGTCTTTCTCTGACTTATTTTGCTTAGCATTATACTCTCTAGCTCCAGTGATGTCATTGCAAATGACAAGGTTTCATTCTTTTTTATGTATGAGTAATATTCCATTATATATACGTATATTCTTCTTTATCCATTCATCAGTCAGTGGACACTTGGGCTGTTTCCATAATTTGGCTATTGTAGATAAATGCTGCTATAAATAAGGGGGTGCATGTATCCCTTTGAATTAGTATTTTTGTATTCTTTTGGCAAATATAAATATTTTGGTGTTCACATGCTGGGTCTTAGGGTAGTTCTGTTTTTCACTTTTTGAGGAGCTTCCATACTGTTTTCTAGAGTGGCTGCACCAGTTTGCATTCCCACCAACAGTGCAAGTGTTCCACTTGCTCTACAGTCTCAACACCTGTTCTTTTTGTGTTGTTGATTTTAGACATTCTGACAGGTTTGAGGTGAAATCTCATTGTAGTTTTGATTTGTATTTCCCTGATGATGAGTGATCTTTTCATGTGTCTGTTGGCTATCTGTATGCCTTCTTTGGAAAAATGTCTGTTCATGTCTTCTGCCTATTTTTTAATTGGATTATTCATTTTTGGGTGTTGAGTTTTATATGTCCTTTATATATTTTGGATACTAAAACTTTATCAGATGTCATTTGCAAATATCTTCTGCCATTCCATAGGTTGCCTCTTAGTTTGTTTTTCTCACTGTGAAGAGCTTTTTATTTTGGTGTAGGCCCAATAGTTTATATTTGCTTTTGTTTCCCTTGCCTCAGGAGACATATCTAGAAAGAAGTTGCTATAGCCGATGTAAAAGAGTTTGCTGCCTCTGTTCTAATCTAGGATTTTAATGGTTTCCTAGCTCACATTTAAGTCTTTCATCCATTTTGAATTTATTTTTGGGTGTGGTGTAAGAAAGTGGTCTAGTTTCATTCTTTTGCACGTTGTTGTCCAGTTTTCCCAACATTTGTTGAAGAGACTGTCTTTTTGTTCCATTGGATATTCTTTCCTGCTTTGTCAAAGATTAATTGACCACAGAGTTGTGGGTTCATTTCTGGGTTTTCTATTCTGTTCTCTTGATCTATGTTTCTATTTTAGTACCAGTACCATATTGTCTTGATAACTACAGTTTTATAATATAGCTTGGAGCCCGGAATCATGATGTTTCCAGCTTTGCTTTTCTTTTTCTTTTTTTTAAAGATTTTATTTATTGATTTGACAGAGACTGAGATAGCGAGAGCAGGAACACAAGCCCCGGGAGTGGGAGAGGGAGAGCAGGCTTCCCGCCGAGGAGGGAACCCAATGTGGGACTCCATCCCAGGACCCTGGGATCATGACCTGAGCCGAAGGCAGACGCTTAACGACTGAGCCACCCAGACGCCCTGCTTTTGTTTTTCAAGATTGCTTTGGCTAGGGCGCCTGGGTGGCTCAGTTGGTTGAACGACTGCCTTCGGCTCAGGTCATGATCCTGGAGTCCCTGGATCGAGTCCCACATCGGGCTCCCTGCTCGGCGAGGAGCCTGCTTCTCCCTCTAACCCTCCCCCATCTCATGTACTCTCTCTCTCTCTCATTCTCTCTCTCTCAAATAAATAAATAAATCTTAAAAAAAAAAAAGATTGCTTTGGCTATTCAGGGTCTTCTCTGGTTCTGTACAAATTGATTCTAGCTCTGTGAAAAATGCTGTGGTATTTTGATAGAGATTGTATTAAAAGTTAGATTAGTTTGGGCAGTATAGACATTTTAACAATATTTTTTCCTCTGATCCATGAGCATGGAATGTTTTTCCATTTCTTTGAGTCTCCTTCAATTTCTTTAATCAGTGTTTTATAGTTTTCAGAGTACAGGTCTTCCACCTCTTTGGGTTTATTCCTAGGTATCTTATGGTTTTGGTGCAACTGTAAATGGAATTGATTCCTTGACTTCTCTTTCTGCTACTTCATTATTGCCATATAGAAATGTAACCAATTTTTATACATTAATTTTGTATCTGTGACTTTACTGAATGCATGTATCAGTTCTAGCAATTTTTTGGTGAAGTCTTTTGGGTTTTCTATATAGAGTATCAAGTCATCTGCAAAGAGTGAAAGTTTTACTTCTTCCTTGAAGATTTGGATGCCTTTTATTTTGTTGTTGTCGTCGTCGTTGTTGTTGTTGTTGTCTGATTGTTGTGGCTAGGACAACCATTACTATGTTACATAATAGTGGTCAGAATGAATATTCCTGTCTTGTTCCTGACTATGGAAGAAAACCTCTCAGTTTTTCCCCATTTAGAATGATATTAGCTGTGCATTATTCATATATGGCCTTCATGATGTTGGAAGTATGTTCCCTCTAGCCCTACTTTGTTGAGGGTTTTTAGCAAGAATGGATACTGTACTGCGTCAAATGCTTTTTCCGCATCTATTGATAGAATCATATGGGTCTTATCCTTTCCTTTATTAATGTGGTATATCATGTTGATTGATTTGTGAATACTGAACAACCCTTGCAATGCAGGAATAAATCCTATTTGATCCTGGTAAATAATTTTTTAATGTACTGTTAGATTCAATTTGTTTGCATTTTATTGACAAATTTTGCATCCATATTGGCTTGTAGTTCTCTTTTTTAGAAGAGTCTTTTTCTGGTTTTGGTATCAGGGTAATCCTGGCCTCAGAATGAGTTTGGAAGTTTTCTTTCTTTTTTTATTTTTTTGGAATAGTTTGAGAGGAGTAGGTATTAACTCTTCTTTAAATGTCTGTTAGAATTTGCCTGTGAAGCCATTTGGTGTGGACTTTTGTTTGTAGTGAGATTTTTTTTATTACTGATTCAATTTCCTTGCTAGGTATCATTTATTCAAGTTTTCTGTTTCTCCCTATTTCAGTTTTGGTAGTTTGTATGTTTCCAGGAATTTATCCATTTTTTCTTGATCGTCCAATTTGTTGGCATATTCTTTTAAAATTGTTTGTATTTCTGTAGTGTTTGTTACTCTCTTCTCTTGTTTGTGATTTTATTTATTTGGGTCCTTTCTCTTTTCTTTTTTTTAATAATTTTTTAAAGATTTTATTTATTTATTTGACAGAGAGAGACATAGTGAGAGAGAGAGCACAAGCAGGGGGAGTGGGAGAGGGAGAAGCAGGCTTCCTGCTGAGCAGGGAGCCCGATGCGGGGCTCGATCCCAGGGCCCTGGGATCATGACCTGAGCCGAAGGCAGACGCTTAATGACTGAGCCACCCAGGAGCCCCAAGGGTCCTTTCTCTTTTCTTTGTGATAAGTCTGACTAGAGGTTTATCAATTTTATTAATTTTTTCAAAGAACTAACTCCTGGTTTCATTGATCTGTTCTGTTGAATATTTTAGTTTCTATATCATCTATATCTGCTCTAATATTTATTATTCCCTTCCTCCTGCTGGCTTTAAGCTTTGTTCTTAGTTCCTTTTCTAGCTCCTTTAGGTGTTAGGTTAGGTTGTGTATGTGAGACATTTTTTACTTCTTGAGGTAAGCCTGTGTTGCTATATACTTCCCTCTTAGCTTTTGCTGCATCCCAAATGTCTTGGAGGGCTGTATTTTCATTTTCATTTGTGTATATATACATATATATATGCACATACACACATATATATATTACTTCTTTGGTTTCCTGCTTTACCCATTCATGTTGTTTAACCTCCATGTATTTGTGGTCTTTCCAAATTTTTTTCTTATGGTTGACTTCAAATTTCATAGCATTGTGGTCAGAAGAAATGCATGGTATGGTTTCAATAGTTTTTATTTGCTGAGGCCTGATTTGTGACCTAATATGTGATCTGTTCTGGAAAATGTCCCATATGCACTTGCAAAGAAATGTGTATACTGCTGTTTTATGATGGAATGTTCTAAACATATCTGTTAAGTCCACCTTGTCCAGTGTGTCATTCAAAGCCATTGTTTCCTTGTTGATTTTCTGTTTAGATGATCTGTCCATTTTTGTAAGTGGGGTGTTAAAGTACCTTGCTATTATTGTATTTTTATCAATTCATTCTTCTATGTTTGTTATTGTTTTGTATATTTGAGTGTTCCCATGTAGGATGCTTTTTAATATTTAAAAGTATCAGATCTTCTTGTTGGATTGTCCCCTTTATTATGATATCATGCTTTTCTTCATCTCTTGTTACAGTCTTTGTTTTAAAGTTTAGTTTGTCTAAGTATTGCTAGCCTGGCGTTCTTTTGACATCCGTCTGTGTGATAAATGTTTTTCCACCCCCTCACTTTCAATTTACAGGTGACTTTAGGTAAAAAATGAGTTTCTTATAGGCAGCATATAGATTTTTTAAAATCTATTCTGACATCCTATGTCTTGATTTACAACATTTAGTCCATTTATATTCAAAGTAATTACTGATAATTATGTATTTATTGACATTTTATTACTTGCTTTGTGGTTGTTTCTGGAGATTTTCTCTGTTCCTTTCTTATCTCTGTCACTTTTCATCTTTCCTTTCCAATCAAAGAATCCTTGAATATTTCTTGCAGAGCTGGTTTAGTGGTCACGAACTCCTTGAATTTTTGTTTGTCTGGAAAACTCTTTATCTCTCCTTCTATTCTGAATAACAGCCTTGCTGGACAGGGTATTCTTGGTTGCAGACTTTTGCCAATCAGCACTTTGAATATATCATGCCACTTTCTTCTGGCTTGCCAAGCTTCTGTTGAGAAATCTCTAGCTAGTCTTATGGGTCTTCCCTTGTATAAGGACTTATTTTGCCTTGCTGCTTTTAAGATTTTTTCTTCATCACTTTATGCAAATTTAATGACAATATGTCTTGGTGTTGACTGGCTTTTGTTGATTTTGATGGGAGTTCTTTGTGCTTCCTGGATCTCAGATGTCTATTTCCTTTCCCAGATTAGGGAGGTTTTCTGCTATTATTTCTTTTTTTTTTTTTTAAAGATTTCATTTATTTATTTGACAGAGAGAGACACAACAAGAGAGGGAACACAAGTAGGGAGAGTGGGAGAGGGAAAAGCAGACTTCCCACAGAGCAGGGAACCCCTTGTGGGACTCGATCCCAGGACCCTGGGATCACAAACTGAGCCGAAGGCAGATGCTTAATGACTGAGCCACCCAGGTGTCCCTCTGCTATTATTTCTTGAAATAAATTTTCTTCCCCCTTTTCCTTCTTTTCTTTATGTTATTAAATTTGATGGAATCACTGAGTTCCCTAAGTCTATTGTCATGTTCCATAATTCTTTCTCTCTTTTGTTCAGCTTCATTATTTTCCAATATTTTATCTTCTAGGTCACTAATTCATTCCTCTACTTCTACCAGCCTGCTGTTCACTGCATCAAGCCTGTTTCTTATCCCATTTATTTGATTCTTCATTTCTGATTTATTCTTTTTTAACTGTTTAATCTTTAAGAGGTCCTGATAATTTCTCTTCTTTTCTCAAGCCCAGTGGGTAGCCTTTTAATTGTTGCTCTCAATTCACCATCAGGCATGCTACTTATATCTGTTTCACTTAGTCTCTGGCCATGACCTTATCTTGTTCTTTCATTTGGGATGAATTCCTCTGTCTTGAGATTTGGCCAAGTCTCTGCCTTCTTCTGTGTGTTAGAAAAGCCAGTTATGTTTCCTGCTTCTGAGAGTAATGGCTTTATGAAGAAGAGATCATATAGTGGCCAGGGTCTTGTGTTTCAGGGAGTGTCTCCAGAGTGTGCTGCATGCACTCTGCTGCTGTCTTTTGGCTGCTCTATCTTTTAGGCCAATAATCTGGAGAAGCTCTTCTTGTCTGCAGTGGGCAGTGTTTGGTCCTTGGCCAGAATGCCACACATTTTAGCTAGGTGTACTTCGATCTGCTAGTGAAATGAGACCAAAAGGAAGAAAGTTTCTGAATAACAGGCAGTTTCTAGGGAAAACAAAATATACTCTATCCCAGTATATTAAAATGAGTATCTATTAATACCTAATATGTCAGTTATACTGAGTACTTTTGTATTCTTAAGGAATTTCACAAGGATTATTAAACTCTTGCAATTATAGAATTTCCCAAATATGTGCAACCTCACTTAAGATCAAAATAGTAATGGTGGATGTAATTGAAATGAGGTATATCAATCTGCAATTGAGTAAAAATTTATATGAACATTTATCTTTGTCCAATAATAACAATAAAATAATATATTTATTAATCTACAATGTGCTAGGCACAGTCCTAATCATTTAAATGTATTATCTCATCTCACCTTCAAAACCATCCCATGTGAAGGATTCTGTTATCACCATTTCCAGAAGATAAAACTCTGGCCAATGGGACAATTAGCTAAGGTTACCAAGAGGGATTTGAACTCACATAGTGTGACTCCAGATTGATGCTCCTAATCATTAAAAAATGTCACAAACACATAGAATATACAAAAATAAAAATGGTAAATGAAAAAAAAATGAAATAACTGACAAGAGCCATAAATAAATTAAAGCCTTGACTTCTGTCTAAGGGCTTCACTCTTATGATAAAAAGCAGTGCTGGTGGTTAATATCAGAATGCTACCATAGAAAAAGCAGTATATTTGTAATATACTAGAGAACTTTCTTTTATTGGTCTCTAATAAAGTGCCTATAGTTTATTTGATAGGCTTCATTCAATCTTCTCAATAAACTTTTTTTCTTGAGAAGCGCCTGAATAGCGGTGACAAGAAATTTAAATTTGTGTTCAAAATTCTGTTACTTTAATTTGAGAGACCAGATAAACAAAACCCTAATAAAATAGACTTCAAATTTTGTCTTGACGAAGATGCATGTGATTTCAGTCTTCAAGAATTAAAATGGAAATTGATGTCCACATCCTTCTTTATTTTAATTGGAAATATCAAAAGTAAAAGGACCTAGCATTAATTGGATGTCTAATGTGAGTCAGGTGCTCTCACCAGTATTTTTTTAAGACTGAAACTCAGCAAGAGGAAGAGTCAGAGAAAAACTGAAAAAAAGAGTAACTGCAGAAAGTATAGTTTTCTGATTCTTTAAAAAGATGGTCTTATAATGGATTACTACAAATTATCCCATATTCAAATAAGAACCACAAAATTAAATTAAATTTATTTTTGGATTATCATTCTTCATTATTAGTGTGGAAAACTGAAATTTGATGGCTATTTTGAAGCATTAAGCTTTTCTTCAAATTAGTACACTAACCCAGAAAACTTTTTTGAGGAGGCACTTTCCTTTGTGCCAATGTGAGCAGTGCTCTTCTCATGAGTGACACCCCCAATAGCAGGTCCTTTAATTGTAACATTAACCAGCAGCCTCACCAAAGATCACAGTGCTACCCTTTCCAGTGAAAGTGGATACCACTTCCCACACTTGGCAGACTGATCTCACTGACAGGAGTCAGCAATTTCAGCTTCATTAAAGTAATAGTCATTGCCATGGTTCACACAAAAATAGAACCTCAAATTGCAGTCATTATATGAGATAATGAACCTCAATTCCATATAAAGTAAACTCTAAATTTTGCCTGAATGTTAGCAATAAGTATACATCAACATCACATCAATTTCTTCATTAGCATCTTGACATGATTCATCTTTAGATAAATTCTCAGCCAACTATATCATTTTAACAACATAACAAAACATTTATGTATTGGCTAGGTGAAAATCATTTATTTACTTTTATTTTTTTCTTCATTCTCCCACCGGCTGTAAAGCTTTCTTCAGAAAACTTAGATTTTAATTAGTCTAGACTCAAAGATGTATTCCTCGTTTTTAGGTCACTAAATAATTGCATTCTTTTCCTACATGACAGAATGAGGAAAGGAAGTGCTAACTTGTATTGCACTAAAGCGCCATAATATTCTCAGATCATATTGTAAGAATCTTCTCTTTTATGCTGTTAGTCATCAAAATATTAACTTTGAAAGTCCATCATGCACAGTACATGTTTATATGTTTGTTCCAAAGACACCCTCAACACTATATCAGGCCATAAGGTAATCAAATCAAACCTGAGCTGGACTTGATTTAATTAGTTTTGTCTATCGGAAATCACAGTCAGGATTAAAAGGAGTTTCCTAATTCCTCCAGGCTTCATTAGTTGGCCTATTCACACCAAGTTTTTTCTGCATCAAGTTATTAACAAAACCCAGTGTAACTAGTAAGAGTTTGTTTCTCCAGGCTACCCAAGTGACATTTTACAGAACAGGTAATGACTCTCAGCAAGAAGAAATGTTCTATAATTTTGATCTTTGGCACAGCAGTGGAAAAGAGCAAAGACAGTGTTTGTTTCCTGAGAGACTACTCCTGTTGCATTTTTCATTTCAATCCCTTTTGGAACCCTACAAAATAATGATTTTAGAGATCTATTTAGCAAGGGACAGATTTTAAGCATACTTTAACCACCATTGTATATTGTTTGATCCAAATAAAGTAAGAAATTATGACCCCATACCTGATATTACTTACTCCACTGAAATAGTCACTTTTAATAGTTCTTAGTGTTTCCTTCCAGAGATTTTCTAGAACTATAAGACTATACATGATTTAAATTTATGCACATTTACCTGTGTTTGCTTCAATTTATGTAAAGTTATCTAAATAACCTTCTGAGAATTGTTACTCTATATTGTTCAAAAAATTAATTACAGATAGATGTGGATATAAATGTAAAAGATATGAAAACAAAGCTTCTGAAATAAAGCAGGGTAATGTATAAAGATTTTCCAGAGAAACAAAACCAATAGGAAATTGGCAAATGTGGGCACCCATCTCCTAGTCATGTTGACTCATAAAGTTAACAATCACAGGTAATACCTTTAAAAATGTAATTTGAAGAACTATTTCTTAACAGAAACTTAAGAGGTTTGATCATAAAAATTGTTAAAATGCCACATTAAAATTAAAGTTAATAAATTATGTTACTAGGTACCATTTTGGAAATATATTCATACAGTGAAATGTGATACAGCAATCAAAAGAAATTATTTACTGTTACAAAAAACAACATAATAAAATCTCACAAATATAAAGTTGAATGAAAGAAATCAGAGGCAAAAAGAGCAAGTTCTATAATTCCATTCATGTTAACTTCAACCACTAACAAATAGATCTAGAAGTCAGGATAGTAGGTACCATTTGAGAGAATGGGGTTAGAGACCTAAGCGTTGTTTAAATGCTTACATTCACTTTGAGACCATTTGTCACATATAAACTTGCATTTGTGCAGTGCTCTTTATGTGTGATAGGCATGGATGAAGAATAAACCAGATAATAATTTTCTTTTATTTCTGGGCATCAATTAAATTGCCAGTCTAAATTAAAAGAACAAAAAATAAAATTTCACTGTATTTTCTAGAGTCATTAAAGTAATTTTGAGAAACTGAAGAAAAAGAGAAGTACACAAATACAAAAGGGAAATAAAGTCAATATGCTGAAAGAAGCATTACACACTCAATTATAACATAAAAAGTTAACAAATTAGGATTGACATATCTATTATATTTAATAGTGCTAATTATCATATAGAGCTCATTCTCATACCTGACAGATTTGTTTTTTCAAACTCATAATATTTAAGATAAAAACAAGGTAAATATAAACTGACATGAAAAATTAAAGTAGAAAAATAAGCAATTGTATTAAATAAATGCAAAGAGATGACAATGTATTGAAGATTACGACTGAGACAACTATAGAAGAGAGAGCCCAGAAATATATTCACATAAGTATAGTCAACTGCTTTTTGACTAAGGGACAAAGGCAATACAATGGAGCCAAGATGGTCTTTTTAAGAAATGTTGTGTAACAACTAGACACCTAAATACAAAAAAAAAAAAAAAATCAAACACAGACTTCACTCCTTTCACAAATTTAACCCAAGATGGATCAGAGGCCTAAATGTAAAATATAAAAGTATAAAACTCCTAGAAGATAATGTAGGAAAAAACCAAGATGACTTTCAGTTTGCTAATTACTTTTTAGATACACACCAAAAGCATGACAGTGAAAGGGTGACTTAATAAGCTGGGATCCATTAAAATTAAAAACTGCTCTACAAAAGGCAATGAATGGGTGAAATTTTTTCCATAGACTGGGTGAAAATATTTTAAGAAGACATAGATAAAGGACCATTATCCCTAATATACCAAAATCTTAAAACTCAACAGTAAGAAAACAAAGAGGCTAATTAAAAAATGGGCCAAAGACCTGAATAGACACCTCACTGATGAAGATATACAGATGGCAAATAAGCACATGAGAAGATGCTCCACATCATATGTCATCAGGATAATGCAATTTAAAACCTCAGTGATATACCACTACATGCTTATTAGAATGGCCAAAATTGAGAACACTAACAGCACCCAATGAAGGAGAAGTTGGGAACAACAGGAACTTTCATTCATTGCTGGTATGTAAAATGGTACAGTCACTTTGGAAGATAATTGAGCAGTTTCTTACAAAATTAAACATATTCTTACTATATGATCCAGCAATTGTGCTCCTTGGTATTTACCAAAAGGAGCAGCAGCTATATTTATAATTGTCAAAACCTGGAAGCAACCAAGATGTCCTTTATTAGGTGAATGGATAAACAAACTGTGGTACATCTGGACAATGGAATATTACTCAGTGCTAAAAAGAAATGAGCTATCAAGCCATGAAAAGACATGGAGGAACTTAAATGCGTATGACTAAGTGTAAAGGGCCAATCTGAAAAGACTACATATTATATGATTTTAACTATATGACATCTGGAAAAGACAAAACTATGGAGACTGAAAAGATAAGGGGAGAATAAGGGAGTCATCGTTTAGTGGGTATAGAGTTTCAGTTCTACAAGACAAAAATAATCATAGGGATGGATAGTGGTGAAGGCCAGACAACAACGTGAATATATTTTTTTAAAAGATTCATTTATTTATTTTAGAAAGAGAGAGCAGGGTGGAGGGGCAGAAGGAGAGGGAGACAATCTCAAGCAGACTCCCTGCTGAGTGTGGAGCCTGACTCTGGGCTCAATCCCAAGACCCACAAAATCATGACCTGAGCTGAGACCAAGAGTCAGATGCTTAGTCAACTGAGACACCCAGGCACCCCACAATGTGAATGTATTTAATACCACTGAGCTTTACCTTCAAAAATGGTTAAGATGGTACATTTTATGTTTTGTGTATTTTACCACAATAAAAAAAAAATTGGTTGCAAATCTCAAGCTCCTATCTTCAGATTGATATTTTACCAAGGCCACAAGCATGAATACTGCTAAATGAATTAAGGATCAAGATCCACCCAAAACTATTTATCTCAACAGAGTTCTGGAGATGGATGGTGGTGAAAATAAATCCACAGCACTTTTATAATTTATAAAAATTTCATATTTATAATGAAAACATTATTAATATTGAAAATATATAAATAATTCTGAGAAGAAATAAGGACAGGCAATAGCTAAATAGACAAAAGGCAGGAGAAGGCAATGCACAGGAAAAGAGATCTAAATCACACAAGAAGTATGAAATATTTCTCAGGAAACAAAATTAAGATTTACACTCAGAGTATAGAAAAGTAAGTCTTATACACAAAATTTGTGTGTTTGGGGGGTTGGTTAAGGAAATGGAAACTCATACACAGCTGAAGAATGTCACATAGATTTTATATAAAGGGTTTTTACTTGTCTGTTTACTAGACATTCTGATAGTTCCAGTGTGAAGGCCAACAAGCTTAGACCCAGGAAGGGCTGATATTTTAATTCAAAAGCAGTCAGGCAGGAGAAGTTCTTTTTCACTTTAGGGAGGTCAGCCATTTTGGCTAATTGGTTAAGGCACACCCACATTAGGGAGGGCAATATGCTTTACTCAGTCTACCTTAAAACACCCTCACAGGAGCACCCAGAATGTTTGGCCAAATATCTTGGTACCTCAAGTCCCAGTAGTTGACACAAAATTAACCATCATGAGTTAGTAAAAATAATGTGGAAATAAGGTGGAAATTTAACTCCTTTTCATGACCTGTGACAATTTAACTGTCATAAGAAATTTTCTGTTTCTTGTAGATTTGAATGAACTCCACGAGGAGCTGAACATATAATTAAGGGTGGTATAGACCTAAAATCAATTTAAATTCAAACATTTTTACTGGACTGTTTAAGCCAAGGAACATGTTTTGGCAGATTGCCTCAAGGTTACTAGTTACATTAATTAATAATGAGAATTAATTAACCTATTATTATTATTTCCTTTCAATTTCTCCTTATCTGAAGTTACTGTTATGTATTTTGATGTTAGGTTATGTGATACATTCAAATTCATTACAATATTTTTATTACACAATTTATCCTTTATCAGAATAAAGCCTTGGCCTACTTTTTGTTGTATAAATATGAAGTTGTCTTCATAGACTTTATTTGTTAAAGCAGTTTTTAGGTTCACAGCAAAATTAAGTCGAAGGTACGGATATTTCCTATATACACCTGGCCTACCCCACTCTCCCAAAAATCCTCCCCATTATCAACATCACCAAGTAGAGTGGAAAATTTCTTACAATCAATTAACCTACATTAATGTATTATTATCACCATGAAAGTCCAGTTTACATCATGCTGTATATTCTGTGGATTTGGACAAATGTGTAATGATAAGTATCCACCACTGCAGTATCTTACAGAGTAGATTCACTGCCCTAAAAATCCTCTATTCTGCACTTACTCGTCCCTCCTTCCCCCTCAATTCCTGGCAACCATCATTATACTTCCTTTCTTTATGATTTTACAAGCCTAGTACCTCACATAAGTAGAATCATATCAGTAATTGTCTTTTTGTGACTGGCTTATTTCACTGGGAATGATGTCCTTGAGTTTCATCTATTTTGTGGGATAGTACAGAATTTCCTTCCTTTTTAAGGATAAATAATATTCCATTGTATGAGTATACCACATTTTACTTACCCATTCATCTGCCAGTAAATATTTGGGTTATATCCACATTTTGGCTGTTATAAATAATGCTGCCATGAACATGGGTGTAAAATACCTTTTCAAACTTTCTTTTCAATTCTTTTGGTCCCAGAAGTGGAATTGATGGATGATATGGCAAGTCTATTTTTTTTTTTTATTTTTGGGGAAACTGTTATACCGTTTTCCAATATTTTACCATTTTACCTTTCCACAAACAGTGTAGAAGGGCTCCAGTTTCCCCAGATCCTTGTCAACACTTGATTTCTGCTTTTGATAATAGCTATCGTAATTGATAGCTACACCATCTTACCTTTCCACAAACAGTGCAGAAGGGTTCCAGTTTCTGCGCATCCTTGTCAACACTTGTTGTTTTCCGGCTTTTGATAATAGCCATTCTAATTGACTGTGAGGAGATATCTCATTGCAGTTTTGATTTGCATTTTTTAAAAATTGTGACGTTGGACATCTTTTCATTTGCTTATTACCATACATATACCTTCTTTGGAGAAATATCTTTTCAAGTCCTTTGCTCATTTTTGAATCAGGTTGTTTGCTTTGTTGTTGAATTTTAGCTGTTCTATATGCTTGGGATATTAATATCTTTTCAGATATATGATTTGCAAATATTTTCTCTCATTCCATGGGTTGCCTACTCTATTGATAGGGTCTTTGGGTGCACAATTTTTATTTTAATTTTCATGAAGTCCAATTTTTCTTTTTCTTTTTTTTGTGAACTGAGCTTTTGGTGTCATATCCAAGAAAACATTGCCAAATCCAAGATTTTGTCCTATGCTTTCTTCTAGGATTTAAATTTCTTTTGAAATACCTCTTGGATGAATTCCTTAATTTCTAATACGAAGTATTTTCATAACTACAAAATTTAAGTAAAATTTTAATTTTTTTAGGTACTTTAATGTGATGTAGCTGTTTAAAATCTCAACAGTAATAAGTCATGCTGGTTGAAGCTAAAGTAGTGCTTGTCAAGTTTCTCCACTGTAAAGTTACTTTTTACACCCCATTTCCTTACAGTACATGTTTGAAAGAAGTCACTATATGCAGTGCACATTTCCAAAGTGAGGTGTCATCCTCTACCTCATGAAAGGAAGATTATTCTTTCAAAATATACCCCATGTTTTTTTTTAAATCGGGTATATTATGCTTTTAAAAGAAGTGTCTATTTCTTACAGTTCACCAGGGGAGGGAGCATGCCACATCATGCAAAACCACTTGGGGAAGTATGAGGGCCAGTCAGGAGGCACAAAGGATGAAGGGGAAAGCATGAACAGAACTTTTATTTTGGTTTTCATGGAACAGTGGAACTCTAGAAGAATTGACTCGCATATGAGAGGTGTGCTCTTAGGCAGGTTGTTTACTGTCTTTTGGAATTAGCTAGCCTTGGGAAAGGCAGTGTCTCCAGGGTCAGCAAGGTCTCACGTTGTCAATACATCATAAAGTACAGAAAATAGAAAACATGATTATTTAAGTATCTACATAAATTATTTTTAATTCTTCCTCATAGAGTGTTTGTCTCTTTTATCCATTTATGTGTTATTTCTTTACTTATTCAATCATTTATTTATGTCACCATAGACCATTGTTCCTCAGAAGTATCTTAGAGACTGTCATGGGGAGAGTCTGGGGAGACATGACCACTAGATGTAGAGCAGTATCCTAGATAGAGTCCTAGAATATAAAAAGAACATTGGTTTGAAATTAAGAAAATCCAAATTAAGTATGGACTTTAGATGGTAATAATGTATCAATTTTGGTTCATTGATTGTGACATTATACTATACCAATGTTGGATGTTGATGGTGGATGCAACTGAATGTGAAGTATGAGGGAACTCTGTAGTCTTCAGAATTTGTCTGGAAATATAAAACTATTTAAAATAAAAGGTTTATTAAAAATTCAAGTGCATTTTCTTATAATAGTAAACATACAGAAGCCAAAATTAAGAACATGATGCTATTTACAGTTGCTCACCAAACTGAAATATTTATAGGTATAAATCTAACAAACATGTGTAGAGACTGTATGCTGAGATTAAAAACTTAGATAACAGAAATCAAAGAAGTCCTAAATAGAAAGAAACTGTGTACATGGGTTGGAATACTCAACTTAGTAAAAAAATGTCAGTTCTTTTCAAATTAATTTATAGGTTTGATATAATTCCTGTCAAAATCCCAGCAAGGTGTTACTGCATACATAGACAAATTTATCCTAAAATTTACATGGACCTTACATGGACCTATTGCATTCTTAAGACCTTGAACTTGCAGTCATAAAACAAACTGAAATAGATTAAAGGGGGAGAGTGTAATCACTGTACCTGATGTTAAGATATAATGCATAGCTATAGTAATCAAGACTATTGGACTGGCAGAAGGATAAATACATTGATTAGTGGGACAGAATAGAGAACACAGAAATAGGTTTATATAAATATGTACAACTGAGTTTTGACAAATTTGCAAAAAACAATTCAATGGAGAAAGAGTAGTTCAACAAATGTTGGAGCAATTGGATATCTATAGGCATAAAAACAAAAAAAATAGACAAACTACCTCAATCTAAACCTCATATTTTATTTTAACAATTAACTCAGAATGCATCACAAACCTAAATATAAGACATAAAGCTATAAAATTTTAGAAAAAAAAGAGATGATTGGAACTTAGAGCTTGGTGAAAAATTCTTAGACTTGACAATAAAAGCACATTCTATAAAAGGGAAATTTGTTAAACAGACTCCTTTAGGACTTGTATTCATGTGTAAATGACTCTCTCAAGTCAATGATATTTTTCTGAACAAAGCTGAAAACCACCTTTCTAGCTCTATTACTATCTACCTGATAAATGTTTCCCATTCATCACTCATAGGGGTAGATGCGTTTTGAAATTAAATCAGTAAAAGAAAAACCAGAGAATCTTCCAGCTCATTCTTCCCCACTGACTTCCTGAAAACAATTAAAGAGTTGTCATCTCTTTTTTTTTTAAGAATCAATGTTTTATATTTTTCTTTCTTTCTTTTTTTTTTTTTTTGCAGTGGCAAGTATTTCTTTTGAATTAACTCAGCTTATAATTATGACTGCTTACCAAAAACAGATATTAGAAATCCATTTCTTTGAAATATTAATGTATGATATATGCACAAAATATATCCATGCCTTTATGTGTATGTGTGTATTTTTATTTATTTGTGTGTGTATATATTTATTTATTTGAGAGACAGAGTGAGAGTGAAAGAGAGCATGAGCAGGGGGAGAGACAGAGGGAGAAGCAGGCTCCCGACTGAGCAGGGAGCCTGAAGTGGGGCTGGATCCCAAGACCTCAGGATCATGACCTGAGTAGAAGGCAGACGCTTAACCGACTGACCCACCCAGGAGCCCCTATATATTTTTTTCAATTGACTTTACTATGTCTGTCTTGCCTTGAGATGTTTTTCAATGTGATAAATGATGTCAATTGCTTTTTGAGTTACTTTTTGAGTTAAGATGTTTTTGAGACATTAAACTAATCAAAAGGGAAAAAAAAATATGCCAAGTTATTTCAAATAGAAGCTGTCTTGAGTACTCTCACCATGTCAAATGTTTGAATTTAACCTGAACAAAAGATTACATCTTTTGTTTAAAAAAATGAATTTTTGACTTGTTGATAAGTAGACTGCTTTGACATAATACTCTCAGACTGACTCCTCTCATCATTAAGGGCTATTGGCCCCTCATACCCATTTCACATTTCAAAATCTAAACTACTCAGCAGGCATCTCACGTTTAAGGGGCTCTCAAACCCCTACAAAATGAAGTTGGAGGTGGGGAGACATTATGGTTGAATCACTATGATGGTTGCCCCACTATTTCTGTCACATTAAGGCAAGCCCTGGAGGTCTTGCTATTAATAGAAGGAATGATTGAAATGCAGTCTCATGCTTTTTATGATGTAGGATTTTACTCCATGTTGTATTTTTCTTTAATCTTTTTCTGGCACATTAACTATGTTGCATACATAATCTCTTAACTGATTTCATTTGCTCAGGAATCATAAACATTTTATATGCTATGGAAAGAAATTTTGCCTTTGATGTAGGAATCCTAGAGCTTAAATTTAAAATATATGATTCATTACTAAACACTTTTGAACATGCTAAAACATATTTCAAACAAAATTACATCCCAAAATGAGAAATATATAACACTGAATATTTTTCACCTTACTATGATGGTTTCCTGTAGGAATAAGTCCAAATAAAAGAAAATTTAAATAAAACATTGATGTTTCATTCTCTGTTTCATATGCTTATATATGATATGTAAATGAAATAGTATGCTTATATCATGATGCAATTTGAAAATGTAATTGGGGAAACTATCATTTTTATGAACAGAAAAAAAATTGAATGCCTGAGTATCTTTTACTACATATAATGGTAACAGTTTACATGTGGATACAGCTTTGCAATTAAGGAAGAAATTTTACAAACTGTACTATAGTAGACTAGCATTAAACACAAGCAACACATGCACAAAATACTAGTCCTTCCAAGCAGAGAACATAAACATGGAATAGATAAGTTTTTCTCAATATATTTCTCTAGAATATAATCTGTTTATAGTCCCCAACTGTCTGTCAGGAGATTCACAACTGCTCTGGTAGTTTCAAAAGAAAAGGCAGAGGCAATCTGATGTTGAACATTTTTCGACTTGCTTGTATATTTTATTAATACTTTTACATAGAGATTTTGTCATGTTTGTCAGTGCTTTGTAGATCCATATTAGAATCTGAAGGATCAGGATTATACTGATTTTAATTTGGAAAGGTTGATGTTTTTTATTTATCAGGGATTTCTGCATTAAGTATTATTTATCTATAGTACTGAGTCAGTGTACTCTTAAATTCTGCACCTGAGGTCCCTGTCTACCTTGTATTAACTAGGTGCCATTCCTCTTGGGCAACCTGTTTTCATGTCAGTCATAGATCATTACTTACTTTTGTTACATTTACATTTTTATACTAAGGTATTGTTTATTGGGGCTCCTGGGTGGCTCAGTCGGTTGAGCATCTTCCTTCAGCTCAGGTCATGATCCCAGAGTCCTGGGATTGAGCCCCACATCGGGCTCCTTGCTTGGCGGGGAGCCTGCTTCTCCCTCTTTGCCCGCTGCTCCTCCTGCTTGTGCTTGTGCTCTCTCTCTCTCCCTCTCTGTCAAATAAATAAATAAATAAATAAATAAATAAATAAATAAATAAATAATCTATTAAAAAATAAATAAAATAAACTTGTTTATTGTATCACTAATTCACTAACATGGATTAGTGGCTAAAAAGGATTCATTAAAGCAAAAAATAGCAATTACTAGTGGAGAAGTAAAGGAAGATATAAGTATTAAAAACAGAATAACAATGTAACTATAAAAAACAATGTAATTGTAAAAAGAGAACATGACTCAAAGAATATGATTTAGAATATAAATGAGAAGTAAATATTTAAATGTGATGGCTGCACCAAGGCTCTGAAAAAGTAAATTTTGAAAAGGAAGCACAATTATAATTATCCAAAATTTTTTGTAATATCCCAAAATCCCTAATTCCCACACATTACCCTTTATAAATTTTGTCAAAAATGCAGAATTTGTATCATTTTTTTCTGAAAATTTTGGTTTTCTAGAACATGATCAGAAGTATGTTTTATAGTAAGAAGTGTCTTTTTTCCCCCTGAAGGCTCATAAGAGACTCAAACTAGAGAAGCATCAAGGAATAGGAGTCATAGTAAAAATTTATCCAAGTAACTCTATACTGAGAAGCTTAAAAACCAGTACCGAAGTGAATGTAAAAAATCTTATGATTGAGGCAAAAACAGAATAAATGTTGACCAACCTATTTATCATATAACACTGTGGAAATTACACATCAGTAGAAGAATGATTATACATACACAGTTGGATGAAATCATGTGAGAGTGTAAATCAGCTCTTGGCATATATGTGAGCATCATTTAGGGGAGAGTGCTTACTCAGTGCTTTTCACTGAATGAGAAAGGTTTTTTATTTATTGAACAACTTTTTTGTGAGCCATAGCAGAGACTGAAATCATATTTTAGAATCAGCATAAACATCTTTCATGAAACTACATTTCTAGGTACAGCAAGAAAGTGCCTTAATGTCAATCACCAGACTGGGCTATCCACAGACAATTGGTCATAAATAATGCTTTATGTTTGAAAGAAACAGTGAAGGCTACGACTCTGGCAAATCATTGGCATAACTGTCTAGCTCTCCATCCTGGTCATGTCATGCACAGAAATGGGATATCAGGTCAAGTACGCCTTACACAGTTAAGTATGTTCTTTCTCCAGGGGACAGATCTACACTTCATTTATCAAAATGAGGGACATGATTTTTTTTTAATTCTTCAGAAAGCCATATTATTTGTTATATCGCAAAACATGACCCTCTCACTTCAGTCCTGAAATGACTTTTCTTTCTTTCTCTATGTTGAGAAAAAACTATCGTTTATCTTAGGGAAAGAAACTATAGAGAATCTTGACAATTGAATAATTAAGTTTTACCCACTTGTTAAGTACTTTTTTTTTTTTAAAGATTTTATTTATTTATTTGAGAGAGAGCACATGAGAGGGGGGAGGGTCAGAGGGAGAAGCAGGCTCCCTGCCGAGCAGGGAGCCCAATGCGGGACTCGATCCAGGGACTCCAGGATCATGACCTGAGCCGAAGGCAGTCGCTTAACCAACTGAGCCACCCAGGCGCCTTTGTTAAGTACTTTTAAAACCATGTCTAAACTCAACAACAGACCATGTAGAATATTCCAGACATTAATGAAACCAAAGATGTGTTAGGGAATCCTTTCTTGCCTTAAATTTTAAACTTCCAACTTTTATTTATTACTTACTCATTTGTAATGAAAATGCCTCTGAAGTTCTGAAATTGTCAAAGACAAGTCTGAATTTCCAGGACTGTTTAATAAAGTATGCCACATTCTTTTCCTCTTCCTAAAAGCATAATTAGGAATTAGAAATAGCTACTTTTTTTTTTTTAGATTTTATTTATTTACTTATTTGAGAGAGAGAGCGAGAGAGCACAAACACGCTGAGCAGCAGAGGGAGAGGGAGAAGCAGGCTCCCTGTTGACCCTGGGATCATGACCTGAACAGACACTTAGCCGACTGAGCCTCCAAGGAACCCCTAGAAATGTCTACTTTAAATAAAGCTTAGTTAGAGAAACTAATGGCATGTTAAATCTTACTTATTGCTCAGGTGTTCTCTTGAGTTTGATATGGATGCATGAATCATAAATTACAAACAGTATAACTTCCTAATATGAGAGTGTTCCCTCACCACACACACACAAATTGCATATTTTTATGACTTTGTTTGATTTTTCTTAAATTTGTTGTCTCTTTTGTAGAACAAACATGATTAATGAATCCATGGTGGCCCAATGTTTGAGGAACATTACTCCAAAATTTTTTTTAAAGATTTTATTTATTTGACAGAGAGAGACACAGCGAGAAAGGGAACACAAGCAGGGGGAATGCGAGAGGGAGAAGCAGGCTTCCCACTGAGCAGGGAGCCTGATGCAGGGCTTGATCCCAGGGTCCTGGGCCGAAGGCAGACTCTTAATGACTGAGCCACCCAGGTGCCCCAACATTGCTCCAAATTTAATATAATTTTACTTTTACCAATACGACACTGATGTAATTGAAAATAATTGATTAAATGTTAATTAATTGATTAAATATTAATTAACAAAATGCATTTGGCTTTGAAATTTATAGTTCAAACAAAAGAATATGGTATTTTCTTTGTTTATTATTTTTTTCTCACCACATGACTAAACAGAGAAATAGCTAGAGACAGGTTCTTTACTCTCCCACAGATGGTCCTTAATTACTAAGAAAATAAATGATGAGTTTAGCTCATCTAGTGCAGCATAAGACCTAGTAAGTCAGAGTTATAAGTTTGGATTTTATTCTGAAGGGAGAAGGCTTGTAGGTTTGAAGCACAGAAAAGAGATTTTCTGAATTATGTATTTAGAAGATAGCTCTGTAGAGATAAGCAAAGGGAAAAGCTAGTATGAATCATGGAGTACTGGATTGGAGCTGGGACAACCATATGTTAAGACCAAGCACTCCAAATTTATACATTTAAATTCATTTGTGTCAGAGAAGTTTGATAAAGCATAAACTATGTCTTAGCAATTTAAAAATTAAATCATACTATAAATCTTATATTATTGATTTCTGTTCCAAAACCTCCTGCCAAACTTTTTACTAGAACTACGAGGCCCCAGTGGAACATTTGTTTTGAAAGATTTTGCAGACACTTTTTCCCCAGGTGGGATAATATAATACATATTTCATTTTTGATATGAAAGATGACTCTGTTAGCTATGTTACCATCTTGAATACTGATTTCCTTTCTAAACAGAGCACTCATGTTATCACTTCATTCAAGGCATTACAATCCTAAAAAATGATCTCTTTGTATTGAGGACCAGATGACTTTCAGTGACAATGATCTAGGGGAATGTTGGTCAAATCATTTACATTTCTAGAAAAGAGAATACTACTATTTTGGTTGACTAAACTGTATCATCCAAATTAGATAATTCCTATTGAACAGGAGAGAGAGCAATTTTGTTTAAAAGTGAAATGGTTCTGGGGCGCCTGGATGGCTCAGTCCTTAAAGCGTTTGCCTTCCGCTGGGGTTATGATCCTGGGGTCCTGGGATCAGCCCGGCATCGTATTGGGCTCCCTGCTCAGAGGGAAGCCTGCTTCTCCCTCTCCCATTCCCCTGCTTGTGTTCTCTCTCTCTGTCAAATAAATAAGTAAAATTAAAAAAAAAATGAAATAGTTCTATTTCAAGTTAGTCACTATTTAATGGTTTATAGCTACACTTTCTTACCTGAATATATTCATTGGCATATCTATTTTGTGTTCTTTCTATATACTTGTTTGCAGTTTGTTTTATCTTGCTTTACTACAATTTTACTAGGTTCTTGTTAAAACCCTTCTTACACCAGGCTAAACTTTAAAAATGAGTCAGATTGAACCTCTTGGAGAACATTAGTCTTTTGGCTCCTCTGTGATGTTGACAATATTACCAATATTTTGCATATGGATAAATACAACTAGGTAGGGGCACCTGGGTGGCTCAGTTGGTTAAGCGACTGCCTTCGGCTCAGGTCATGATCCTGGAGTCCCTGGATCGAGTCTCGCATCGGGCTCCCTGCTCAGCAGGGAGTCTGCTTCTCCCTCTCCCGCTCCCCCCTCTTGTGCTCTTTCTCTCTCTCACTCTCTCTCTCAAATAAATAAATAAAATCTTTAAAAAAAAATACAACTAGGTAGAAACACAATTATCCAAGGTTAATCAATTAATAAATATATGGCCTATATTCAAATTTAGGTCAGCCAGTTTCCTAGTCTCGTATGTTTTCTACTATATACCTGACTATAAAATTAATAAATCTTATATTTTACATTTGCACATACAGGTAATCATCTTCAAAAATGCACTACTTTGCTTCTAATTTACTTTAAATTGAATATAGTTTAGAAAGTTAAGAAGGAAGGGAAATGATTATTTAGGGAATGCCTGCTGTATGGCAGGCAAGAAACTGGAAATTTCACATATGTAAATCATTTCCAAATGGCAGCTTCCATCTAGTAATTTGAGGACAATCTTGATCTCCTTGGTAATTAAAATTACATAGTAAATTATGTGAATTTGAAGACAGTCCAGTCTATCTTAGCAATCCCAGAGTATATAATGTCTCATTTTAAATTAAAGACAATAAGTAGGTTTCACAAGAATAGTTTAATTTGATGCATAATAATTTATTTCAATGATCTTCTAATAATTTATAATTTCTACTATATAGAGCATCTTCACGTCATAACTAGACTCCTTAGTTTTTATCCCTATTATGAATATCATGGGCTTTTATATTACTACATGAAAGGTACTTTCTAAGTCCTGGGGATTCAAGAGTGAAGGAAGCAGACAATGGCCCTGATCTTTTATGGGCTTACTTTCTCATGGGATCAACACATAACAAATGGAGTTAGGTGATATTAAGTACTATAAAGAAAGGCCTTTGAGTAGACCTTTTTCCTCTCTTATCCAGCTTTCTTTGGAGTGGAAGTGAAAGTTTTGGATGCCTATTTCTCTACTTTTATTCATGCAGCTTCCATGGATTGAATGTTTACAATGATGAGCAGCAGTGAAGATCAGGAACTTATAAAAACCTTCATGAAGCTCATCACAGAGGATATGTGGTCTTCTTAATTACTACCCATCATTCAACCTGTCCTTTTAATTGTGGCTTTTTCCACACAAGCTGGAAGACCCTATTTTACTTATTTATACATAAACAGCAATTTCTGTCAAACCCATTTTTCATCTCTTAATGATGGACAGAAGAGCTAGAGTGAACAATGCTGAGGTAACATGTCTTTAACTTAAATTCTTTGATGAAACTGAGAGAAGAGAAATTACATGACTTAAGTGTTCACTTTTTAAGAGTGTGGGGACATGCTGTACATAATATTTATTTGCTCACATCTGTTTTAAAGACTCTTTCATGTTAATTTTATTTTGTTGATGTTCTAATGGGTCAAATTTTTTTTAAAAAACACAGTTTGATACTGATACAGATGGATCATGAACAGAATAAAAAGAACATGTAGATCTCTACATTACTAATTTAATTTATATTCTGTTTTACACAGACACAGACACAGACACAGACACACAAAATTCCATGATCAAATAGCCAACTAGATATGTTTGAATGAAACATTCGAACATACTGCCATTTTCCTGGAAACTGCTTCTCTGCATCCTTCTGAGAATGTTTAACCATTGTATTTATCGTAGTCAACTCTTTGGAGAATTAATAGTGTCTCCTAATTTGCTTTTGCAATCTTTACTAACATCCAGATGTTGTTAACAAAGTTATGAGTAAGGAGGAAAAAAAGCAAATTAATAACCAATATGAAATATATGTATTTGAGATGTCTTCTCTTAGACTCAAAAACAAACCTAGATGTAAATAAATTATACCTGATGATCTAAGCCTACCATTTCTCTGATTAGAAATGTTTTAACTTTTCTTCTAATAATTATTTCTCTAGTACAGTTGGAGGAAATCATCTTAATGGGTGTAGGATAGTCATTGATCATAGGCTTTTCTAGCAGTAATTTCTATTACACAAGGCAATTTGCTTTAATATAATTACACAATTCCTTTTCATTTACCTAAACAAATTTTAACCTTCTAGTTGCATAGTAGGGGATAATGTCCTCAGAACTATGGAAACAAGAGAATTCATCCAATGCCAACTAATCTGTGGTAGGAATCCAGATTATCCTACATCAACATAAACCTGTGGGTAGCTCCTTCCTTAGACTGGCAACACAGACATAGATCATATACCTAAAGCAAAATTCAAAACTATCAAGTGTCTAGAATAAACAAAAGAATATACCTTCTTTATCTTGGAATAGGCAAAGACTTCTTAAACAAGACCCAAAAGCATTAACAATAAAAGATTAATAATATGGCCTTATTAAAATAAAGAACTCAACAAGACAATAAGACTCCATTTAGAGAATGAGTGGAAAAGGCAGACTGGAGGAAAAGGTTTTAGTACATATTCAATAGAGGACTCATATTCAGGATATATAAGAACTCCTACAAATCAATCACAAAAGTACAGACAACCAATTATCAGGAAGTTAAAAATTAAAATGAGGGTGAAATGTCACTATAAAAATAGCAGAATGGCTAAAACAAAAACGAGAGATGATACCAAGTGTAATAAAGATGTGGAGCAATTGAAACTCTCATAAGGTGCTTGGCAGGAGTGTAAATTGGTCATCTACATTTTGGCATCTATAGTTTGGCAGTATCTACTAGAGCCAATCATATGTATCTGCTATGACTCAGCACCTCCACTTGTGGCAATGAGTGCTTATGTCCAACAAATGATACACAGAAGAAGTCACATATTAGCATAATTCATAATTGCCAAAAATTATAAATAATTTCTATGTCTATAAATACCAAAATGAATAAATATATTGGTGTATATTCATTGAGTGCATTCTACAAAACAAAAAATTAGAATTACTAATACAAGCAAGAACACAAATGAATTTCATATCACAGAAAATATTTATAGAATAATTTCACTTATTTGAAGTTTGAAATCAGGCATAACTAGTCTATACTGATAACAGTCTGCATAATGTTAGAAACTGACTCAGAGGTGTCATGAAGGTGCCTTCTTGGGACTGGTAATATTCCATATCTTGATCTGTGTGGTGGCTACTGGGTGTTTACATATGTAAGAATTTATAGAGATATAGAGTATGGATTTGTGTGTTTTACTGTATATGTTTTGTCTCATCATAAAAGAAAAGAAAAATCTCTAAAGGTCAGAAGTTCAATATTTAAAAGACGGACACATTTTTAATGACAATAAAATTTAGATATTTTCTTGTGTATGCCATATTGATACAGAATAAATTGTCTTGGATTTTTAGAAGCTAACCATGATCCAATGCATTAAATGAGTCTCCTTGTTTGCCTAAGAAAGTCACAGACTTCTTTAGAGAAAATGACTTTTAATTCATATGTCAACAATTCTCATAAATATGGAAAATTATTCTTATTTTTGTTCCAATGTAACATTTTATGCAGAGATAAATGTGCAGCACTTACTCAATACGTCCTTGCTGAATTGATTTTGAAATGAGAGCAGTGAGTATTTACTAATTTATTCAATATTTATTTTGTATCTACCTTGTGAAAAGCACTCGATTTGCTGTGTTGGTAGAAAAATCTGGGGCACCTGGGTGGCTCAGTCATTAAGCGTCTGCCTTTGGCTCAGGTCATGATCCAGGGTCCTGGGATCAAGCCCCACATCGGGCTCCCTGCTCGGCGGAGAGCCTGCTTCTTCCTCTCCCACTCCCCCTGCCTGTGTTCCCTCTCTTGCTGTGTCTCTCTCTCTCTGTCAAATAAATAAAATCTTTAAAAAAAAAAAAAAGAAAAATCTGCAGCACTATTTAGACTCCTGTCTCACATTTAGGTCTTTCAACCATTTTGAGTCTATTTTTGTGTATGGTGTAAGGAAATAATCCAGTTTCATTCTTCTGCATGTGGCTGTCCAGTTTTCCCAACATCATTTGTTGAAGAGACTGTCTTTTTTCCATTGGACATTCTTTCCTGTTTGTCAAAGATTAGTTGATCATAGAGTTGAGGGTCCATTTCTGGGCTCTTTTCTGTTCCATTGATCTATGTGTCTGCTTTTGTGCCATTACCATACTGTATTGTGGATTACAGCTTAGTAATAGAGCTTGACGTCTGGAATTGTGATTCCACCAGCTTTGCTTTTCTTATTCAACATGCCCCTGGCTATGCAGGGTCTTTTCTGGTTCCATACAAATTTTAGGATTATTTGTTTCAATTCTTTGAAAAAAGTGGATGCTATTTTGATTCGGATTGCATTAAATGTGTAGGTTGCTCTAGGTAGCATTGACATCTTCACAGTATTTATACTTCAAATCCATGAGCATGGAACGTTTTTCCATTTCTTTGTGTCTTCCTCAATTTCTTCAATGAGTATTTTAGAGTTTTGTGAGTACAGAGTTTTTGCCTCTTTGGTTAGATTTATTCCTAGGTATCTCATGGTTTTGGGTGCAATTGTAAATGGGATCAACTCCTTAATTTCTCTTTCTTTTGTCTTATTGTTGGTGTATAGGAATGCCACTGATTTCTGTGCATTGATTTTATATCCTGCTACTTTACTGAATTCCTTTATGAGTTCTAGCATAGACCACAAAGGAACACAGACAATATACAGCAACAGTCACCTTACCAGTAATACAATGGCACTAAATTCCTATCTTTCAATAGTTACCCTGAATGTAAATGGGCTCAATGCCCCAATCAAAAGACACAGGGTATCAGATTGGATAAAAAAACAAGACCCATCAATATGCAGTCTGCAAGAGACTTATTTTAGACCCAAAGACACCCCCAGATTGAAAGTGAGGGGGTGGAAAACCATTTACCATGCTAATGGACACCAAAAGAAAGCTGAGGTGGCAATCATTATATCAGACAAATTAGATTTTAAACCAAAGACTATAATAAGAGATGAGGAAGGACACTATATCCTACTTAAAGGGTCTATCCAACAAGGAGGTCTAACAACTGGAAATATCTATGCCCCTAACATGGGAGCAGCCAATTATATAAGGCAATTAATAACAAAATCAAAGAAACACATTGATAACAATACAATAATAGTGGGGGACTTTAATACCCCCCTCACTGAAATGGACAGATCATCTAAGCAAAAGATCAACAAAGAAATAAAGACTGTAAATGACACACTGGCCAATTGGACTTCACAGATATATTCAGAACATTCCATCCTAAAGCAACGGAATACACATTCTTCTCTAGTGCCCATGGAACATTGTCCAGAATAGATCACATCCTAGGTCACAAATCAGGTCTCAACTGGTACCAAAAGATTGGGATCATTCCCTGCATATTTTCATACCACAGTGCTTTGAAACTACAGCTCAATCACAAGAGGATAGTCAGAAAGAACTGAAATATATGGAGGCTAAAGAGCATCCTACTAAAGAATGAATGGGTCAACCAGGAAATTAAAGAAGAATTAAAAACTTTCATGGAAACAAATGAAAATGAAAACACAACTGTTCAAAAGCTTTGGGATGCAGCAAAGGCAGTCCTAAGAAGAAAGTATATAGCAATACAATCCTTTCTCAAGAAACAGAAAGATCTCAAATACACAACCTAACCCTACACCTAAAGGAGCTTGAGAGAGAACAACAAATAAAGCCTAAACCCAGCAGGAGAAGAGAAATAATAAAGATCAGAGCAGAAATCAATGAAATAGAAACCAAAAAGAACAGTAGAACAGATCAACGAAACTAAGAGCTGGTTCTTTGAAAGGATTAACAAGATTGATAAACCCTTGACCAGACTTATCAAAAGGAATAGAGAAATGACCCAAATAAATAAAATCATGAATGAAAGAGGAGAGATCACAGCCAACCGCAAAGAAATACAAACAATTACAAGAACATATTATGAGCATCTCTATGGCAGCAAATTAGATAATCTGGAAGAAATGGATGCATTCCTAGAGATGTATAAACTACCAAAACTGAACCAGGAAGAAATTGAAAACCTGAACAGACCTATAACCACTAATAAAATTGAAGCAGTCATCAAAAATATCCCAACAAACAAAAGCCCAGGGCCAGATGGCTTCCCAGGGGAATTCTACCAAACATTTCAAGAAGAATTAATACTATTCTCTGAAACTGTTCCAAAAAATAGAAATGGAAGGAAAAGTTCCAAACTCGTTTTATGAGGCCACCATTACTTTGATCCCAAAACCAGACAAACACCCCATCAAAGGAAAATTACAGACCAATATCCTTGATGAACATGGATGCAAAATACTAGCCAATAGGATCCAACAGTACATTAAAAGGATTATTCACCACGACCAAGTGGGATTTATCCCTGGGCTGCAAGGTTGGTTCAACATCTGCAAATCAATCAATGTGATACAATACATTAATAAAAGAAAGAACAAGAACCATATGATTCTCTCAGTAGATGCAGAAAAAGCTTTTGAAAAGTACAGCATCCTTTCCTGATCAAAACTCTTTAGAGTATAGGGATAGAGGGTACATACCTCCATATCATAAAAGCCATCTATGAAAAACCCACAGCGAATATCATTCTCATTGGGGAAAAACTGAGAGCTTTCCCCCTAAGGTCAGGAACGTGGCAGGGATGTCCACTATCACCACTGCTATTCAACATAGTATTAGAAGTCCTAGCCACAGCAATCAGACAACAAAAAGAAATAAAACGCATCCAAATCAGCAAAGAAGAAGTCAAACTCTCACTCTTTGCAGATGATATGATACTTTATGTGGAAAACCCAAAAGACGCCACCCCAAAACTGTTCATTCATTTTTGAAAGAAGTTATTTCCTTTGAGGAATGTAGTTCACCTGGGTGAACTCACAGAAAATATCCCAGAAAATAAACTCCAACTTCAGCTTGCTTCCTCCCTCCTTCACATTCTCCCTTTGGTCAAGTCAAGTCATATTCCATAGGGTAAAAACCTGCTAATGTCATCCACATGGCTCAGCCTCCCAGGATAAAAAGCAAGGTGAAGATGGGCAAAAAGCAGATCTCAGATGATGAATGAGGGGAGAGATTCAGCATACTGCCACTCTCCCATAATTCCATTTCCAGATTTTGAGCTAGTATTTTCTGGAGCAAGTTTAGATCTTTATCCAAATTATGACTTCTTATTTCAGCCTTCTGGTTTTTCTTTTGGTAAGACAATATCATGATTTATTATTCAAGAGAATGCCACCAAATTAATCTGGAAGCATATAATAAAATCTTAACAAGTACAGACATTAAAATGGTTAAGAGCTTAGATTTTGAATTCATACTTGTGTTCTAATCTGTGCCCGGTGTCCTTATATCTAAAGTTCCTTTACTAACTTTTACCTCATTAAAATGTGGTAGGGTTAAGTATGATAATGTATGTAAAGTTTTTGGCACAAGGCCTGGCACACACTAAATGACTGTTCATTGAAATAAGAAGCTTATGTTATAACAGATTAAGCATATATGGTTTACATCTCAGGTCAATATGAAACAAATGACCCTTGTAGTAACCTTGAGAAACATGAGGAAACCAGAGGGTACTGAAAAAAGAAGTTAATCAAAGACATCGGTCAAGCTAAACACAGCAAATGAGTGATTTAGAACATATATACTAGGAGCAGATGGGATTTTGAATCACTGAAATATTTTTCTAACCATGATTAATGAATATGGTAAATACAATATAAAATGGAAAATTGATTAGAGATAATTGGGAAGGCATCTTTAATAGTAGGACTCAGTCCAAAATATACAGGCATCAGAAATTGAGTAAGAACAGTATGAGGAATGACATTTTTTTTAAAAGATTTTTTTAATTTATTTATTTGAGACAGAGAGAATGAGAGAGAGAGAGGGGGGAGGGTCAGAGGGAGAAGCAGGCTCCCTGCCGAGCAGGGAGCCCGACGCGGGACTCGATCCAGGGACTCCAGGATCATGACCTGAGCCGAAGGCAGTCGCTTAACCAACTGAGCCACCCAGGCGCCCGAGGAATAACACTTTAAGGAATAATTTATTTGCCTCAAAATTGCACATGCATGGAAAATGATGGCTATTGCTTGATTCTGAATCTTCTTTCCAACAAAACAAAACAAAACACTCTTAAAATCACAACAACAAAGCCACATATAGCCACAATGTCAGGAAACAGAGAACAGTAAAATCTTCAAATTACCTATAAATAGAAACAAACAAAAATTCTGATAGAGATCCAGGATCCCACCCACTGCTGTAACACCCAGGATGCAGAAATCTGGGAAAATTTCAGAGAATGCTAGATCAAAATCTGCTGAAGGAAAATAATGCTACAAAGAACATCTTGGGTCAACTAACAAAAATAGAATATGGATGGTAGATTAGATTTTTTAAGAAGCACATTTTATTTTCAAAGCAAGCTGAACTGAATATCTACAGAAAGGTTTTGACATTTGAGAAAATGATAGCAATGGTAGCCTCTTGTGGTAGGAACTGGTGACTGGCTGTGGAAAGGGTCAGAGGGAAATTGACTTTTGTATCTTTAGAAATTTGTATCTTGATTGTGTGTGTGTGTGTGTGTGTCTGTGTTATCTAATAACAAATACTTTTACTTAAATAAAGTGGGAGTTCCTAAAATGCAGCATGCTCAATTGCAAACAGCATGGGTCCTGGAGTCAGACAGATCTCATCCCTACATCTTACTCACTGGTTGACCTCATTCACATTATTTAATTTCTTAAGTTTGTTACCTAGATCATGGGGATAATCTGTGTTGTTAGGAGTAAATGAGGGGGTTGATAGAGACTTATAAAGTTTGTTAGCTCCCCAAATATGTTGAAAGTGGTTGTCATTCATCCCTGGGCCTGTCACTATCTATACAAACTACTACAGTGACATCTACAGCATCATGGAACCTGAAGCCATAATAATTCTAGTCCATTGACATTGATCACTCCATAGTTACTCTGTTCAATAAAAGTATATTTTAGTATACATATACTTTAGTGTATATAGAGAGAGTGTATTTAGAAAGGGATACAATAAAATGGTGTTTTAGATTTTAAAGGGATTGAAAAACCTGACTGCACAGTATTAACTCATTCCTCAAGGAATATGAATGAGTTTTTTGATTGCATGGTTTGGGTATGAATTTGTGACATCAATTAAATCAATAATGGTTATTTAACACAAAAAAAATACACATGAAACCCCTCAAACTATGTGAGGACAACCTATAATAGTCTCATAAAACCTATTAGTTCAGTATACTTCACTTCAGAAAGCATGGAATTTTTATTCTTCACCTCATACAGTTGCATTCAAGCATTTACGTAGAGTTATGTGAACGGTACATAAAAATTATTTAAGTACTTAAGCATCCCTTTTGTTTGATTTCCTAGAATGAAAAAATAACATTTTAAAGGTGAATTCCTTGAAGAGCCTTTGCTTTTTGTTTTTTCTTGCCTATAGAAGACTTTATGACAAATACCCAACAGTATTAAAAACTTAATAAAATGAATGTGCATTAAGAAAAAGTTAAAAAACAAAATATTTTCAGAGTGAAATGACTATTAATAAGCAACATACATATTTATTCATTGATCTACCTCTCAAGTCAAATAGATTTCCAAGATAGATAAAAATATCAAAAGTGCGAATATAAATTGCAAGAGAGAGACAATTGAGACACTTCTTGGCAACAAATGAGAAAAGGGAAGTGAGGTGCCCTAACTCTTCACCCGAGACAAGGCTACCCAGGGTTACACAGGTATTTCGAACAAAAGAATAATTATGGTTGATGATAGCTACATGTTTTTGTCTACTGTAGTTAAATTTAAAATTGTGTATATTTGTGAAAAAAGTACAAAAGCTACATAGGTTTATCTTCAGAATACCAGAAATATACATATTTATATTTTTATCAGAAGAGAAATAATAATTTTAATTTGTGGTGGATATTAAAGAGGGCACGTTCTGCATGGAGCACTGGGTGTTATACACAATGAATCATAGAACACTACATCAAAAACTAATGATGTAATGTATGGTGATTAACATAACAATAAAAAATAAAATAAAACATTTTATTTTAGAAGTTTTAGATTTACAGAATTATTGCAAAGAGAGTACAAAGATTTCCATATATCCCATCCTCTAGTTTCTTTATTATCAATATCTTACACTGGCATGGTACATTTGTCACAATTGATAAACAAATATTGGTAAATTATTGTTAACTAATGTCCATACATTTTTCAGATCTCCTCAGTTTTCCCATGATGGCCTTTTCCTGTTGCAGAATTTTATCTACATACTACATTACACTTAATAGTTATGTCTCCTTAGGCTCTTCTTGATTGTGATAGATTCTCAAAACTTTCTTTGCTTTTGATGATCATGACAATTTTGAGGATGACTGGTCAGATACCTTGTCAATTATCCATCAATTGCCTGATGTTTTCCTCGTGATTAGACTAGGGTTAGGAATAATGGAGGAGGAACACAGAGGTAAAATGCCATTTTTATTACATCATGTCCAAAATACATACTTTCAGTACAACTTATCTTTGCTGATGTTAGACTTGTCTGTTTTCTCTACGATAGTTACTCTCTTTTCATACTGTGCTCTTTAAAAGAAAGTCACTATGTGCAGCCCACACTTAAGGAATGGGGAGTCATGCCTCACATACTTCAGGGAAAAGAACCTACATTATTTAATAATATTCTAAGTTATTTTAAATTCTTCAAATTTGTTTAATATACCAAATTTGTTTATTTAATCATGTGTTTATGTCAATATGGAATTATGGATACATATTTTATATTTTGGGTTATCATCCAATACTGTCGTATTTGTTTTCTTGCTCAAATTCATCCAGCTTTGGCCATTGAGGGTCTTTCAGTTGGCTCCTATTACCCCTTTGCCATATTCCCATTATTGTGTGTGAATGTGTGTTTGGCACTTTCTTATTTTCTGACTCCCCTCAAGGCTGATTTTGTATATTTTCTGTGCTAGTGCTTTAATCAACCATATCATCCAAGAGCTCTGGCTCTTTTTGTTGGTAAATTTTGCTAAAACTGAGATCTGGGTTGTCCTCTGCATCTGGGTCCTCTCAGCTGACAGATCAACATAATATAACATATTATATTATATGTGTGTGTTCTCTGTTCATACATGTATCTAAACTTCCTTGTCAATATTAAGATAAACATGGGTTCACACTGATATTTTTCAACTCTAGTTCATTTCCATATGGATCATTCTAATATCCTCCCACACCAACAGTGAGAAACCAGGCTCCCACTACCCATCATCCATTTACTCTATTGTTCAATTCCAGAATACATGTACATATTGGTTTCAGAAATATTAACCTGTATTTCTATGGGAACGTGCAACTCTGCCAACCAAAATAAAATTCTTATGGACAGTTTCTTTTTCATAGTTCCTTCATCATTTCTGGTGTATAGGAAAGTGATTGATTCTTTGTGAATTAACCTGTACCCTCCACTCATTTTCAAAGTTACCTGAGTCAACCACTTATTCCACCACCTCCATCAGTGAGGCTGTTTCTTATATTTTAAATGCTGTCATATACCTTTGTCACGTTCTGTACTCCATCCTATGATCACTGAACCTCCTAAATTAATTGTTAAAATTTACATACATTGAAGTTTATTCTTTGTGCAGTAAATTTCTATGAGTTTTGATAAATCCATAGTGATATGCATCCATCATTAGAATATCATACATAATAGCTTCACTGCCTTATAAACTGCCTTGTGCTTTGCCTAGTGCTTCCCCAACACTGAACTCCTAGCAACCACTGATACTTTTTACTGTCTCTGTTTTTCACCTTAACAGATGATATATATTGAAATAATGCAGTATATAATTCTTTCAGACTGGATTCTTTCATTTAACAATATACATTTATAGTTTTTTTTAAAGATTTAATTTATTTATTTGGCAGAGAGAGACACAGCGAGAGAGGAAACACAAGCAGGGGGAGTGGGAGAGGGAGAAACAGGCTTTCTGCTGAGCAGGGAGCCCGACGCAGGGCTCCATCCCAGGACCCTGGGATCATGATCTGAGCCAAAGGCAGACACTTAATGACTGAGCCACTCAGGCGCCCCTACATTTATAGTTTTATGTTTTTCATGGTTTGATAGCTCATTTCTTTTTTTTTTCACTGAATAATATTCCCATGTATTGATACATCACAGATTCTCTACCCATTCACCTCTTGAAGGACATATAGTTTGCTTCTGGTTTGAGCAATTATGAATAAATCAACAATTTTATAGAATTTTGTATGACTGTAAGTCTTCAGATCAATAGAGTAAATAGGAGTTCAATTACTGCATTGTATGTTTAGACCATGATTAACTTTGTAATAAGCTGTCAAACTGCCTTCCAAAGTGGCTGTGGTGATCTGAATGCACACTATTGATTAATAAAAATTTCCATTGCTCTGCACCCCACCATCATTTAGTATTATCAGTGTTTCAGATTCTAGCCATCCTAAAGATGTGTAGTTATATATCACTGTAGTTTTAGTTTTAAATCCTTGTTGACAAATGAAATTAAGCACTTCTTTATATTTTTATTTGCCATCTGTACATCTTTGAAAAAATGTCTGTTCAATCATTTTAATTGGCTGATTTATTTCTTATTGTTGAGTTTTAATAGTTTTTTGCACATTTGTGATATGAGGCTTTCAATAGATATGTGTTTTGCAAATTTTTTTTTCAGTATGTGGCTTGTTTTTTCATTTTCCTAACAGTGTCTTTTGCAGAGAAGAAATGCTTAATTTTGAAAATCCAATTATCAATTTTTTCTTTCTTGGATCATAATTTTGATGTATTTAAAAGCTCAGCACTAAACCTATGGTAACAGATTTTTGTACTGTATTTTCATCTAGAAGCTGTAAAGCTGTATAATCCTGTATTTTACATTTAGGTCTATGATCCATTTTGACTTAATTTTTGTGAAAGGTGTAAGATCGAGGTTTTGTATTTTTTGCATATAAACACAATTTTCTAGCACTGTTTATTTGAAAGACTGTCTTTCTCCACTGAATTGAAATCCTTTGTCAAAAATTAGTTTATGATATTTGTATGGGTCTATTCATGGGCTCTCTATTCTGGTTCATTGATCTATGTATTTATTCTTTGGACTATCATTATTAGGATAACCTTAGCAGTAGTAAATCTTGAAATAGGGTAGTTTGAGTCCTACAACTTTGTTCTTCTTCTTCAATACTTTGTTCCTCTTCTTCAGTCTTGTATGGGCTATTCTAGTCTTTTGCTTCTCCATTTTAAAGAATCAGTTTGTCAGGATCTATAAAATATCTTTCTTGGATGCCAGTTTTGATTGTGTCAAATCTACAAGATCAATTCTGGAAAAATGGACATCTCAGTAGTATTGAATATCCAAATCATGGATATGGAATATAATTTTATTTATTTAATTTTTAATTTTTATCAGTGTTTTATATTTTTCTGGATATAGGCTTTCTACACATTTAGTTTTTATACCAAAGTATTTCATTTATGTGCTATTTAAATTGTATTATATATTTAAATTCAAATTCCAATGATTAGCTTCTTGGTGTATAGGAAAGTAATTGAATTTTCAAAATATTAACCTTGTATGCTGCAACCTTGCTAAACTTACTTATTAGTTTGCAGGAGTTTTTATTCAATTCTTTGGGATTTTCTAGATAGTCAGTCATGTAATCTGCAAATAGAAATGATTCATTTCTTCCTTCCTATTCTATATAATGTTTTTCTTTTTCTTCTCTTAGAAATTCCAGTACTTCTGGTGACAGAGGACATTCTTTGTTCCCAATTTTAGGGTTAAAGCGTACAGGTTTTTTGCCATTAAGTATGATCTTTGTTAGAGGTTTTGTGTAGATATTCTTTATCAAATTTAGGATGTTCCCCTCTATTCCTTTTTGCTAAGAGTTTTTTATGATGAAAGAATTTTGTCAAGTTTTCTGTCAATATTTATGATGATTTTTTCCTTTATTTTATTGATTCTATAGATTACATTGATTTATTTTCTACACTGAACCAAATTTTCACACCTGAAATAAATTCAACATGGTCATGGTGTATAATATTTTATGTATTATTTTGTATTTTATGCATAAAAGATCAATTTGCTAATAATATGTTTAGGATTTGCATCTATATTCTTTTTTTTTTTTTTTT
>NC_138372.1:99971979-100007705 GCF_054177405.1 Leptonychotes weddellii | reverse complement strand
CATTCATTCATTCATTCATTCACTTCAAAAATATTTATTTTCTACTATGGACCAAGCACTGTCCTTGGTAGAATATCTGTTGTGGCACAATATCCAGGAGAACACCCTTCTTTGCTCTGACCTACAGAGCATCTTTTCTTAGCTAGCACTGGCCCATATCATGCATGCCATGTGATATTCACTTCCTCTACCTGCAGAGTGTCAGTTACTGGAAGGTAATGATCTTATTCTATCTGTAGCACAGATCAGTGTTTGATTATGAAGGTGCTGGGGATGCTGATGGCCCAGAATTTAAAAATGTTTTATACATGTGTATTCTTTAGCTTCCAGCTCATGTACAGCATCTCCCTGCTGTATTTCTCAATGCTTTATTTGGGCTAACTGCCTTATTTTTCACTGACAATCAATTTGAACTGATTTCAGGAGAATATCTTGATTTCTTCAATCATAAAAGGTATAGCAATATTTCAATATCCAGCTTTCCAATACCAAGCATTAGGAACTATTTTTTTTTTAGATTTTATTTATTTATTTGAGAGAGAGAATGAGAGACAGAGAGAGAGAGAGAGAGCACATGAGAGGGGGGAGGGTCAGAGGGAGACGCAGACTCCCTGCTGAGCAGGAAGCCCGATGTGGGACTCGATCCTGGGACTCCAGGATCATGACCTGAGCCGAAGGCAGTTGCTCAACCAACTGAGCCACCCAGCGCCCAAGGAACTATTTTAATAATATATTTATTTCAGAGACTTTTTAAATGTGAACATTGATTTGAAGGAGGAAAGATGAATTTGGAAGGAGTAGAGCCTAATTGGGTGTGAGTTATAGCTGTGTGGCTTTATTCACATATCTTCCATTAGCAGCAATGTTTACCTATTACCTATTATGTGCTAAAGAGATGTACAAGATAATATCTCCTTGTGGTTTTGATTTGCATTTCTTTGACAGTAATGTTGAGCATCTTTTTTATATAGTTGTTGACCCTTTATACGTCTTTGGAAAAATGTCTATTCAGGTCCTTTGCCTATTTTTTTTTTAATTGGGTTATTTGGTTGTTTTGCTATTGATTTGTAGGAGTTCCTTATCTATTGTGGATATGAACCTCTCATCAGATGTATGGCTTATAAATATTTTCTCACATCCCATAGGTTACCTTTGCATTTTGTTTGTTTCCTTTGCTGTGGAGAAATCTTTTAGTTTGATGTAGTCCCATTTGTTTGTCTTTGCTTTCATTGCCTGTGCTTTTGGTATCAACTCTAAAAAATCATTGCCAACACCAATGTCAAGGAGCTTTTCCCCTATGCTTTCTTCTTGTCATATACCTTAAATATATACAATTTTTTATATGCAATCATACTTCAATAAAAGGGGAAAAGGGAAGAAAGAAATTACTCATCAAGATTGGAAAAAAAAGAGGTGCAAGACATTGACGTTATAATTGTGAAAAAAAAAATATGACCGTTGGTGTCAATAATGAGCTTAGGGTCTAGGAAAGCTAAATAAACCATCACAACAATAAATACTGTCTTGAGGTTTGTACAGAAAACAACAAGAATACATGGGAAGCACATCTATTCTATTTTGGGGGATCAGGGATGCTTTCTTTAGAGAAAGATAGGGAAAAATTAGCCATAGGAGAGAGATAAAGGATAAGCAAAACATTGCAGGCAGAAGAAACTGAGAAGACCCACAGATAACAAAAAGTATAGCCTATTGATTAAGCTAAGTCTTCATGTACTGCATCTTAAAACAGGAAATGTAAGACTTGTATATCCACCTCACAGAGGCTGACATAAAGATCAAATGAGATGAAAATGTTAGGTAATGTACATGAGAATATGAGCATTTCTAACTTCACTAGGGTGGCTTCTTTTTATAATAAAGACTTATTTTTTAATTATCATTTAGTTTCTTTAATTTGTTGAAGTGCAAGTAAAAAAAAACAATTTTAAGTCATTAAATTCAGTTTACAAATATTACTCTATTTGTAAATATAATATCTTTTATCAAGTCATTTACTAGGTTTTTATATCTTAGATAATTAAAATCCCCTATACAATGTAAACATTGTAAATTTAACATGTAAATTTATCTAAGTACCTACTTGTCTAACAAAATGTTTTGTTATTAAATAAGTCCTATAAATCTAATTGAGTTAAGCTCATAAAGTTGATAAAATTTTAAGCTCTTTTAAATAATTTTAAGCTCTTTAAGTATTGCTTAAAATCTTAGTGAGAATTCCTTTGTGCCTTTCAATCATAAGTATAAAGATAATTAGTCTCTTTATACATTTCAAACAGAAAAATAAGGTTTATCTACTAGGTCTCTTATCTGACAAGTTCATTTAAGTGTAATAAATACAACAATACTAAATATACATAGTTGTTCCAAAAATAACACAAAAATATTCAGAAAATGGGTTTCTTCATAAAATTTAATATTTAATCCACTATTCTGGAATTCCTATTTAATATGCTTACATATTAAAAATTACATCATTCCAAACCAATCAGCATTCTTTTTTCAGTATTTTTATATCAACCATAGAGGGAGTTGGCCAGGACAATGGTCTCAATTCTTGCCCAAGACATTCACTGAGAATATGAAGCCCTGAAGTCAAGAGAACAAAACTCCATCATTTACTAAAGACTACAGGGCCTGCAGATTCATCTGATTTAATCTGAAACCTAACAACTAAAATCCTTCATTCATTGATTGAATTTGATAAATTTATTTACTTCTTAATTCTATTCTAAAATGTTTTTCTTCTTCTTCTTATCAGGTTGGACAACCATTTCTTTAGATATTTCCCTATCATCACATTGAACTCACTTCATCCCTTAATAATTTGTCACCTGATTCACATGATTGACATATAGCCAGTGCCAGGCCCTTCCCTAGGCACTGATGTAGAACCAATACACATATGACTCATTTTCTCATGAAGCTTACATGCTAGTGGGGTTAGTTTCCTAAAGGAGTTAGAAAATTATATAAGATTATGGAAGAGTAACTGAGTGGCTTCTTTCATTAGTTGGTCAGGAAAGCCCCTTCCAAAAGAAAATAAAAAAGGGCTATAAAAATCAGGGAAGAGAGCTGTCTGGAGAGAAGGAATACCTAGTGAGCTGGATTGAACATAATGTACTCAAGTGCCCAAAAGTAAGTTAGTCGGGACAGAACATTGTAAATTAAGGAGAGAAAGATTGGTGATACACTCACGGGTCAAATCTTGCAGACACGTTTAGGCAAAGATAAATTTGGGATAAAAAGTCAGAGAGTTTTAAGCAAGGGTATGGCATGGTTACATCAAAAATATCTCTCTATTGATTGCTGTGTGAAAAACATATTTTAAGGAGCTAGGATGTAAGTAGTGAGACAAAGATGCAATTAATCAAGTAACAGAGGATGGTGACTCAAATAAGGAGATAAACGTGGAGGTGGTGAGAAATGGCCAGACTCAGGATATATTTTAAGCATGAAATAAATAAGACTTGCTGATGGATTGAATCTGAACACTGGGTATGGAAGAGGAAATCAATGACTACAGAGGCATTACTTCAACATTTGGGGTTTGAGAAACACAGTTGGGAAAGTTCTATTTTGGGCATGTTAAGTTTGAAATGCCTATTTCACATCCAAATGGAAATGTCAAGGGCACAGTCTGATATATGAGTCTGGGGTGATGGAGACAAGTCAGGGTGAAGGAATATATTTGAGAGTCATTGATATGTAGGCAGGTATATTTAAAGCTGTGAAAGGGCTAGTAGAGAGAACAGGTAGCCGTACAAGATAAAAGAGCCTGAGTGCAAAGTGTCACTGAATTTTGAAGACGAGAAGAAAAGGAAGACAAACAAGGAAAAAGAAAAAAAAGAGAAAGCAAGTTAATAGGGGAGTATTATAGATGGAAACACTACACATTCTGTTTTGAGAAAACAAAAAATCCCAGGGGAAAAAGAATTGGAGAGGGAAAACATGATCAACTGTGTCAAATATTGAAAAGCAGATGTAGGCACTGGATTTGAGGACCCAGGCGTAGTAAGATCTAGACCCAAAGCCTGACTGGAGATGGCTGAGAAGAGAACGTGTGGTGAAGAAATGAAGACAGTGTCCATACTCTCTTATAAGTATAAATCCATATATATAAATATATGAACAGATATAAATAAATATTATATCAATAACACATATTTTCTTGTTCTCCTATTAAATAGAGTAGAGAGATGAACCAGTAGTTAGAAAAGTGTATGATGTCAAGGAGTCAAGTGACTGATGTTTTTATTGAAGGAAAACATGATTGTATGATAAAATAACTAAAACAACAATAGGCATATTGGTGATACCAGGGAAAAATAAGATACTGGCAAGAACCAAGTCTCTGAGAAGTAAGACCAGTATTCAAATGAGGGTGGATATTTGACAGGAACTGAGTCAGTTTATTCATTGTAACAAAAACAAAGAGAAGGAGTGGATGCATGTAGTGATTTGGCGGTGATAAGGAAAGGGAAAATATGCCAGGTTATGTCCATTTTTTGCAATATTATGTTAAGTAAGACCATCAGCTGAAAGAGAAAGGGGACTAGATTTACTACTTGTGAGGAGATAGAAGTTGTCAAACAGACGTTTTAGAAAGAGCAAAAATATACTAAGAAAGTATGGATGGCTGCTAGACACTGAGAGGTATCCATTGTAATCTGCGGTCATGAATTTGAGTGAGAATTCTCAGCATGATATTGCAATGTTCTGAGGTGTAGGAGGGACTAGACAAATTCTACAAATGTTGATTTTCTATCACAGGAATTTAACAAGAGGAAGAAATGAGGGAGATAACAATGTCTGAAAAAGAGAAATTATAGCAAACTATCATGAAATCAAAGCTGGGCAGGGAAAATTTAACAACAAAACAAGGCGATAGAGTAAGAAAAAGTGGTGGTGTTGCTGGGTGTTCGTAGTGATGAAGTTAAAGATGTGATATGGAAATGGGGGCAGGTGCTGTCCTAGTAAAGGAAAACAGATTGGTGATGAGGAGATGGAGTGAATGAGAGTATTACAAACATTTTTATAGTCCAAAGGAATAGTGACAGACAATACAAAAGGAAAGCTGTTAGGTCGGATGACAAAGTTATTAATTAATGAAGAGGAGTGACAGACTGGAGGATATCAACATAACAGTAATACAATGAGGTAGCAGAGGTGATATGAAGGCATGAAATTCATCATGAAAAATCTAAACTGAGGGTTGTGGAAAGGGAGGTGGGTGGGGGGATAGGTTAACTAAGTGATGGTCAATAAAGAGGACATGTGATGTGATCAGCACTGGGTGTTATATGCAACTAATGAATAATTGAACATTATATCAAAAACTAAAGATGTACTATATGTTGGCTAATTGAATTTAAATTTAAAAAAATCTAATAAGGGAAACACAAAAATATTTCATTTCTATTTCTAGACTATATCCTTAAATGAATTGTTGTTGTATTCAACAATATAAATACATTTTTTCACTTTTAAATGACCACCTTACCTTATAAGTATAGAAATATTGATGACTTATATATACACACCAAAAAAAGACTTTAAAACCAAAGAAAATTCACTTTGGGGCGCCTGGTGGCTCAGTCATTAAGCATCTGCCTTTGGCTCAGGTCATGATCCCAGGATCCTAGGATTGAGCCCCACATCAGGATCCCTGCTCTGTGGGGAGTCTCCTTCTCCCTCTCCCACTACCCCCGCTTGTGTTCTCTCTCTCTCTGTCTCTCTCTGTGTCAAATAAATAAATAAATAATCTAAAAAAATAAAGAAAATTCACCTCTAAAAATGTTTTACATGTTAAATATATGTATATAGAAAAAATTCAAAATCTCTACTATATTTTAGAACAGGAGTTGGAATCTTTTTCTGTAAAGGGTCAGAGTATAAATATTTTAGACTTTGTGGGACATATAGGCTCTATTGTGACTACTCAGTTCTATCACTATAGTGCAAAAACAGCCATGGACAATATGAAAACAAATGAATTTGTGGTTGTGATCTAATAAAACTTTATTTATAAAGACAAGTGAGGGGCTAAATTTAACCTTCTGGTCTTAGTTTCTCCACCCCTGAATTAGAATCCAATAATCAACTTAATTAGAATCTCAGCTCAAAACTCTAGTGCATTATAAAAATTAATAGTGACAATGTCTATATATCTTTAAATATATGCATAAATAAACCAGTATTTCAGACCAGGTTTTATACCTAAGAATATTTTATCTTATAAATACTTAAAACTATAGCAATTAAAAATGACTGAGCTATTCATAGTTCTTTGGCATTCTAAAGATACAAAATATAAACATACTCAATATTAACAGCATACATCAGTGTCACACATATGTATGTCTTTGAAAGTCAAAATAAGATAAAAGACCTTTTGGGAGAAAATTTATCACCCTAGTTGCTGTTAGAAGAGTTCATTTAAATTCCCTAAAATGCTTTTGGCTTTCGGCTCGGGGCGGCAAAGGTGCAACTTTCTTCGGTCGTCCCGAATCCGGGTTCATCCGACACCAGCCACCTCCGCCATGCCACCTAGTTCGACCCCAACGAGATCAAAGTCGTGTACCTGAGGTGCACCCGTGGCGAAGTCGGTGCCACTTCTGCCCTGGCCCCGAAGATCGGCCCGCTGGGTCTGTCTCCAAAAAAGGTTGGTGATGACATCGCCAAGGCAACCGGTGACTGGAAGGGCCTAAGGATTATGGTGAAACTGACCATTCAGAACAGACAGGCCCAGATTGAAGTGGTACCTTCTGCCTCTGCCCTGATTATCAAAGCCCTCAAGGAACCACCAAGAGACAGAAAGAAGCAGAAAAACATTAAGCACAGTGGAAATATCACTTTTGATGAGATTGTCAATATTGCCCGACAGATGCGACACCGATCTTTAGCCAGAGAACTCTCTGGAACCATTAAAGAAATCCTGGGCACTGCCCAGTCTGTGGGCTACAATGTTGACGGCCGCCACCCTCATGACATCATAGATGACATCAACAGTGGTGCGGTGGAATGCCCAGCTAGTTAACTACAAAGGAAAATGTTTCAATAAAGGATCATTTGACAACCAAAATAAATAAATAAATAAATAAATAAATAAATAAATAAATTCCCTAAAATAGAATCTTATAATAGCTATTCATGATTTACAAGATGGAATAAAGACAAGTGAATAAGATATTCAAAAATGGTTTAGAGTAACTTCCAGTTTCTGATCTGTCATTTAAAGAGTTTGAAAGTCATTGCTCCTATCCCCACAACAAGGAAAAAAAAAAAAAACTGAACCAACTGAAAATCAACAACTCTTTTTAGATGCATCAGACAATTGAAATCAGAGGGCAAACCACGGCCCCCCAAATTAGAAAGACAGACAGGTAGATACAAAGAATTACAACTTACCCAAGCAGAAGTTCAGGAGCACAAACTGCTGCTGGAACAATTACCAGGGAAGGAAAACCTAATTGTAATTAACAAATAGCTAGAAGTTAAAATTTATACCTAGCCATATCATATCCAAACTACAGAAATCAAAGACCAAGAGAAAAATCTTAAAAGAAGCCAGTAGAGGGCGCCTGGGTGGCTCAGTTGGTTGGGCGACTGCCTTTGGCTCAGGTCATGATCCTGGAGTCCCGGGATCGAGTCCCGCATCGGGCTCCCTGCTCGGCAGGGATTCTGCTTCTCCCTCTGACCCTCCCCCTCTCATGCTCTCTCTATCTCATTCTCTCTCTCAAATAAATAAATAAAATCTTTAAAAAAAAAAAAATCTTTAAAAAAAAAAAAAAGAAGCCAGTAGAGCGGGGGGGTGGGTAGTGAATTTCACCTATAGAGGAACAAGAATAAGAATTATAACCAATTTCTTTTCAGAAACTATGAAAGCAAGCAAAAAGTGGAATGTTGAAAGAAAAACCAACCAATCTACAATTCTGTACTTCTGAAATTATCTTTCAAAAGTGAAGGAGAAATAGATACTTTCTCAGACAAAAAAATATTGAGAGATTTTGTTGCCGGTAGACCTGCTTTGCAAGAAATATTGAAAAAAAATTCTTCAGAAAGAAGGAAAATGATATACATCAGAAACTCAGATCTGTATGAAGAAAGGAAAAACATTAGAGAATGAATAAATGGTAAAATAAAATATATTTCTTAAATGACTTAATAGTTAACAGTTTATTTAAAGTAATAGCAATGAAATATTTGGTGATTATAGCTGATCATGATGTGGAAAGGAATGGAAGAAATGTTACAGTGATTAGGAGGAAAAATTGTAAGTACTCTTTTATAAGGTATTCTACTACCCATGAAGAAGTGGTATAGCGTTATTTGTTTTTGTGGGCTTTTTTAAGATTTTATTTTATTTTTTTTTTTTTATTTATTTATTCATGAGAGACAGAGAGAGAGAGAGAGAAGCCGGCTCCCAAGGAGCAGGGAGCCTGATGTGGGACTCGATCCCAGGACCCTGGGATCATGACCTGAGCCGAAGGCAGACGCTTAACCATCTGAGCCACCCAGGTGCCCAAGATTTTATTTTTAAGTAATCTTTACTCCCAACATAGGGCTTGAATTTACAACCCAGAGATCAAGAGTTTCATGCTCTACTGACCTAGACAGCCAGGTGCCCCAGTATAGTGTTATTTTGTGTATAACAACCCAAGGGACAACTACTAAAAAAAAAAAAAAAAAAAGACAATTGATGTGCTAAGAGGGGAGAAGAAATAAATGAAATCATATAAAATGCTTAATTAAAACCAGAAAACATATGAGAGACAAAGTGAAAGTAAAAATAAGGGGAGTAATTAGAGTGACAAGTATGGTAGGTACTAAGGCAGCCATATAAGGCACATAAGGCAGCTCACTTTAAACATCAGTGATCTAAATATACTAGGTTATTTATTTATTTATTTAAAAGATTTATTTATTTATTTTAGAGAGAGAGAATGAGCATGCCTGTAGAGTGGGGGGAGAGGCAGAGGGAGAATCTTCAAGCAGATTCCCCGCTGAGCACAGAGCTGGATATGGGGCTCAGTCCCACCACCCATGAGATTATGATGTGAGCTGAAACCAAGAGTTGGTCACTCAACCAACTGAGCCACTCAGATGCCCCTAAATACACTAATTTAAAGACTTAGACTGTTAATAGTAGATTAAAAACAGAACCCAACTGTATGTTGGCCACAAGAAATAAATTTAGGCCACACTTCAGTGTTATTCTGCAATAACTTAGTCTTTCCATGATGTAAACATTTATGCAACTTCTTAGCCTGGACACTAACACCTAAAAACATCAGATAATATAGTGATTAGAACATCCATGCATCCTCACTGAGTGAAAGTGCAAGGCATCTCCCAATGCTGTTGGCATAGTGTTCTATTCAGATAATTAATTAATTAAGCTATTCACCTAAAGCTTTATTGCCCCTCGCCACTCTCAGTCTGATTCTGAGCTGGGGCTCAGGGTCCTGGAAGAGAGTTCATCACAGTGCCCCAGTAGTGCTCATTTGTATCATGGTAATGAGCCCTCTGGATTTTGACCTGATTTGGTAACCAAGACTAGTGCCTAAAATCCCTAGAGAACGTGGCATAACAGTCCACACTGATCAAGGATCATATATGTTGTGCAATTGAACATTTACTTGGTCAGTGCTATTGGAGAAAATAGTCTGTGCCCTAAACTATTACATTTCCCACTAGGCTGACAATTAAGTAGATTCAACTCCCAAACACGTCTACATTTGGGTATGCCATGAAACGGCCTATAAACATTCTTTGCATGTTTTGCGAGAGGATTTATCTATTGGGTCACCAGGTCACAAATTTAAAGCTCCAGAGAAGAGTTTACCAATAATATCAGGTTAACAAAAACATGCCCAAATTTATGGGCATGCCCAAATTCTCTTAGGCTTTTAAGTTTCCAATTCTGATTTCCTTAAATGTGTTTCATGCCCATACTTACTCTTATATGAAAAGAGCAAATCCAAAAATTAAATTAAATTAAATTAAATTAAAAAAAAAAAGAGCAAATCCAGTTCTTACATAACATAAGCAACCACAATCTGCTTCCCATTATTCTCAAGCAGACACCTTTGCAATATACCATCTTGATTTATGGCCACATAGAGCACAAAAGCTAAAGCAATGTTACTTGGCACTTTCTACCTTGTATGTTGGTAATCTTTCTCTTAGTCATCTGGGAAAAATCTAGAATTGTAAACATGCCCTATAAGCCATAAAATGAAGAGAGCTGTAGTCAATTACCTGTAGGAAGAATCAGTAGGAGCATTGCATTACTTCTTTTCACCAAGTTATCTAGGCGGAGAGTTTAGGCAGAGATATATATATATATATCCTTTTCTTTTTTTTTCTCATTTTTTTAAATTTTATTTTATTATGTTAGTCACCATACAATACATTATTAGTTTTTGATGTAATGATCCACAATTCGTTGTTTTCGTATATATCCTTTTCTATGGGAGAAACAGAGGTTTCTCCCTGTACTGGCCTTTAGACAGCACGATATCCGAAAAAGATAACTAAGTGTGTTCTTCCCTTGTTCTGAGTTACTTTCATGGATATATGTTATTGCATTGCTTGTGAAATTGAGGCCCATGTGTGAGTGACCTTCTGTCTTCTATGATGTCCTCATTTGTGTTTATTTTCTGTTTCACAAACATCCTTACCACATGGTCAAGTTATCCATTCCTGACATAGTGTTCAACCATAGAACCTACAGTAATAGTAATAGTATCCTTGATAACACTTCTCCTTAGCCCCACCGTTGAGGAGATGTCACAGGATTTGGCAGGTAAAGAATCACGGCACCATTCCTGTCACTGATTATTGGAGCCATTTTCACAACTACCTGTAAATTGGTACCTGAGGTAAAGTTATGACCCCTCTGATGTACCTTTAGGAAGTTTAATGATAGCAATTTTCTGTCACATGTAATGGTGTAAATTTTGCCATTTGTGAATCTATAGTACCTCCTACAGATATGTATAAGTTTAAAGATAGACCTAGGACCATTAAATTGGGCAAAATGGAAGAAATATTTCATAGGGGGGCTGGGTATATAAATTTGTGTATTTGTATTCTTCCCCAGCACCTCATTCCCACTCCTCAATCCAAAAACCTGAATTCCACACTTTACTTCCCTTCATATTCATTATAGAGACAAGATGAGCTAAATGATTAAGCCAACTCTTTCCTTTTCACTGTTTAGATAACAAGTGTTTCAGTTTCATTTTCCAGTTTTCAGTGAGACAACTGCTCTGAGGGTGAAAGGAATGTGGTACATTCAGGTAATATTATGTCTTATTTCCCTCTTTGGTTTTGTGTCAAATCATTGTAAGCTGAATAGACAGAGAATCTGCTGTTTCAAACTTTTAATTGTATTCTCTGAGGATGCTTGTGTTACAAATAAGGATAGATGTGCATTTCAGTTAACATCCATTTGTCACCTCTCAAAATGGTCAAAAAAGCCAGCAATGCACCCAAAACCTTTTTCTGGGGAATTTTATCCACAGCTATTCTCAAGCATTCATTGCCTATTGATGATGGGCACTAATTCTTATCACATTGGTGGTTTTCTCTCATCTCAGTCCATTCAGGCTGCTATAACAAAATGCCACAGCCTGGGTGGCTTATACATGACAGAAATTTATTTCACACTTTCTGGAAGCTGAAAAGTCCAAGCTGAAGGCACCAACTTGGTCATGTTCTGTGAAGGCTTGCTTTCGTAGCCAGTGCCTTCTCACTGTGTCCTCCTATGGTACAAAAGGTAAGGCAAGTTATAACCTTTTTTAAAGTAACACTAATCTCATTCATGGAGTCCCTGCCCCCAAGACCTAAGCACCTCCCCAAACCCCTAACTCCTAATATCATCTTCTTTGGAGGTCAGGATTTCAACATATGAATTTGGGGGTAGGGAAAGGGCACCAACACTCAGACCATAGAATCTCTGATGCAAGGGAAATGGGTCATCTCTCTACACAACTGGTCTGCCTACATATTTTATGAGCTCAACTAGGAAATACATTAAGACATCTTCCTTTGCATTTTAATATTTACTGAAGCCGGAATTTGGGCTTTTTAGTTTTATGGTGGGGAGGAGGATGAACAACTATATGATCCTACATAATCCAACTGAATTGTCATAGTTGTTTATATATGTGAAGCACTCAATTCTGCCCTATATTTTCCTGAACAGTGTATATTTGATATCTAGAAATTGTTAGAAGACTAATTTACAATGTTTCAGTTATTAATAATAAGATATTCATTAGTGTAATAGATTAATGTTATATCATTATAAATATCTTTAATAACTCATTAACCAGCATAAATAAATATAAGAGCTCTTCAACTTCAAAATTTGTATAATATTCAACCTCTCTACCTATAGAGAAAAGCACTTAGTAGATTGTCAGTGATCAAAATTGTAAGTCATGACATTTTAATAAAGTACCCTTTATTAAATAACTTTAATGTTATTCTGATACATCTCTCCTAAGTATTGAGTCTTATGGAAAATATCCCAGGAAATTGACATAAGGAAACATATAATTTCCCTCCTTTAACTGAATGAGCTAAAAAAGAAATACCAACTAAGAGTCAATACTATTGCAATGAGAGGAAAATAATGAGGTGGCCAAAGAATCATGCAGAATACTAATGTCATTTGACAACTCTCACAAGTCAAAGATAGACTTATATGATGTTCTCACTGACAAGTTCAGTCTGCTCTCTGAGCTTACCAAGTGCTGGCAGTCATAAATCAGTCTGCAGAGGCAGGCTGCAGGCAAATCAACTTTACTGGCAACACCAGTAATGAGAAGCCTGAAGGAAATATTTTTGTCTAAAGCTGACAAGTATCAATCCTGCAGAATTTAATTAAAAACATCTATTAATGTCGATCTTTAAAATAATAATAAAAAATAATAGATTTGTGAAATAACAATCTCAAAAATATTTCATTCCTTTCAAGGCAAATAAAAATGTCAAATTGGATATAGATAAATAGCAAAAGGATTATGTCTATATTTCTAACATCAGCAGAACTGAATATAAATAAGATGATGATGGCTTTTTATTATCTGTATTAGGACTAATTAGAAGAATATGGTAGGAGTGTCAGTTATGATTAAGTTAGACTTCATATATCTGAAAACCCAAAATAACCATGGTTTAAACAAGATAGTTATTTATTTCTCTCATAACAGAATTTGAAAGTAGGACATCCAATAATGTATATGGCAACTCCACACTATCTTCCGAAAAACAGTCTCTAAACCCCTGTTCTACCATCCTCTGTATGCAGCAACCATTCTCAATTAACCTCATGGTCCACCAGGGTTACTGGGCACTCAGTCATCATATCAGGCTAACCAGTAGTGGGAAGAAGGAAAGAAGATGAAGCACAAGCCAAGGCACTTTAAGGAGCTTACCCTGAAATCTCTCAAAACAAATTTGCTTAAATACCATTTGTAATCACTTAGTAACAAGACCACACCTAGGAGCAAGAATATAATCTTTTAACTGAATACCAATATTTTACAACTAAAGAAGGAAGAAACAGATTTTTTTTTTTTGGCAACTGGCAGTTTCAGCAATAAAAAGGAAAATAAGGAATTTATAGTATTACTATAATTGTTAAGAAGACAGGTGGTGGGGTTAGACAACCTAGATTGAAATCCAGATTCTGCCATTTTCAAGTTTGTAGATGTGGGCAAGCTATTTCAGCTCTCTGGGCCCCATTTTCCAAATGGAAAATGGAAATAGTAATAGCACCTACAGACATGACAGTTTGAGGACAAAATAAGATAATATATTAATGCATTACTGGATTTGATTTGCTAATGTTTTTTTGAGGAGTTTTATATCTAATTTCATGATAAATATTGATCTGTAGGTTTCTTGTTTTGTACTCTGTCTAGTTTGCATGCCTGGGTAATACAAGTCTCATAAAATGAGTTGAAAAGTGTTTCTTTGTCTTCTCTTTTATGAAAGATATTTTGTAAAATTGGTATTAATTATTTAAATTTTAGGTAGAATTCTCCAGTAAAATCATCTGGGCCTGGAGACTGCTTTTTCAGGAGTTTTTAAATGACAAATTCAACTTATTTTATAGTTAGCAATATTTAGCTTTTCTATTTCATCTTGGTTGAGTATTGATTGAGTATGGTTTTTGAGGAATTGGTCCATTTCTTCTAAGTTGACTAGCTTATCAGAGCAAAGTTGTCTTAAGTATTTCTCTATCTTTTTAATGGCTACAGGACCTGTAGTGGTATTTTGGGTTTTATTCTTAATAATGGTGAGTTTGTCTTATCCCTTTTTATCTTTGCCAATCTTGCTAGAGGTTTATCAATGTCACTGATTTTCTCAAAGAAATAACTCTTTATTTCATTCATTTTCTCTATTGTTTTCCTGTTTTCAATTATTTTCATTTTGACTTTTCCTTTATTATCTCCATCTTCCTGTTAATTTTGGATTAGTTTGTTCTTATCTTGTTTATTGAGGTAAGAATTGAGATTATCTATTCAAAACCTTTTCTTTTTTCTAATGTAAGCATTTGATGCTATAAATTTCCCTCTTGGCACTGCTTTAGCTGAATCCCACATCTTTTGGTTTGTTGTATATTAATTTTCACTCAGTTCAGTGTGTTTTTATTTATTTATTTATTTTAAAGATTTATTTCTTTTAGAGAGAGAGAGAGAGAACACAAGCTTGGAAAGGGGCAGAGAGAAAAAGAGAGAGAGGGAATTTCAAACAGATTCCCTGCTAAGCACAGACACTGATGTAGGGCTCAATCCCAAGACCATGAGATCATGACCTGAGTCAAAATCAAGAGTCAGATGCTTTACTGACTGGGCCACCAAGTTGCCCCAGTTCAATATGCTTTTAAAATTTCCTTTGAGATTTCCTCTTTGATCCATGGATTATTTAGAAGGCTGTAGTTTATTTTCAAGTGATGAGATTTTCCTGTTATCTTTCTATTGATTTCTGGTTTGATACCATTAGTGTCAGAGAATATACTCTGTATAATTTAAATATTTTAAAGCTTGATTGAGATTGCTTTGTGCACAAGCATATGGTCTCAATATTAGTGAATTTCCTATGGGCACTTGAGAAAAAAATGTGTATTCTATTGTTGCTGGATGGGGAATTCTCCATATCCTGATTTGATACTGTTGGTAATGTTGTTTTCCTTACCCTCGCTGATTTTCTGTCCAGTAGTTCTATTAACTGTTGAGTGGGTTGCTGACATTCCCAAGTTTTAACTATGAATTATTTTTTCTCCTTTCAGTTCTGTCAATTTTTTTGCTTAATATCTTTTCCATCTCTTTCATTCAGTGTATGCACATTTAAGATTGCTGCATTTTCTTTGTTAATTGACTATTTTATCATTAGGTAATTGTTCTTTTTGTCCCTAGTAACTTTCTTTCATCTAAGTCTACTTTACCTGATATTAAGATAGTCATTTATGCTTTTTAAATTAATAATTCCATAGTATAGTTTCCACCCATTAATTTTCAACCTAACTCTATAACTCTATTTTAGGCAATTTTCTTGTATACAGGATATAAATGTTGGTGTTTTTTTTGTTTTGTTTTGTTTAATCCACTTTGTTAACTCCATCTTTTAATTGGTGTATTTAGACTTTTTACATTACACAAATTTATTTACATAAATACACTGGTGTATTTAGATTATTTACACTAATTTAGACTATTTACATTGAGGACTCTAATCTGTAATCTCGGTATGTGCTTTTTGCTTATATCTCCTCTCTTTCTTGTTTTTCCATTTCTCTTTCTTACCTTCTTTGGATTACTTGAATATTATTTAGGGTTGAGTCATTTATTCATGTTGCCTTTTAAATATACTGCTTTATATAGTCATATTAGTTGTTGCTTTAGGTATTTCAATATACATTATGCAATTTATCACTGCCTATCAGTATTGATGTTTTATTCCTTCAAGTGAAGACTAGAAATCTTCCATTTAGGTCTTTTTATACTCGCCACTCTTTAATATACTTTTCTTAAATATCTCTTCTGCATATAGTCAACATCAGATCACCTGGTGTTATAATTTTTGCTTCAATCAAAAAATGCCATTTAAGGGCACCTGAGTGGCTCAGTTGGTTAAGCGACTGCCTTCGGCTCAGGTCATGATCCTGGAGTTCCTGGATCGAGTCCCGCATCGGGCTCCCTGCTCGGCAGGGAGTCTGCTTCTCCCTCTGACCCTCCCCCCTCTCATGTGCTCTCTCTCATTCTCTCTCTCTCTCTCAAATAAATAAATAAAATCTTTAAAAAAATGCCATTTAAGAAATTAATAAAAAGTCTGTTATAGTTATTCCTATTTTTATTCATTCCAATTTTTTCTTCCATTTCTGAGGTTCTAACCCTTTTATTATCATTCTTTTCTGCTTATAGAACTTCCTTTAGCCGCTCTTTAAGGGCAGGTTTGTTAGTAACAAGTTCTCTTAGTTTCACTTCTGCTGAGAATGTCCTGATTTCCTTCATTATCAAAGAGATATTTTTGCTGGATAGAATTCAGTTTTAGTCTTTCAACACCTAAAATATACTGCTACTTTCATCTTAGTGATTGTGAATAGTGTTGCAATGAGCATGGGAGTGCTGATAACTCTAGAGGTCCTGATTTCATTTTTTTTTAGAAAAATACCCAGACGTGGGCCATATAGTATTTTATTTTTAATTTTTTGAGAAATCTCTAGAATATTTTCCATTGCAGCTACATAATTTTGCAATTCTACCAACAGTGTACAAGGGTTCCAATTTCATCACATCCACACTAATACTTGTTACCCTTTGTTTTTGGATAAAAACCATCCTAACAGATGTGTGGTGATATCTCTTTATGGTTTTGGTTTGTATTTCTCTGATGATTAGTCATATTGAGTATCTTTCCATATACTTGTTGGCTACTTATACATCTTTTTTTGCAGAATTGTCTCTTGGAGTCCTTTGCCTTTTTTAAATCAGTCTATTTTTGTTGTTTGTTTGTTTTTGTTTTTGAGATTCTGTTATATGTGTTTATAGTTATGTAGGAGAATAAATAGCTTACAAAAAGTAACAAAAAACAAATACAGCTACTTTCTATTGGTCTCCGTGGTTTCAGATGAATTATCTACTAATATTCAAATTGGTGTTTCCCTGTAGGTAATGTGCCATTTCTCTTGAGATGCATTCAGTTATTTTTCTGTTTATTTTTCAGAAGTGTAATTATGATCTATCATCATGGATTTCTATGTATTTGTCCTTTTTGGGGTCCACTCATCTACTTGATTCCGAGTATGCCACCTAAAATACGCTACTTTGGCATAAGAATTATTTTGAGATATAGAATTTTGAGATTCAACAGATGCAGATAAAAGCCCTCCCAAAGCTTCCCTTATCTGACTAAAAGCAGAAACTTCTAAAAAATAAGAACTGCTATAAATCCCCCTCTCAGGGAATTTTTATGGTCATAAAGAAGACAAAAACTTGACATAAGTAAACCTTGCTAAGAGAGCCCTGATCTTGCCTTAGTTTCCTTCATATATCTACTCACAGTTTACAATCCCTAGAAGCCTGAAAACCTCTTTCCTTTGTCCATCATATCTTTTTTTTTTTTTAATTTGACAGAGAGAGACACAGTGAGAGAGGGAACACAAGCAGGGGAGCAGGAGAGGGAAGAGCAGGCTTCTGGAGGAGCATGGAGCCCAATGCAGGGCTCAATCCCAGGACCCTGGGATCATGACCTGAGCTGAAGGCAGATGCTTGACGACTAAGCCACCCAAGTGCCCCTGTCTGTCACATCTTTACAATTTATTGCTCTAGGGTTAAAAATTGCACAGAAGCTCTCAGGCTTATTGACTTCTTTGAGTCTTCTCTTTTCTAGGAATATCTCTGTGTCCCATAAAAATTAACATGAAATAAAATTTGTATGCTTTCTCCTTTTAATCTGTCTTATGTCAGCCTAATTTTCAAGGCTGTAGTCAAATAACCTAAGAGGATAGAGGCAAAAAAAATTTCCCAATCCTACAATTCTCTATATTTGTCTTTTACCATATTGGAAAAGTTTTTAGCCATTTGTTCTTTAAATACTATCTTTCTCTTCTCCTTCTTGGATTCGAATTACATGAATGTTAACTATTTTGTTAGTGTCCCATTGATCCCTGAGACTCTGCTCTTTTATTTTTTTTCATTCTACGTTCTTTATGTTGTACAGATGGGTAAGTTCTATTGCTCTGTCCTTATAGCTACTGACCTATCTTCTGTAAGGGATCAATGGGACACTAACAAATAGTTAACATTCATGTAATTCGAATGGCTAAAAATTTTTCCAATATAGGTGAATCCTATGTAGTACTTTAAATTTCAGATATTAAAAATATTTCTGCAAATTTTTTAGTATTTATCAATAGGAATAGAAACATAGATGACCTTACCAAATATCTGAAGAACTAGCCCAGTTAACAGTCTTTTGGTAGTCTATAAACTGTTAATTCATTTTGCCTTTCTGATTTAAGAAGAAAGGGAAGGGAAAGCCATGGGTGAGAAATGGCATACCCTGGGCATAGCCTCTTAATTTTTACATCAACTGCTCAATTTCAGTTAACTACTAAATTTTGCTAATGTGTCATTGACCTGGATTAATTTCTATTTTTTAGGTATCTATTCTTTAATCCACTTCCTATAATTTGACTATGACTATAACTCTATTATTGAAATAGCTACCTATAATTTAATCAGTATAAATAAGAAAGGTTTTTATTTTTTTTCTGAGAATTTGATTACACTACTCATTCTTTGTTTTTATGTTTAAACCAATTATTTTTAATTCAATAAAAGATTCATTCTTGTTCTTAATATGTAATTTAATAGCTTACATGTTTGTTTTTATTCTTTCCAATTATTTTCTATTTACCATGTATTATACATTTTTGCTTCATCTTTTATTCTTTCTCATAGATCTGCTAATTGGTTAAGTTGCTCTTGAGTATACATTTCCCATTTGTTAACGTGGTGGAGTCTTAGAGTATCCTTCTATACTGTGGGTGATTTCCTAGACAGAAACCCACTGATCCTCTCACTCCTACCTCAAGGTTTCAGTGAAGGTTGATCTTCCACTTCTCTTCTACCCCTGCTATCTGCAGAAAGCAGGCAAAAACACTCCAACACCACTGTGGGTAGACTAAAAATCCCACTGAATGAGTCTGATGGTAGAGTGGGCATGACAGAAGATAGGTCTATCTATGTAAATAGATAAAAGAAACTACAGAAAATAACATTTCACAGCATGTACTAAATTATAGATAGTTCACTAACTAGTTAATTTACACACCTTTTTGCACCAAAAGAAAATTTACCTGTAAAGATTATCCAGAATTAAAAGCAAATTACAAATAACATAAAAATTAATAAGATTGGGAAAAATATGCAACTGTGCTTTGTGATGTAACTTTAATTTAGGACTTCCTATCTCAGGTGGGTCATCAGCCTCCGACCCTCTACCCCTCAGTCTTCGGAAGCTTATCTACTAGCTTTGCTGCTCACTGTGCTGACTGAATTATTTCATCTCTTTTTTGTCTTCACCAACCTCTAGCACCCCCTCTCTATTATTCACTCTCAGTTGGTGACCTTTGTTTTCATTTCTCTGAGGAAACAGAAGACGATTACCACATCTTTCTACCATCCAAGTACAAACCTTGCTAATTTGGAAGAGCTACCTCTCCTCCAATTTCAGAATAACAGTTCTACTTATAAGTGGGTTCTAGATCTTCTCTTATCTTCTTAGAGTGTAGCTCCAGAAATGATTTCTTCTCCCTCTTATATCATCAATAATCCCCTTTCCAAATCATCCCAGCAGGATGGAACCAATAAAATTGCTTTCGTTTATTTAAAGCATACCCTGACCCCTCAAACTCTTCCTTTGACTACCTTATTCTGTATTCTTTTTTATAACAAAATTCTTTTAAAGAGATGTCTATGTCACTGTCTCCCCTGTCTCATCTCCTATAAAACACTCTAATGAGAGTTATTCCACCACCACTGTGCTAAAACTATTATCATCAAGGCTTTCAAGAGCCGATCGATACACCTGAATCACCTTTCAACTGTCAATTCTTCAATAGAAGCAATGTTTTTCATCTGGTCTGAGAGAAGCACTCATCTGTTTTTCCTCCATTCCACTGGACATTCTTTCTCAATCTCATTTACTGTCTCCTTCTTTCCCGCATCTACATGTTGTGTAGATGTTGTCTAAACTTCGGTCTTTGTTCTTCTTTCTTTTCTTTACTGTAACCCAATAGTTCCGTCACAATCTGGCTTCTGCTTACCTCTCCAATCTCAGCTCCTCTTCTTTTCCTCCATCTTTTCCAACCCAACTATAAAAGACTTTTTTGTTTATCTTTAAATTGTGAACATAACTTTGCTCCAACAATTCCATCTTTAGCAATTTTTCTAAGTAAAACAAAAGGTAATAGTGATGGATTTATAAAGCTATTACTTGTAATAATATTAATAATATAAAACTTTGAGATGACATAAATAATGTGAAATTTGTTTAATTAAGTATCACACATAGAGTAAATTAAATAATATATTTAAGAACGACTTTATTAATATGTGATAACATACACTGTATATTGTTAAGTGAAAAAAAGTCTATACTGAATGACCCTGAATTTATAAGAAATGTGAAATAACATGGAAAATTGGAATACCTATATAAATATATTAGCAGTAATAATCTTAATATTGGAGAAAAGTTACCTTTTAATTTCTTATCTAAGCTTATTTGTTTAACTAATTTTGTTTTATAATAATATGTATATTATGTAGGAAATAAAGAAAATTTATAACTATGAAATACTGAGAATTACAATTACAGGAAGATTCTGGAAACATGGCCACTTGAGTAACCCTTGTTTCCCTGTTCTATGTTCTATGTTCTATCTCCTTGTTTCCTATGTTCTATGCATGTGGTTTGCCCCTTCAAGTGACTACTAGAATCTGAGGGTGAAAGTGTTTGATGTGTTGAGTTCTATAAGGAATACAGTAAAGGACCCATGCATGAGTCCAACAATAGATGCCATTGTTGGGATAGGATCCCAACAATGAGACTTGAAAAGAAGTTAATTCTGAAGAGATCTTTTGTTTTCTAACATCTGAGGTCTCCATAAAAGGAGGTAAATATTGATTATTCTGAGTCCTCCAGGTCCCCAAAGGCAAGAATGAGTCAAATGTAGTGAAGTGTTGCCTCTCTTTGAATCTGTGATTCACAGGGAGATAGTAGAGCAAAAAGATTTTCTCCAAGTACCTCAACCCAAGGGTACAACATGCCATCAGACCTCAGGTAAGGGGCAAGAATGAGAACCTCACCTTGTTGTATATGACTGGATTCCTGCTATTAGAGTATTGCAGCCACCTTGTCTAGCACCCACATGCTAGCAGTATAGGAACACAGTGGCCATCTGAAAATCAGCAAGAACTATCGTCAATCAATCAGAACGAAGGATTAGAGAAATAGGACTCAGATAAAATCCTTAGTTTAAAAAGGAGTAAAATGAATTAAAATAAATTACTTAACTTTCAAGTACAGCACGAAAAAGAAAAAGAGAAAAGAAAAAAAAAAGGAAAGAAAGAAGGAAAGAAAGAAAGAAAGAAAGAAAGACCCCTGAAACAAAAATAAGAAGCTTGCTTTTCAATCTACATGGATAGTTTTCTCTTGTTGTGGAACAATAGAAACATGACAGTTTAAAACAACCCCATTCATTTTCTTCAGTTTCCAGGGCTCAGGATTACAGGTATGGTTTAACTGGGTCTTCTGCTCAGGGTCTCACAAGGATGCAGTGAAAGTATTGGCTGGTCTGCACTCTTCTCTGGAGACTCAACCATTTCCAAACTCAGGTTGCTTCCAAAGTTCATTTCTTCACATGTGTAGTACTGAAGATCCCAACTGCATGCTATCTGTTGACTGGAGGTTACTTTCAGGTTTCTGTCATGGGACCTCTCCAAGAGGGCATGTTCTTTGTTCAGGGCCAGGAAGAGTGACATCCCATCACCACTGCCATATTCTATTGGTCAGAAATAAGTCTTGGGTCCTGCCCACATTCAAGACAAGGGATTATACAGGGTGTGAACACCAGATAGCAGAGATTATGGGATATCACCTTATGGTCTGTCTGCCATACAACTAAAAGGAAAAAAAAAGTAACTAAATTAAAGAAAATGGGTCATTACTGAGATCTATAATGAAGAAGAAATATCTCAACTCAAAGAACAAAAATTAAAAGAGATAAAAAATAAGAGAAGATAAAATAATTAGACATTAAGAAAAAAAATTCTCGGGGCGCCTGGGTGGCTCAGTCAGTTAAGCGGCTGCCTTCAGCTCGGGTCATGATCCCAGTGTCCTGGGATCGAGCCCCGCATCGGGCTCCCTGCTCGGCGGAGAGCCTGCTTCTCCCTCTCCCTCTGTCTGCCGCTCTGCCTACTTGTGCTCTCTATCTCTGTTAAATAAATTAATAAAAATCTTAAAAAGAAAAAAAATTCTCGGGGTGCCTGGGTGGCTCAGTCGTTAAGTGTCTGCCTTCGGCTCAGGTCATGATCCCAGGGTCCTGGGATCGAGTTCCACATTGGGCTCCTTGCTCAGCACAGAGCCTGCCTCTCCCTCTGCCTGCCTGCCACTCCCCCTGCTTATGCTCTCTCTCTCTCTCACTCTGTGTCAAATAAATAAATAAAATCTTAAAAAAAAAAAGAAAAAAAGAAAAAAATTCTCTTTACTTGACTAAAATGATGTAATAGAAAAGTTGAAGTCTGAAAATCAAATGGATTCATGAAGTTCCAGTCCATATTGAGGAGAAAAAATACTCATGGGGGTCTTTCTGCATATACAATAACTACTCTACATTTCTCAGTTTCCCTGAAGGTAGATGTGGTCAACTGATGAAAAGTTTAGCTAGTAAATCCTGAAATGATGTGTACCTCTTCCAGGCCTGCACCATAGAAAACTCTCACAGAAGTTCTACATGTTCTGTTTTTACATGCTGGGTAGTTAGAATGGAATTAAGACCCATGGCAATTTCACAAACTACACTGGACACGGTAGAACTCTATGAGAAGTGACAACTGGATGAGGGGAGAATGGCTACTTCCCTGCCTGGTCCACCTGCCCAAAAGCTAAAGCTATTTTGCAAATAAATTTCACACTCACAAAATATAAAAATAAATGCCTCAGTTAACTCTGACAATCAACCTTGTAGATATAAAGGCAGGAATGTGAAGAACATATGGAAAAGAATGTTTTATATAGCACAGACTTCAAACAAAATGAATTTTAATAAATTGGAGATTTGATTAGGATACATTGATACATCTGCATTAAGATGTATCATGCAAGCATTCAAAAGAACGAGTTAGAATAAATGAGTCGGAATGATTTCCATTAAGTTTTTTACTCTAAGGATGAAGAACAAAAACAAAATGGGGGAAATATGTTTAGTATGATGCCATTTTTTAAAAAAAATCTTCATTAACTAGAAAAAAGTCCCTGCTCATAAATAATTATATACTTACAAAAACATGTTGAAGGATATACAGAAAGTTATTATACAGATCAGCAAGAGGCAGAAAAGAAATGGCATTGGGAGGGAGAGGAGACCAAGAGGAAAGAATATTGGCATAAAAAGGACAAAATTTAAAACACACTAAAAAGAATTCATCTGATCATATGTGTGTTAATGTAAAAGTCTGCTTCAATGTATGTATGTGTAAAGAAATTAAACAGATATCGAGTTAAATAAGCAAATTACTATTAATTATCTCAAGTTGGCTTTTTATACTTATATGGGAGGCTTAGGATAATCACTAATGAAATATACACTTGTGTTGTTTCTCAAAGATATTTAGGGCAAAGAGGGCATGGGCAAAGTCAGGTATGAATACCCATCCCATATTACCCTAGACTCTGCACTTTTATCTTACTACCTTAAAACTTAGAGAAAACCCACTTTGTTCTGACATTCTAATTTTTAAAAAGTTTTTTTCAGATATATGCTGTTTCAAACAGAAACTATTCACATACCTATTCTATCTATCCATCTCCATCCATTTATCCACTCAAATACGTATACATCTTTTCTTGACATTAATCTCAGGTATTCTGAAAAGCATTTCCAATGAAGAAGAATTATGTGATAAATTATTAGACACAGCCTATATTCATTCCTTAAGGTTGTAAATCTAAATTTTGTCGTCTGGGAATGCTTTAAACATAGACTCACAAACCAATTACCTGTTTACTTTGTCTCCACCTTGTTTTATGTGTCAGTGTTTTTGAAGAAGCCAAGATTGTCTACAGCTTATTGCAACACTTTTTGAAACTTTTTCCTTCAGTTGAGGACTATATTTTAACAGAATCCTTTAATATGTTTGGTTTGATGACAATTCAACAATTTAAAGTAGCGAAAATTCTCTTCTGTCATTTTCTTTTTTTTTTTTTTTAAAGATTCCATTTATTTATTTTGACAGAGAGATAGACAGAAGAGCACAGCAGAGGGAGTGGCAGAGGGAGAGGGAGAAGCAGGCTCTGCACTGAGCAGGGAACCCAATGCGGGACTCGATCCCAGGACCCTGAGATCATGACCTGAGCTGAAGGCAGACGCTTAACCATCTGAGCCACCCAGGCGCCCTTCTTCTGTCATTTTCAAAAGAATAATCTCCACCTGCATTGTGCTACCAGTGAATCAGAATATTCACTTTATTATATTGAAAAAATATGTTAGTATTCACTATATGAAATATACAAGTTTAAGACTAATTTTTATTTGAAATTATTCTATATAGAGAACAATGATAGTCAAAAAACAAAACTAAACACTCACTGGTACTTTCTGGAGAGTCACATTTTCTGTGTCTTCTCTTAACGTCAATTGAGAATTATTATTTGCTGAAGTCAAATACTTAAAAACCCTCTGGGTCCTCAAAATTTTTCTGGATGACACTTAAAATTCCTGATATGTTCAGTTTGTTTGCTACAGCTTGCCATTGCTGCAACGTGTTGGAATTCTTAGTTACCTATTTGTTGTTTGGGTTAGGTTAGGTTCTATTAGGTTATGTAGGTTAAGCTGGAGTTGGTTTGGCTTGGTTAGGTTTTGATTTGGGCTCAGCTAGAGGACTAAACTAAGAGCTCTCTATCCAGAGTAGCTGTCTTCTTTGCAGTTTACAGAGTATTCATCATCTCTAAAATTCAGTAATTTTTTTTCAGCGACTGATTTGACCCTCACTGAACTCACCACTGAATACCTAAATCTGATTCTAAATGACTGATGTTTTTGAAATAGTCTATTTGGAAAAAAATGCATTTTATTTTACTCCAGATATTAATAATGTTAATATCCATAGATGGGTAGGGCATTTTTCTACAGTATTCTAATAAGCCACACTTAATGAATTTGATCTTCCTCACGAATAAAGCAAACGATCTGCTCCCTGGGGAGTGTCTTTTTCTGTCAGGTCAGTGAAGTGTTGCAGCACAATGTACTCACACCATCCACAGGTGTGGAGAGTCATCTGGTCCAGCTAAGGCACAAATACTTAGATGATTTGATCCCATACCATTGTACACCTCCCAAGTAAATGTGACCAGAGTCTGATAGATTCCATACTGATGCAGAGGAATGAAATAAATGAGCACACCAAAATAATTTTGGTGTGTTAGTTTAAAAATGTATGAGCATCTATTTAAAAATAAGTAAGCATGGCAGCTATAATATGAAATAAGGTGCTCATTTTGAAACCACTGTATCTATATTATAAATGAAGGGGAGAAATCGGAGGGGGAGATGAACCATGAGAGACTGTGGACTCTGAGAAACAAACTGAGGGTTCTAGAGGGGAGGGGGGTGGGGGGATGGGTTAGCCTGGTGATGGGTATTAAAGAAGGCACGTTCTGCATGGAGCACTGGGGATCAAACAATGAATCATGGAACACTACATCAAAAACTAATGATGTAATGTATGGTGATTAACATAACATAATAAAAAAAAAGTCTTAGGCCTTGGGGCACTTGGGTGGCTCAGTCTGTTAAGTGTCTGCCTTTGGTTCAGGTCATGATCCCAGGATTCTGGGAGCCAGCCAAGCCAGAGTTGGGCTCCCTGCTCAGTGAGGAGCCTGCTTCTCCTTCTCCCTTTGACTCCCCCCTACTTGTGCTCACACTCTCTCGGGCTTTCTCTCTCTCTCTCTCAAATAAATAAATCTTTTTTAAAAAGTCTTGGGCCTTTATTGTAAGATTTTTAATAAAAAGTAACTTGTATACATAAAAAAACGCTCAAAAATTTCAAGAAAAATAGCATTTAACATGCTTTTCTTATTTTTATATAGTATTCAAAATACAGGCGACCTAAGCTACTCTTACAGGAAAAGCCCATCTTCAATGGCCTTATCTAGTAAAATGCAGAATAATGTTTTATACTTTAAAGCCACAATGCTATATATTTTTAATTAAGTCAGTTAATTTAGTCAGTCAACAACTATTTCTGAAATGCCTGCTAAGGAAATGGCTAATACACTAGGTGAAGGTGAGTAAAGATAAAAGGTATTGTTTATTATCATAGAGACTATAGTCTATTGCAGGTGACAGAAGTGGAGAAAAATGATTGCAAAATAATACACTTGTTATATTTGATACCCATATGAGGTGCAATGGACTTAAGACCCCATCTGTTCATTTCAACTGAATATGTGAACAGAATTGAGATCAGAATTATGGTTGTCCAGGACAGAAATTACCTGAGATTTAGATAGTATAATATCTAATTAATATGTCTTAAACTTTTACCATAAAAGGTAGAATTGGAGGAGTATCAGCTGATATGCATTAAAAACATCTTTTCCTTTTCTTCCCACTTTTTATTAAAGAAATTATAATGACAATGGATGAGACTTCCTGGTAACTAGCAAAAGAAAATTGTTTCATCTCTGGCATTCATATGACATGTTTTATATTTGCAGCCAAATAAACATAAAACATGCCAGGGTGCAAAGCTCTGTAATGAAATTGAAGGTGGAGAGGAAAAAGCAAAGACCATCCAGGAGGAGAGAGAAAAATATCAGCCCCTGCCAGGGCAGAAATGACATAAGAAAAAATTCAGCAACTAATATAATCCATAAACCCCCCAAAAAACCTCCTAGAATAAGAGTTAATAGTGTCTTCAAAATTAAATTTCTGCCCAATTTAACTATTTCAGTGATGTCAGTATAGTAAATTTTAAGACTTTGAACAAAGAATATAAACATTTCTTAAGCAAAGTCTGTTGCAAGAATTGGCTACATTTTTTCTGTTTTTATGCCACATAGGTGTCTCTTTTATTAAATTATAAATAATACACTCCTCATTCTTCTATATCATGTCTTTTTATCAACTCCTAACCAAACTAGTTTAGTAGATTGTATTCCTTCCTCCTTCCTAAGATACCTTACTGTCTTATTATCTCAAATACTTTTATTCTTTTTACATGCCTTGTTTTTATTTTATACAAGCATTTTTTTCTCCATTGGAAAAAAAAAACTATTTGAATAAAGATTGAATAAATGATAGAGACTTAAAATACATATTGATAATTAGATTTATTAATTACATATATCATACTTCTAACAATACTTACTTCAGGACTTACTTATTGAAAACTATTTGACCTGTTATATTTCTTGAGATGTCACAACAAAAACCACTATTTATTCTAAGTTTGCTAAATGCCTCTCATTTACTGGATACTTATAGGAATTGTTAATTCAATTCTAACATCAATCATGTAAGATGTATAACTTATAACCAATGTTAAAATATAAAAAAATGAGCCTTTGACAAGTGTATTAACTTGTCTGAGTCACACATCTCGGTAGAAAGTTAGAATTTAAACATAGATCTTTCTACCAAGTACATGTTGTTTTTAATGGTCTATTTAAATGCACATATAAAATGCAATGGATTATGTATCCATCAGAGGAAATGATCAGAGGAATCCAAGATGATCTCATATAGGAATTAGCCAAGTTCCAAAACAGAACTGGAAGAAAAAAAGGAAAATTAAAAATTGAGTTCTTGCATGGTTTAAAAAGCTTCATGCTTTTGGAATCTAAGCAGCAGGAAATGAAGCATTTACCTACCTCCCTACAACAAACATATTCAGATGACCACAAGCTATCCATCATTACATTGAAAGAAAATACTTGAATGAGGAAAGAAAGAAATTAAGCAGTCATTGGAACTAATTTCAGGACAGAACTTTGATTTTGGCTACTGGCATATAGACTTGACTGGGAGCCTTAGATCAAAAACCTACACTCTTAGGTCAGGTCCTCAAGAATCTAGAGCCTAAGGACAGGATTAAAATGTTGGTACTGTTTTTGGAAGGTGCAAGTCCAGGACTGTAAGTGTAATGAAAAGGGAAGTGAAACAAAGATGAAAGCCGGCCACTTCTCTAGGATGAGCTCCTGAAGATACAGCCTGTTGATTGGGAGAGGCTGTAACCATAGCTCAGAGTAGCTCGCAATAGAAGGGTGCATCCGCCCAGCTCCTTCCTATAACTCAGTCCACATCAGGCCAGCCAGGTTTTTGGATGACCAGGAGAATAATGATGATAAGAACATAAAGGGAATAAACAAAAAGTGCTAATTGGGCACTACGACTGAGTTGCGCTTTGGGCATTCATTTTTGGATGTGATGGCGGAACACCTTGGTAGGATCTTCACTGACCAATTGGAAGTTTCAGACTGGAGATTGGAGTCACAGCTGCGGAGCACACAGGCTGAACTCTTCCTTAGTTGAGAGAAAGGAAGACAGAGACAAACACTGCTTGATACTCTGGTTCAGGTATTATTCTGCCCTTTATTTTGAAGAGAATATTCAATAAATATGTGTGTCAATAGAGCTGCATAGTTTGGCATTCCTCCTCTCTCTTCATCTTCATACCAACAGTATGTCAATCTCATTAACGGCCCTGTTGATTCCACATCTGTGACCTTGTTGCCCAGGAAGTCAGTTAATGTTGCCAAATGAGACCAAGAGTGTATGTATAATTTCTTTGACAAATGAATGCATGTTAGTTTTACCTTCATTCTTTCAAAAATATCCTTTTTGAACAAAAGCAGAGACAAATACGGGATTGAGAATGGAGTAAAAATCTATCTCCATTGTCATTTAAAAAAAAAAAAAAACCCAAAACAAAAAAACAACCTCAAAGGATCTACTTTCTTGTTGTCAGTAAATTCATTAGATTCATTATTTTGGTAGGCTTATTTATTCTGTGGATTCACTATTTTTTCTCTCATATTTATCTTGATGATTGAAATTTATTTGAAAGTCCATTTCATTCAATTTTACCAAGTTTTCCAACATATGCCCATGACATTTTTCTTTCTTGTGTATTGGCCCAAAGAGTTTCTGTTCTTTTCTTCCAAACAATCCAGAATTCTTCATTAAATATTCTAACATTATCAAAATTTTCTGCTCTCTTTTCACACATGTATACACACACATTTTAGGGTAATTCATAATTTAGGATAATCTATCATCTTCCCAGAGATTGCAATAAATCACCTGGTACTAAAACCAAATTAGAAAACATTGTTATTCCTTTTTCAGTTATTTTGAATTTCACCAACTGAGATGGACTTCTCCTTAGAATATTTTTACAAATGGAGATGAAGGATAAATGAAATATTTAAGCTACTTATTAGTTACTTATAAATGTGATCCCTAGAATTAGCTGACTTAAAGCATTGGTGATACTACTTTTTAGCTATATACATTTGTCTAAGTCATTTAAACTCTCTTAAGTAAAAGACGTCGTTTGTAAAGGAGGTGCATGATTGGGTCCTACCTCCCTGAGATGTAAGCATTAAAGATAGCTTAGTAGGTGTTATACACTCTCATAAATACAGGAGGGAATGAATGGTGGAAGTGACAGGTGTAATAATAATAGCAATAGAAATAGGAGTAGTGGTCCTACCACTAGTAGTGGAGTTAAGAATTTATTTCTGAAGCCCAGATAATTATTGAAGAAAGATCACTCTGGTGGGAGGTAAAGATATAAGAATAAATGAAGCTGCCCAAAGAGAAAGTAAAGAGTAAGGAGAGAATAAGAGGAGATTGAGAGGAAAATGGAGGAAGAGGATCCAGCATTAGAGAAGACAAAGACAAGTCAGGATTAGGAGGTTTAAAGATGAGCCACTTTTCTTGTAAATAAAGTTTTATTGAAACTCAGCCATGCCCATTTGTTCACACATTGTGTATGGCTACTTTCTGGCTGCAGACAGCTGTCTCACTAGGACAGAATGGAAAAGTGTTGACAGAGACCACATGACTTACAGAGCCTAAAATATTAACTATCTAGCTTCTTAAAGGAACAGTTTACAAACCTTTGCTATAAGTAATCTTAGAAATACTGACTTTGGTACTTACAGATCGAAATATGTTTGTTTTTCCTTGATTATATATATTTGAAGACAAAAAATTTGTGCAGATTTATTACTTGATTTATGTAGATACCAGCTCTCTCTTCTTGACTAATTAGCTTCTAAATTCCATAAAGAATACATTCTGTACCATGATAACTTAGTTTTAGTGTGTCACCAAACAAAAACAACAAACACCATTGTCATCCCATCAATTATGTAAAACTAGATATTATTTGAAAGTAAAAGAATTTTTACCAAATTATAATTTGGAAAAACAACTTTATGAAAGTAGGAATGCCTTTCCTTACCTCCTGCCATTTGAAGTATCTCTTTAGAGAAAATGATTGCATTTAATTCATGTGCAATGAATCACAATTAATTTGTGAGCATATTCAATAATTTCTGTATTAACTTTTTTAATATTATAAGTGACTCAACAAATTACCATTCAAACAATTAAGGAATGATAAAAAAATAACCTGCAAATATATATAGTATCATGAGCACAGAGAATTAAAAAACTTGTTTTAGTAAACCCCGTCTTGATGAGTTATGGTTTCTATGGTACTCAATAAAAGCATATCCCAAATTCAGTTCCATTGAATTGCAAATTTCTAAGGTTATGTTGGAGTATATTGGATTTTGGAAATGCTATAGAGTACTTACTGGCTCTAGGCACAAACAAACAGTATGTATTTCTCTTTTAGGAAGTGGATAATAATATCTGACCTGTCAGATAATTTGAGTAAGAAACAAAATTGAACTTGCTGTTAAAAGTCTTAATGGTGCATATGTTGCAGCTGCCAAATTCTGAAATTTCTAATTAATGACTGGGCAGTAAAGATTAAAATAATGAGCAAAATAATTAAGAATGAAGCTTACATATGGCTTATATGTTTTTAATGAGGCTTTTAGTGTTTGAAAAGACTAAAAGCTATACCATTATTCTCATTGAGAGATTTTAATTTTATTACTGTCCTTCAGAGAGTCTGGTTATTTTCAGTATGAAGGAAAGTCACATATTTCAAAAGTGAATTGGGAGCAAGTGATTTGGAAGTACAAAATACGTATATATAACCACATGATTAGAAAAACACCTTATCTAAGTTACAATAATGTACTATCAAAAGGCAAATATAACCACCCCTCAAAGTTTAGGATGCTTTGAAATCCATTAAGTAATATAGATAAGAAACATGATTTTAGATGTAATCTATTTGCATTTCTTGATAACATAGATAGAAAGCTATGTTTTTCATTTCATTTTTTAAAGACTAAAATGATTACAAAAAAACAAACATGAATTAAAATTATAAAACCAAATTAAATTTTTGGAAAATCCTTGTAGTTTGGCTTAAGCTATTTGGGTACTCAGAAATGATTAAATGTGTTAAGTTTCTTATAAAATTATTTTTAAATGAGTTTGAAATGTAGTCAACCCTTTGGTGAAAATCACTTTTGAAACTAAAAGTATTGATTGTCCATTAGACTATGCCAGTACTTTTTATTTTTATTTTATTTATTTTTTATTTATTTTTTAAAGATTTTATTTATTTATTTGAGAGAGAGCACATGAGAGGGGGGAGGGTCAGAGGGAGAAGCAGACTCCCTGCTCAGCAGGGAGCCTGATGTGGGACTCGATCCCGGGACTCCAGGATCATGACCTGAGCCGAAGGCAGTCGCTTAACCAACTGAGCCACCCAGGTGCCCTATTTTTATTTTATTTTTTAAAACTTTTAATATTTATTTAAATTCAATTAATTAACATACAGTGTATTAATAGTTTCAGAGGGAGAGTTCAGTGATTGATCAGTCTTATATAATATCCAGGGGTCATTACATTATCACGTGCCCTCCTTAATGTCCATCATCCAGTTACCTCATCCCCCCACCCTCTCCTCTCTAGCAATCCTCAGTTTGTTTCCTATGATTAAGAGTCTCCTACAGTTTGTCTCCTTCTCTGATTTTGTCTTATTTTATTTTTCCTTCCATTCCCCCACACTCCTCTGTTTGTTTCTTAAATTCCACTTATGATTGAAATCATATGATAATTGTCAATCTCTGATTGACTTATTTTGCTTAGCATAATACCTTCTAGTTCCATCCAAGTCATTGCAAATAGCAAGATTTCATTTTTGATGGCTGAGTAATATTCCTTTGAATATATATACCACTTCTTCTTTGTCCATTCATCTGTCAATGGATATCCAGGCTCTTTCCATAGTTTGGCTATTGTAGACATTACTGCTATAAACATTGTGGTGCAGGTGCCCCCATTGAATCAATACATTTGTATTTTTGGGGTAAATACTCAGTAGTGCAATTGCTGGACAATAGGGTACCTCTATTTTGAACTTTTTTGAGGCACCGCCATACTGTTTCCCAGAGTGGCTGTACAAGTGTGCATTTCCACCAGCACTGTAAGAGGGTTCCCCTTTCTCTGCATCCTCCCCAACATTTGTTGTTTCCTGATTTATTTTTAGCCATTCTGACTGGTGTGAGGTGGTCTCTCATTGTGGTTTTGATTTGTATTTCCCTGATGCCGAGTGATGTGGAGCATTTTTTCATGTGTCTGTTGGCCATTTGTAAGTCGTCTTCGTTGAAATGTCTGTTCATGTTTTCTGCCCATTTCTTGATTGGATTATTTGTTCTTTAGGTGTTGAGTTTGATAAGTTCTTTATAGATTTTGGATACTAACCCTTTATCTGCTAAGACATTTGCAAATATCTTCTCCCATTCTGTACGTTGACTTTTAGTTTTGTCAACTGTTTCCTTTGCTGTGTAGAAGATTTATCTTGATGAAGCCCCAATAGTTCATTTTTTTGCTTTTGTTTCTCTTGCTTTTGGAGACGTGTCTAGCAAGAAGTTGCAGGGGTGAAGGACAAAAACATTGCTGCCTGTGTTCTCCTCTAGGATTTTGATGGATTCCTGTCTCACATTTAGATCTTTCATCCATTTTGAGTTTATTTTTGTGTATGGTGTAAAGAGATGGTCCAGTTTCATTATTCTGCATGTGGCTGTCCAACTTTCCCAACACCATTTGTTGAAGAGACTGTCTTTTTTCCATTGGTTATTCATTCCTGCTTTGTCAAAGATTAGTTGACCATAGAGTTGAGGGTACATTTCTGGGTTTTCTGTTCTGTTCATTGATCTATGTGTCTGTTCTTATGCCAGTACCATGCTTTATGGATGGTTAAGTCCAAAATTGTGATGCCACTGGTTTTGGTTTTCTTTTTCAACATTCCTTTGGTTATTCAGGGTCTTTTCTGTTCCATAAAAATTTTAAGATTATTTTTTCCAGTTCTGTGAAAAATGTTGATGATATTTTGACAGAGACTGCATTGAATTGAATAGATTGCTCTGGGTAGCATAGACATTTTAACAATATTTGTTCTTCCAATCCATGAGCATGGAATGTTTTTCCATTTCTTTGTGTCTTCCTCAATTTCGTTCATGAGTGTTCTATAGATTTCAGAGTACAGATACTTTGCCTCTTTGGTTAGGATTATTCATAAGTATCTTATGCTTTTTGGTGCTATTGTAAGTGAGATTGATCCCTTAATTTATATTTCTTCTTTCTCATTGTTAGTCTCTAGAAATGCATCTGGTTTCTGTGCATTGATTTTGTATCCTGCCACATTGCTAAATTTCTGTATAAGTTCTGTATAAGTTCTGGGGGTGGAATCTTTTGAGTTTTCCACGTAAAGTATCATGTCATCTGCAGAGAGTGAGAGTTCAACTTCTTCTTTGCTTGTTTGAATGCCTTTATTTCTTTTTGTTGTCTGATTGCTGATGCTATGACTTCCATTACTATGTTGAACAAAAGTGGTGAGAGTGGATATTCCTGTCTGTTCCTGACCTTAGGGAAAAAGCTCTCAGTTTTACCCCATTGAGAATGATATTCACTGTGGGCTTTTCATAAATGCTTTTATGATACTGAGGTATGTACACTGTGAAGAGTTTTAATCAAGAAAGGATGCTGTACTTTGTCAAATGCTTTTTCTTTATCTATTGAGAGGATCATATGATTCTTGGTCTTTCTTTTGTTAATGTATTCTATCACATTGATTGATTTGCAGATGTTGAACTAAACTTGCAGTCCAGGAATAAATCCCACTTGGTCGTGGTGAATACTCCTTTTAATGTACTGTTGGATCCTATTGGCTAGTATTTTGGTGAGAATTTTTGCATCCAGGTTCATCAAGGTTATTGGCCTGTAATTCTCCTTTTTGATGGGGTCTTTGTGTGGTTTTGGGATCAAGGTAATGCTGGCCTCATAAAATGAGTTTGGAAGTTTTCCTTCCATTTCTATTTTTTGGAACAGTTTCAGAAGAATAGGTATTAATTGTTTGGTAGAATTCCCCTGGGAAGCCATCTGGCCCCAGGTTTTTGTTTGTTGGGAGATTTTTGATTACTGCTTCAATGTACTCAGTGATTATAGGTCTGTTCAGGTTTTCTATTTCATCCTGGTTCAGTTTTGGTAGTTGATACATCTCTAGGAATGCATCCGTTTCTTCCAGATTATCTAATTTTCTGGCATATAGTTGCTCATAATATGTTCTTATAATTGTTTGTATTTCTTTGGTGTTGGTTGTGATCTCTCCTCTTTCATTCATGATTTTATTTATTTGGGTCACTTCTCTTTTCTTTTTGAAAAGTCTGGCCATGGGTTTATCAATCTTATTAATTCTTTCAAAGAACCAGCTTCTAGTTTTGTTGATCTATTCTACTGTTCTTTTGGTTTCTGTTTCATTGATTTCTGCTCTGATCTTTATTATTTCTCTTCTGCTGCTGGGTTTAGGCTTTATTAGCTGTTCTTTCTCCAGTTCCTTTAGGTGTAGGGTTAGGCTGTATTTGAGACCTTTCTTATTTCTTGAGAAAGGATTGCTTTGCTATACATGTTCCTCTTAGGACCGCCTTTACTGCATCCCAAGAATTTGGAACAGTTGTGTTTTCATTTTCATTTGTTTCCATGAATTTTTTGAATTCTTCTTTAATTTCCTGGTTGACCTGTTCATTCTTTAGTAGGATGTTCTTTAGCCTCCATGTATTTGAGTTCTTTCCAACTTTCCTCTTGTGATTGAGTTCTAGTTTCAAAGCATTGTGGTCTGAAAATATACAGGGAATGATTTCAATCTTTTGGTACTCGTTGAGACCTGATTTTTTACCCAGGATGTGATCCATTCTGGAGAATGTTCCTTGGGCACTAGAGAAGAATGTGTATTCTGTTGCTTTGG
>NC_138372.1:99957475-99971479 GCF_054177405.1 Leptonychotes weddellii | reverse complement strand
CATTGGGGAGGGTATGTGCTATGGTGAGTGCTGTGAATTGTGTAACACTGTTGAATCACAGACCTGTACCTCTGAAACAAATAATACATTATATGTTAAAAAAAAATAAAGAAAGAATATAGTAGGAAGGAAAAAATGAAGTGGGGGAAATCAGAGGGGGAGATAAACCATGAGAGACTATGGACTCTGAGAAACAGACTGAGGGTTTTAGAGGGGAGGGGGGTGGGCGATGGGTTAGCCTGGTGATGGGTATTAAGGAGGGCACGTATTGAATGGAGCACTGGATGTTATATGCAAATGATGAATTTTGGAACACTACATCAAAAACTAATGTTGTAATGTATGGTGACTAACATAACATAATAAAATAAAATTTAAAAAATTAAAAAATAAAAGATAAATAAAATGGTGTATTTTTTAAAAATGGAGTTGTTCATTATATAATGTTAATTAAAAAGGATCAAAATCTAATATTTTTTTGACAGTTATTTTGTTTGAAAATTCCCAACACTTAATAAAATTGGAAGAAAATACATCAATAATTTTAACAGTACTTCAGAGACCCTGAAAATACAGATAATATTTATTTTATAATTTTACATTATTAAATGGTCAAAATCATCTATAATGTAGAGTCCTTATTTTTTTTCTGTCCATTTTTCCTGTCCATTTTCTGTCCAGTGCTTTGTCCATATTGAGCACTTTACCACCAAATGTGGGCCTGGGATCTTTACATCCATTTTTTATTGTGAACCAAATGAAGAACACCCAGATGAAAACAGAGGCTATTTATTCAGAGCTTGGTATTTAACAAGCCATGTCACTTCAAATTGGCAGAACCTGAGAGGTAGGAAGAGGAATGGGAAAACTTTACAGTTTAAAAAAAAAAAAGGAAGTTTCTGATATGCTCTGATTGGAGATCATTGACGTAGGGGAGCAGGGAGTGGGCTAAGTAGAAGAAGTTTAGTTTAAGGAGTGTCTTAGGCTTTCTATGGTTGATCCTGAATTAGACATAGTGGCAAAAAATAGGAAAACTGTCAGTTTTGGAACAAGTGCTGATCATCCTGGGCTGGTTGCTACAGAGGTTGTTGGTCAGATTTCCTATTACCACATATGATCTGTCATTGTCTGTGTGTGTGTATTAGTGTCTCAATCTTTACAACTAAAGGTAGGTTTTATGTCGTGTATGTTTTATGGCAGAGGCATAATGTACATTCTTGTTTTTATTTTTAAAGAAAAAATATTCAAAAGATACAATATATGTATTTGTATGAGTTATTGCTCTAATCTAGGTAACCCTATATTAAAAATGTAAAACCTGCTATAAGCCTCGTTATGCCCATAATTTATCTCTTCACTCATTCAATCTAGCAAATATTTTCTGCATATGTCAAGTATGCTGATTACTATGCTAGATGCTGGGGCTATATTGTTGAGGGACAAAGACATAAACCTGCTCTCACAGACCTGCATTTCTCATGACTGTTAAAACCTGACCTATATCCTTCACCGGTTCACCTGTTGGTCTGTGTGTGCTTTAAGACAAGGCTATATGCCAGTAATAGTTATATCTCTAGTACCTGACATTGGCAGATTCGGTGGCCACATGATTTTTAAATGAATACGTGAAGTAGTATTTTTAAAACTCTAAAACTCAGTGTAAGTTTTCAGGTCAACACTGGCCTCTGATGGAATCAGTAGGAGGTAAAATACAATTGTAAGATATGCACAGGTAACACCTGCTACAGGGACTTCTTCAGGTGCCAACTTTGATTTTCTTGCCGTGAAAGAAAATTGTTTTATGTTGTACTACTATGATAGATAAGAAAGCAAGAGCGAGGGGCACCTGGGTGGCTCAGTCAGTTAAGTGTCTACCCTCAGCTCAGGTCATGATCCCAGGGTCTTGGGATGGAGCCCCACGTGGGACTCCTTGCTCAGCAAGGAGTCTGCTTCTCCCTCTCCCTCTGCCTGCTGCTCCTCCTGCTTGTGCTCGCTCTCTCTGTCAAATAAATAAATAAAATCTTTAAGAAAAAAAAAAGAAAGAAAGAAAGCAAGAGCAAGCAACTGAAATGTTTCAGCTTCTAGTGTTAACAAATTTGAATTAAAAAATAATATTGATTTGTAGTTTTACTAAGTTTTAATAAAAACTTTTCTTAAATTATGTTTTAAAAAACATTTAATAAAATATATTAAAGTATATGTTAATAAAATATAATGTTAAATACATATTCAAGAATTACTTTCCTACTCCTTATTAAAGTGCCTTTGGAGTAACTTAGAAAGGAGCAAGCACTGCATTGGAAAGAACTACCTTGAAGAGATGGTTTGGGAAGGAAAAGTTTCCTGCTACTGTGTTTAGGAGCAGAAAGATCTGAGCTCATGTCATGAAGTGGGCCAACCCTGTACACATCCTGTTTCCTCAAGTGGGTGTGAAACCCCACAGGACCTCTTGGCTTTTCCCAGCGCTAGTAAGGCCAAGGTCTAATGGTACCAACTTCATTAGTCATGTCCACCATGCAAGAAACGCTCAGTCTTGCCCTGAGCACATCCTGCTTCAGACCTAGATGGGAACTTAAGAGACCTGGTGACTGGTCTTCATTCTTGGCCCACTTTGGTTTCTTCTCCTCTGTAAGAACCTGATGCTAAATGGACTCAAGGTAATCAGTAAATGACTACATGTTAGAGAGTTGGGGGATGAGCTCTTTCCCCTTTTCTCAACTCCTTTACTAAAGCATTGGCAATGATAATAAATGATACTTACCAAAATGTAACACACATTAAAAAAGTAAAGTTTCAAAACTTTTTGTAGCTAACAAATGAATTAACACAATTATTAAAAATAGAAATGAAGAAAACTTTTTTTTTTTCCTGGTCACTCCATAGGATTGATAAGAGCTTGGTTTTTGTTAGTATTCCACTAGCTTACATGCCTTTTGTTCAGATATAAAGAGGAAAATATATTACTATTATATTGTTATAATTCTGAACCCACCTGCAATTCTTTTTTTTTTTTTTTTAAAGATTTTATTTATTTATTTAACAGAGAGAGGGAACACAAGCAGGGGGAGTAGGAGAGGGAGAAGCAGGCTTCCCCACAGAGGAGGGAGCCTGATGTAGGGCTCGATCCCAGGACCCTGGGATCATGACCTGAGCCGAAGGCAGACGCTTAAGGACTGAGCCACCCAGGCGCCCCCCCACCTGCAATTCTAATCAACATATTTGATTTGGGGGCGGTGAAGCAACTTGCATTATATTAAGACCACAAAAATCACATTTCAACATTGATAATGAATTATAAAAATGTATATTTTGTCTTAACCCTTTATTTATTTATTTATTTATTTATTTTTAAAGATTTTATTTATTTATTTGAGACAGAGAGAATGAGAGACAGAGAGCATGAGAGGGAGGAGGGTCAGAAGGAGAAGCAGACTCCCTGCCGAGCAGGGAGCCCGATGCGGGACTCCATCCCGGGACTCCAGGATCATGACCTGAGCCGAAGGCAGTTGCTTAACCAACTGAGCCACCCAGGCGCCCTGTCTTAACCCTTTAGTAGTAACTGTCCAAAACCTGGAAATAACCCAGATGTCCTAGACAGCAAATGATTTAAAAAACTCATTCATTCATACCATGGAATATTATTCATTGATGAAAAGAAACAAATTATATATACACGTAACAACCTGACTACATTTCCAGAGAGTCATATTGAGAGAAAAAGCCAAGTTCCAAAAGTTATAAATTCTATGAGTTTATAGTTCTATAACATTTTGTGAAATGACAAAATCTAGAAATGGAAAGCAGATGAGTGGTTGCCAAGAGTCAGATGTGGAGGGAGCATTGGTGGCAGGGGGCATATGAATGTGGCTATACAAGGGCACTGAGAGAACCTAGGGTGCTGGAAATGTTGTGTCTTACTATATCGATGATGTCAATATTCTAGTTGTTATATAGTTTTACAAGATGTTACCAACGTGGGGTGGGGGGAAACTGGGTAAAAGGGTACATAGAATCTCTGTATTATTTCTCACCTGGCATATGAACTTATAATTATCTTAAAATAAATATTTTGGATCTGAAGTCAATGAAAATATGTTTTAACCCTGGTAAATCTGTTACCTATAGATAATAAGAACTCTGGGTCTGAATTTTCCCATCTGTAAAATGAGAATGTTATAAGGATCTTGACATGATTAATGAAATTACTGATGTAAAAACCAGATTTTAAAATATTAAAAGTTTAGGTGGGGGGATGGGTGAAATAGGTAATGGGGAATAAGGAGTGCACTTGTGATGAGCACTGGGTGTTATATGAAAGTATTGAATCACTACACTGTACACTTGAAACTAACATTACACTAAATGCTAACTAACTGGAATTTAAATAAAAACATATATATATAAAGTCGTATAAATTCAAAATATACAGATTTTGAGGTAAGTTCTTTTTTTTAAAATACTGTTTTATTAACACTACAGTGGTAAACAACTTTATGCTTATGTTTCTCTATAGATCATGGAGTCACACAAAATTCAAAACCCACAAAGAAGCTACGAGTCTTTACATTTAATGTGTCCTTCCTGAAAATCCTTAACTGTATACAGTCTGTCCTCAAGCAGTAAGTTCTTTTAAGAAAATTCAACATTTTTCAACTTATATGTTACAAAAATGTTCAAATGCTCACATCTGCAAAAGTTATAATAATTTATAATGGGTTTTAAACACTTGGCAGCAGGATCCCAACATTTCAGACTTCCATAGGTTGAATGAGGGTAATATTGCTCACTTAGCTTCCTTTTCCCCAACCCAATAGATTTTGAGGCTCTAAAATACATACTCTATCTTTTTTAAGATTTATTTATTTATTTATTTGACACACACAGAGAGAGAGAGAGCACAAGCAGGGGGAGTGGCAGGCAGAGGGAGAGGGAGAAGCAGGCTCCCCGCTGAGCAGGGGGAGCCCAATGTGGGACTCCATCCCAGGACCCTGGGATCATGACCTGAGCCAAAGCAGTCGCTTAACAACTGAGCCACCCAGGCACCATAAAATACATACTTTAAAAATTACTGATTTATAATATATAGTATAACTGTTTAAAACGTGAGGAATACTATTTAAAGCCATGTAGACTCAAATTATTAGGTTGATAAAAGGTAAAATGGTATTGAATGTAATTTGAATTTCTAAGTGAATTGCACCAGGAACTTTATATGGATTATCTCATTTAATCCTAACAGCAATTTTATATAAAATTGGTATTATTCATACATCCATATGTAGATTTTTAAAAAAGGCACAGAGAAGATAAATAACTCTTCTAAGTCAAACCTCAGTGAATGAAAAGGTGTTACTCAAATCAAGTAGCCTTAGGTCTTAGTCAGTGTCCTGTATGCAGTAAGTTTCCTTTATGATTTATTGAACTTATGATTTTGGTTTCTTATTTTTATCATTGAAATATCTGTGTTAACTAAGGACACCCTTTTGCTACCCTTGATTTAATCTGGCTAATGACTTCATTGGAGGATGTTGTAAAATGACTAATAAGCAGTCTATTTTCAAAGACCAGTTTAACTTCTGTGACTACAGTGATAGCAATTCATATAAGCAAAGGGAAGGCACTGTAATACTTAAACAGCTAGGTTATGTAGCAGCGGAGAGGTCGGTGTGAGCACAGACACAGAAGATCAAGGCTTCACAGTTTCCTCATCTCTCTTTCTGGGAAACTGTGACTCTTTCAAGATTCAGTTCTGTCATCACCATCCCCTTGGTGAAGACTGGCTGGCCTCGCTGGGGTAAGTGGCCACTTTCTTCAGGGAGTCCCCACTGTAATTCAGTTCCAACTTCCATTAAACCAAAATGCAAAAACTGTGGGAGAATTGTTATTTGCTAGGTACTTTAACTGATTGCCCTACATCTGTTTACATGGATCTCTCTCCCAGTTCACTGGAAGCATCTGGAGGGCAGAAGTAGCTAGAATCTTATTCATCTTTCTATCCCTAGCCCCAAGCACCTGGTGCCTCATACATAAAAATTTCTCTGCAAGTGTTCATTATATGCCTTTGGGATTTCAGCATGATTATATGAGTCATTCAACTTGACCTGTTACTACTCAAACTTTTTCCATTTTACTAGACATGTGACTTAGTCTTCTTTGGAAGACATGTTATTCTTATGTTCAGCTCATGTATATATATTTCACATGTATCAGATGTACTTCAGAGCAGTCTGACACTATTCAGTATCATTAATTATAAAAAGTCATTACTAGCTCTTCATCTAAAGAGAAAAGCAATTGCCTGAAAAGGTTTGTCAGTAGAGAGTTAGATCTCTCAAATTATTGTCCATGAGTTGGGCACAATGTGAGGACTTGTGCAAATCATCCAGGCAATTTATTATAATGATGTTTTTTCTTTCTAGGACATGGCATCACTATTGGCTAGTCATCAATATCTTAACAGGGAATTCTAGTTAAGTATTTTTAACTGTCTAAATTTTTCATATAAGCAATATATAATTACATGGTTACTATATAATCACTGTCACAATAAAGTAATTGTTGCATCATTGTTATTGCCTTCTTTTTCTAATGTAAAGTGACACCCCTGGGTCAATCACTGGTAAATATTTCATACTAGAATACGAAAATAAAATGAGGCATTACAAGGACAAAACTTAATTCATTAACTGTCAAGACTAAATTTAAACAACCTAAAAAGTGTTCATAACATTTCCTGACTGCTATCTGAACATTCATTTACTCATGAATTATTGAACTCACATTTTAAAACACTTTTCCCAAAACTAGAACAAGAGATGTCTGCTCAGTAAAACCCCAAATTTTGTAAATGGCAACTTAATGCAGTACAAAAAAAGACTCTTTAATGACAAGAATGAGTCATTGAGAAAATGAATACAAATTCTCATAAAATATTACATTTATTCAATTGGAAATATAAAACCAGATGAAAAATCTGATACATAAAACATGAATATAACAGAGTAAAATTACTGTATGTTACTAAGCAGTATCAAGAGTTTATCATTAAGTGAATTTAATAAACTTTCAAAGCTCCAACATAGTAAGCAAGTGCTGAAGGATGTAACGCTTTAGATAAAGTACTTTCACAAAATCTTCTAAAGGGCTAATTTGATCTCTTGATTCATTGCTGAAAATTATTTAATAATGAGATCAGTAAAATAGAAGCATCTTCCTATATCCACGAATTTCTGGTCAGGATAAGTCAGGATGAAAGGATCTCATTAAAGGAAATGGAAGCTATAGGTATTCACTTATTTGAGGGAAGAGAAAGAAAGGGCAGGAAAACACAGGATGTGACTGAATCCTATCTTCAGGCAGAGATAAAAGATCAAGGAAGAGTGTTAAAAAAATAATTGATGCATGTCATGAGAAATGATATGGATTAGGGGTCTGTATTTTAAGTTCACGGATCCGAGCTAAGTACATAACTTACACTTTATCTGTTCTTGGGAGGAGGGGAGATTTTGGTCTTCAATGATTGTCAAAGAGCAGTACTGGTGGAAGAAAAAGTACTGTAGCTGCTTGAACAGGCTTCAAACACATAGTAAAAAGATGGCTGCTCAGTTTTCTGATTAAAATCATCTTTGGATACCTGAGCCCAAGAACCCATTATTCCATAATAATGATAATGATCTCCCTATGGGCTCTGAGAGAGACCAAGTAAGTGTGACTACCAGCTTTATTTTATTACCCAATCCCATTGACCTTTAAGCAGTAAAAAAATCTTCTGAATTCTGTTGACAAAGTGAATGTGTATTCTGGTTTTCTTTACGTAAATTTTGAGATAGACTGCTAGACAGTTATCTTTTAGTAGGGAAGCCCCCATATTTATAAACACATCATATTACACTTAGAGAAAATAGAGATGAACTGGAGAACAAGAACTTGAACACTGGCAATAGAGAGCAACAGAGAAAGAGCCTAAAGTTAGCAGCAAAGTCCCAGGAAGGGGTGTTATACATAATTTAGGTACACCTACTGATTGTGCCTGAGAATCAGGCAGGGAGTGATGGGGACAATACCACCTCAGTATGGAATAACACATTTGAGGGTATTCTTCTTGAAACCAGACACTAGGGCAGGAGTTATTAGAGAAATGGAATAGCACCAAAATTAAAACAATGATTAGCCCTGAGGAAGATCTTTTGACAAATGAAGCTAAAGCAATAACAACATATTATTAAAGAAAGCATTTCTGCCTTGAAAATGTAACTATGAATTCTGAATAAAAGAGCTCACTCATTTGTCAGGGAATTAGCCTAAAAAGGACTTGAATCCAAACATTTCCAAATGGGCTCAGAGAGTGCTGAGTGACAAGGAACTGTGACTCAGGAGTTCTGTTTTCAGAAGTTTATATTTAATGGTTGAAGTCAGCAGAAAAATTTCTTAGATATGGAAAGACTCTGAAAATGCATGTCTTGTTTTAAAAGAATTATTGGAAAACATGTTCCTTATGGTCATAATATTAATCTAAAAGAAGGATTTAAGAATTTTCAGTTACATTAAAAAAATGGCAACATTCACAGTGAAAACAGATGTGAGCACTGCAATCAGTTCCTTTTAAGAAGTGGTGAGTCCTTGCTCCCATCTCTCGGGGCCACCTGCTTCCCTCCACAGTGGACATTTACCTTTGCTTCCATTATACTGTGGTCCTCACACTTATTTAGGAAAAACCCACCCTTTACTCACAGAGGTTAATCTCACTTTAGGGGCCCTTCTCCTTCCTCACTTCTGGGTAATTCACAGATTTCTAAAGCAGTAGATTTCTGAAAACCTGTCATTCAGAGAAGGGAGAGGAAGGTGAGAAAAACAGTCTAAGAGAAACACTGTAGCAATTTATGTCTCAAAGTTTCACCATTACAGTGAGAGGAAAGTTTTCTTCAAATCCACAGGACTCTATGTGTTTCTTAAATCAAATGCACATACACACCCACATATAACACAGTCTTCTTGAAGACGAAATAGAATTTTCACTAAAGACAAAAAACATTTTCCTACATGCAGCAAAATCTGCAAGCATTTCCCCCGCCAGCAATGCACTAACCAGACAGCAGAAAGCATCTTTGTAATTAATTTTCTTTAACATGGCTGCATGTGATAGCCTCTCCCACCAATCTCCATAGATGGAAGAGAAATATATCTCCAACGTCCTCAGAGACCATGAGTCGCATATTTATTTGCTTTCAGTTACACGTTAATACAAATAAACCCAACACAAATTAAAAAGCGACAAGGTTATAAAAGAGGTAAAAGGCCGACAGTTCAGTAGAGATCACTTTCTTCTGCTAATAAAAAGACTGCTCTGTGTTTATCCCCATACTGGTACTACTAAAGCTCTTGACACCTGTAGTTACTTTTATGATGCCACTTATATGACATTTTGCCAAGGTAAAACTATAGAGACAGAAAATAGCCCCCTGGTTAGCAGGGACTGGAGATCCAGAAAAGGCTTGGCTTTAAGGTCCTGAAGGAACGAAGGGTTTGAGGTGATGGAAATCTTGTGGACACTTTATAGGTTTATCAAAACTCACAGAACAGTGCACTAATTGAGTTAATTTTACTGTATATAAATTATGGCTTAATAAAAAAGAGAGAAAAAATAAAAGCTCTGTAAATAACAGAATTATTTATATATCAGAGGAGAAAGAAAGTAGTAGACATAAACTTGTAATATAAAGCTCAATATTTAAATTCCACAAGAAAAAAAAAGTACTAATGGATCACAGAGTGGGCAAAAATAATTTATACCGCATTTTCTTTTTTTAATTTATACTCATGCATAGTAGTAAGAAGTCTCCATTCACAGATACTCTTTTTGCATGCACAGAATTTGGGTTACACACCCAAATTCTATATTTAATAACATTAGCTTTTTGTGACCTAAGGAGATCACTTTTCAAAAATTCTTTTCAAAAATTAATTTCCCCTATAATAGTAATCAAGTCACCTTCTCTAGCTTTGATCTGCCTATTGTAAGGTTAATAACTTCTTCTTTGTATTTACTAAATTAAAATTTAAAACTATGTATCTTCCATCATTAGGTTTTCATTTTATTTTTATTTACTTTTTAGGTATAGTTAACATACAACATTATATTAGTTTCTGGTGTACAACGTAATGATTCAATATTTGTATGTATTATGAAATGATTACTACAATAAGTCTAGGTAACATCCAACACCACATATAGTTACAGATTTTTTTTTGGTTCTTGTGATGAGGACTTTTACTCTCTTAACAACTTTCAAATATGCAATACGGTATTATTAACTATAATTACCATGCTGTGTATTATTTCCCCATGACTTCTTTTATAACTGGAAGTTTGTACATTTTGACCCCCTCACTCACTTTACCCACCTCATGTATCAGTGAGATCATACAGTATTCGTCTTTCTCTGACTTATTTCACTTAACATAAATCCATCAAGGTCTACCCATGTTATCACAGATGGCCAGATTTCATTCTTTTTTATGGCTGAATTACATATATATATGTGATAGCCTCTCCCACCAATCTCCATAGATGGAAGAGGAATATATGAATATATCTCCATATATATATATATATATATATATATATATCCCCATATATATATATATATATATATATATATAATCACACTTCCTTTATCTATTAATCTATTGATCATTTAGGTTTCTTCCATGTTTTAGCTGTTGTAAATAATGCTGCAATAAACATGGGAGTTGGGTTTATTTCTGACCTCTTTATTCTGTTCAATTGGTCTATGTGCCTATTTTTATGCCAATATCATACTGTTTTGATTACCATAGCTTTGAAATCAGGGATAGTGATGCTTCCAGCTTTGTTTTTTTCTCAAGATTGCTTTGGCTATTTGAAGTCTTGTGTGGTTCTATACAAATTTTAGGATTGTTTTCCAAATTCTGTGAAAAATGCCATTGGAATTTTAATAGAGATTGCATTAAATGTGTAGATTGCTTTGGGTAGAATGGACATTTTAACAGTTTACATTTAACATTAAACATTTTAAAAATCTTCTTTCAATCCATGAGCAGAGAATATCTTTTTATTTATTGTGTCTTCTTCAATTTCTCTTTTTAATGTCTTATAGTTGTCAGTGTACAGGCATTTTACCTTCTTGGTTAAATTTATTCCTAGGTATTTTATTCTTTTTTGATTCAATTATTAATGGGATTCTTTTTTAAATTTCTCTTTCTGATAGTTTCTGATTGGTCAGAAAAGATTCTTGATATGATTTCAATCTCCTAAAATGTATTAAGACTTGTTTTTTTGTCCTAACATGTGATCTATCCTGGAGAATATTCCATGTGCCATTGAGAGGAATGTGTATTCTGCTGCTTTTGGATGAAATGTTCTGTATATATCTAAGTCCATCTGGTCTAAAATGTTATTTAAGACTGATGTTTCTTTATTCATTTTCTGTCTGATTTATCTATTGATGTAAGAAGGGTATTAAAGTCCCCTACTATTGTTGTATTACTATTTCTCCCTTTAGGTCTGTTAATATTTGCTTTATATGTTTAGGTGCTCCTATGTTGGGTGCATACATATTTACATATGTTACATCCTCTTGTTGGAATGGTCACCTTATGTAATGTTCTTCTTTGACCTTTATTGCAGTTTTTGTTTTAAAGTCTATTTTGACATAAGTATAGCTACCCCAGTTTTATTTTTGTTGCTATTTGCATGGAATATCTTCTTCCATCCCTTCAGTTACGGTTTGTGTGTGTCATCTGAAGTTAGTCTCTTAAGGTGATTGAAGAAAGGATTGCCCTTAGAGTTAAGCATGGCTGGAAAGTATATTGATAGTGTGACATATGAGCAGGTATCTGAGTGACAAGATACAGTCAGCCATATGCAAATCTTCAAGATTTGCAAGTTCAGTGGCCTGAACTCCAGTGGCAGAGACCATGTTTGCTCTTTCGCCATTCTCCTCAGTGCCTCCCACTTCCAGGAACAAGGTTGGTGCTCAATAGACATGAATTGATGGACTTATTCACTATGTCCTTTCTGAGGACCTTCCTCAACAGTCAGAACTAATAATTAATATCTGTGTGATTTCCACACATACACATACTGCTGATAGACCACAACACCTATAGCTGTCATTTTCTTTCTTGCTTGCAGATACAGCCCAGCTCTCAGAGAAGGAAGTGCCAGTTACTTACCTTTTCAACCTGGCTCCTAGCAAGGCATAGCTATGTTAACCACTCCTGACCTGGTGGTGCAGGGCTCCTGGTGAGTATCTGTACCCCTTACCCTTATCTGCTCTACCAATAAAACTGATAAGAAAGAGCGTTGCTTCACAACCCTGGAAGCTTCCTGTGTGTAATCTGAAACTGACTCCTATATACAAAGGTCAGGAAAAGGCCAAAGACAGAGGCAGACCATTTCAGATTAGTAAGCAGAAATCTTAATAAAAGCAAGGGAACTTACATATGAGGCTTGTATTGGACAGCTACAAGTCAAGTAGATCTCTGCACCTGCTCACCAAATCTTTACAGTTTTTATACAGGCTTTAACTGGTCAGCTTCCGGGAATGGGAAACACAAATGGAACACACATTCCAAAGATAGAGGAGGGGGTGGGGAGCTTCCAACTGAGCAGATCCAGCTCTTGATTCAACTAGCGGTCACATCTTTTCAATGACTTCTCCCAACATTTCACTTTTTGTAACTAGCTCTTACAATCTCATATGCCTCCTTTTTTTGTAATGTGCCCTGAGCAGTAAGCAAAGAGTTTTACTAGTACACAGGTGGCTCATTTGGTAGCTATCTGGCCACATTGCAGGCAGATGCCATAGCAACAATATATGCACATGTAAGAGAAAACAAGAGATTAAGACAATGATTCCCAAAATCAGTGACAATTTTTTTTATTCAGAGCCCCATAATCTAAACCACTGATTTACTAAGTCCCCTGGGCTGGGGGTTAGGTTACTGAGGGCATTCACTTTTGTCTTTATAAAATTTAATAAAGACAACACATCAAAAGACTCCTTAGGTATAAACACAGCATTTTGTTGGGATGTCACTGATGTCCCCTTGTGAGACAATAATAATGTCCAAGGCCATTTTAGTTTGGAAGATAGCCTTTTAAAATTAGAGACATTTCAGGGGCGCCTGGGTGGCTCAGATGGTTAAGCGTCTGCCTTCGGCTCAGGTCATGATCCTGGAGTCCCAGGATCGAGTCCCGCATCGGGCTCCCTGCTCGGCGGGGAGTCTGCTTCTCCTCCCTCTGACCCTCCTCCCTCTCCTGCTCTCTGTCTCTTGTTCTCTCTCTCTCAAATAAATAAATAAAATCTTTAAAAAAAAAAAAGAAAATTAGAGACATTTCAGTGTTTAGTAAAGATAGGCTTTGTTGATTATCATTTGAGACTTGCTGGATTTAGTTAGGGCTATAATGTCCTTCTTCCAGGCCAGTGGAAGGAACAAAGGTGCCAACCAAATAATGGTACCAGTGGGAAACAGAGCATGCTCGTCTGGCCTGGAGGACAGGGAGGTTGACAGCTTTAGAAACTTGACTTGGTTGTACATACCCTATACGTTGGTGGGGGAGGTAGCTTTGTTATGGGCATGGGATATGCCAGACCAGGACCCCCACCTTCTTCTCCCTTTCAATGGTGTGTGTTCCATTCCAGATATAGTGTGTTTCAACAGGTCTAACTTGGAGCAGGACAATGGGATCCCAGTCGAGATTGAGTAATTCCTGTTCACCCAGTGCTGCAAAATAACTCACCCATCCTGGTCAGACATCTCATTGTAAATGCCATTAGATAACTCCTTCCCCAAGCATGATGGGGATTATTATTCTCAGCAACTCTGTGGGTTCACCACTCATCTTCTCCCTTGCAGATGTTCCAGCAAAGTCTGCAGGGTGTCAACAAGTCTTCACGTGTTGATATTATATCATTCATGTAATGGACCCATTTTACTGATGTGGGGAAGATGAATGGGGAC